>NW_028273646.1:1200000-1513916 GCF_024610735.1 Ursus americanus | reverse complement strand
TTTTATTTTTTCAGGAACCTCCATACCATTTGTCACAGTGGCTGCACCAATTTCCATTCCCACCAACAGTGCACAGAGTCTCCTCGTCTGCACACCCTTGACCCCACCTGGTGTCTGTCTCTGGGACAATAGGTGTTCCAACAGTTGTGAGGGAATAGCCAATTGTGGGTTTGACTGATGTTTCCCTGACGATATTTAGTGATGTGGAACAACTTTTTCTGTCTGTTGGCACCTGTGTGCCATCTTTGGAAAGTATCTATTCACATATTCCCCACATTTTTTATACAGTTTTTGTTTGTTTGTTTTGATTTGTATGAGTGTTGTGTGTATTTTGGATATTAGCCTCTTCTCACACATATGATTCGCAGATATTTTTTTTCTTATTGGGTCTGTGGCCTTGTAAGTTTTTGCTGGTTACTTTTTCCATGTGGAAGATTTCAGTTTGAAGTTGTTCCACTTGTTTATTTTTGCTTTTGTTGCCTTTGCATTTGGTGTCCGATCTGAAGACTTTTTGCCAAAACTAATGTCGAGAGACTTAGTACCTGTGTCTTCTTGGAGGTTTATGGATTCAGTTCTTACGTTCATATCATTCATCCAGTAAAAATTTTGTGTGTGGTGTAAGAAAGTGACCCAGTTATATTCTTCTGCATTTAGTGTCCAGTTTGCCTGTTACCGCTCACTGAAGAGACAGTCCTTCCCTCATGGCATATCTTCTGCTGCTGTGTCGTAAGTTAGGATCATCTACGTGTGGGTAAGTTTCTGAGCTTTCTGTTCTGTTCCACTGACCTGGTGTCTGTGTTTATGCCAGTACCATCCTGTTTTGATGACAACAGCTTTGTAATCTACCTTGAAATCCAGGAGTGTGTTGACTGCACCTTTCTTTCTAAAGGTTGCTTTGGGTATTTGGGGTCTTTTGTGATTCCATACAAGTTTGAGGACTGTTTTCTATTTCCTCGAATAATGCCACTGGAATTCAGATAGGCATTTCATCACATCTGTCAATTGCTTTGGGTACGATGGACATGTTCACATAATTAACTCTTCCATTTAAGGAGCATGGCATAAGCTTCCATTTGTTTGTGTTGCCTTCCAAATCTTTGACCCATACATCCTGCCCCCCTCGACACACATGCTTTTCATTTCTTTTCTGCCGTGTGTTGAGTGTACCATGTATTTCTCATTCTTGGTTAGTTTCATATCTAGATTTTTTTGATGCAATTGTAAATGGCATTGCTTTTTTAATTTCTCTTTGCGAAAGTGTGTCATCAGTATACAGAAATGCAAGAAGTTGGGTCATCTGGGTGGCCCCATAGGTGAAGCGTCTGCCTTCAGCTCAGGTCATGATCCCAGCGTTCTGGGATCGAGCCCCGTGTTTGGCTCCATGCTTAGCAAGAGTCTGCTTCTCCCTCTTTCTCATACTCCCCCTGCTCGTGCTTTTTCTCTTCCTGTCAAATAAATAAATAAAATTTGAAAATAAATAAAGACAACAGGTCTCTGTATATTGACTTTATATCCTGCCGCTTTCTTGAATTTGTTTATTCTAACAGTTGTGTTTTGTTTTTTTTTGTTGTTGTTGTTGTTGTTTTTTTTTTTTTTTTTTTTTTTGTGGAATCATTTGGGATTTCATGTCATTTGCAAATAGTGACAGTTTTCCAGTACGGATTTCATATCTTTCTTTTTTTAAAATGATGTCACCCTACAGTACTTCATTTGTTTTTGATGTAGTGTTCCATGATTCATTGTTTGCATATAACACCTAGTGCTCATTATGACACGTGCCCTCCTTTTTTTAAAAAAAGAATTTATTTATTTATTCGACAGATATAGAGACTGCCATCGAGAGAGGGAACACAAGCAGGGGGAGTGGGAGAGGAAGAAGCAGGCTCACAGCGGAGGAGCCTGTGGTGGGGCTCGATCCCATAACGCCGGGATCACGCCCTGAGCCGAAGGCAGATGCTTAACCTCTGTGCCACCCAGGCGCCCCAACACGTGCCCTCCTTAATACCCATCACCAGCATAACCCATTCCCCTTCCCCTCCCTTTCTGCAACCTTCAGTTTGTTTCCCAGTGTCAGTAGTCTCTCACGTTCATCTTCCCCTCTCATTCCCCCCCTTCACTTTTCTCTTCCTTCTTCTAATGTCCTCCATGCTATTCCTTCCATTCCACATAGGAGTGAAACCATATGATAATTGTCTTTCTCTATTTGACTTAATTTCACTTAGCATAATCCCCTCCTGGTCCATCCACGTTGGTGCAAATGGGGGGTATTCATCCTTTCTGATGACTGAGTAATAGTCCATTGTATAGATGAACCACATCTTCTTTGTCCATTCATTTGCTGAAGGACATCTTGGCTTCTTCCACAGTTTGGCTATTATGGACATTGCTGCTATGAACATTGGGATACAGGTGCCCCTTCTTTTCATTACTCTGTGTCGATGGGGTAAATACCCAGCAGTACAATTGGTGGGTCGTAGGATAGCTCTGTGTTTAATGTCTTGAGGAACCTCCATATTGTTTTCAAAAGTGGCTGTACCAGCTTGAATTCTCACGAGTAGTGTAAGAGGGCTCCCCTTTCTTCACATCCTCTCTGACTTTTTTTATTTCTGTCTTGTTAATTTTTTTCGAGATTTTATTATTTCATTCAACAGAGATAGAGACATCCAGCGAGAGAGGGAACAGAAGCAGGGGAGTGGGAGAGGAAGAAGCAGGCTCATAACGGAGGAGCCTGATGTGGGGTTTGATCCCATAATGCCAGGATCACACCCTTAGCCGAAGGCAGATGCTTAACCAGGTCAGCAACCAGGATGTATGGTATTGTGGGGGATCAGAACCAGGCTTTCTGTGGGAAGTGACAGAAATAGGGTATGGTGAGCTCCATGACCATACTTGAGGTCCCAGGTGACCCACTGGGTGTTGGGTTCTGTGGATCTGTCTCATCAGGTGCTGTGCAATTCAGGGACACCCTCCTGTCTGTGGATTTGTGTGGAGACAGGTAGACATCACTGTCTGGCCAGGAACGAGGGTCGCACTGGACCACCACCAGAGGTGCAGCGTGCGGGGGAGCCACTGCTTGGTTTCCACGAAAGCTGACCAGGGTCTGTGAACGTGATTCCTAGCAGCTGCAAGGGGAGAGGAGGCCGGAGGTGGTACACACTTCCTAGACTTGTGGTCAGGACTAGTCTGGAGCCCACTGAAGTCAGCCACACCGGGCACAGAAGGCACCCAGTCAGTGTAGCTGTGGGCACTGCTCCCAATGCACTTTTGGGCCGGCTCCATGCTGCCACCTCCTGCTTTTCATCATCATCTTCAAGGTCATGTGCCTCTGCTCTTGCCCCATGGCCTCCGGGGTACTGTCCATCCTCCATCTGGCCCTCGTCCCTGGTGCCCTGTGCAGTCCGATGCCAGGGTAGCCTTCTCGAGACAAACATCTGGTCCTGATGGAACACTTTCATGGATCTCATGTGATTGAGGATGATGCCCTGCCCTGGAAGGGGGCTGCAGGTCCCCAATCAGGAGAACCATGACTCCCTTTTCAGCATGGCCTGCCCTCCCCTCAGTCTTCTTCAGGGAAGCTCTCCCCACTTCCTGAGCTGACAGCTCTGAACTTAAAAATGAATGTTATTTTACATATCTGTATGCCTTAGTTCATCCATGGCATGTCTTTCAACCCCGTTAGTGGGTTTTTTTTTTAGCAGTTCTGAAGAGCTGTCTGCTCAAGGAGGGGATGACCTTGGTGGGGCAGCTTTCCCTCTCATCTCCCTCAGCATGTCTCTGAGCCCTGGGACCAGCTATCCCACTGAGGATTGAAGGATCTGAGCCAGCCCATCCTGAGCCCAGGCTGTGTCAGCTGTGTCGACGGATGTGTGTCGGAGTGGTGGGCAGCTGGCATGGGCCAGGGGCAGGTAGTGTCTCCTTCTCATTCCTTCCCTCCCTTCCTCCCAGAGGTAGCTCAGAGCAGCCTTCAACCCCTGCATCTCCAGATCCCTTGACCTATGCCTCCTGTGTTCAGCTGGTGACCTTGGAGTTTCGCATGGATTCTACCTCCCGTACCCTCTCCTGTAGCAGTTCCTGTATCAGGGGAGGGGTCGAACCCTTGTCTACTTTTGGTCTTCTTCCTGTCCCACACCAAGCCCACCCACCTTTGCATCTTCTATATATGTGCTTGGGAGCAAGCCCATCCACAGGGAACCTATTAGCCAAATGGATCCAGGCAATGAACATTGAAGTAGAGATCCAGGATCCATAGTATACCTGCTCTGAAACCTGTCCCAAAGTCTGTGACTCTCTCACACTGAAACAGAAACAATAATAGCTTTCTGGACTGTGAAGTGACATGTGTCTCTACTTCCAATCTTGAATGCATAGGTGCTGAGCCTGGACAGAAAAGGACCATGGCTCCCGTGGCCTGGGATCCATGGTAAGAACTCAGTGAAATCTGAATTCGAGGCATAGAATGAATAATTATTGTAGAGTGAATCCTCCCAAGTAGGGCTTATGCACATTGCACACGAAAAGCTTTTTCAAAGAGGTTCCTGAAAGAAAATTCTTTTTTAAAAATTTATTTTAATTCCAGTAGAGCTAACATACAGTGTTACATTCTTTTCAGGTGTACAAGAGAGTGATTCAGTAATTCTATATATTACTCAGTGGTCATCTAGAAAAGTGTCCTCTTAATCTGCTTCATCTATTTCACTCATCCCTCTATTCACCTCCTCTCTGGTAACCATCCGTTTGTTCTCTCTTGTTAAGAGTTTGTATTTTGGTGTGTGTCCTTTTTCTCTCTATTTATTTTTGTTTGTTTCTTCAATTCCCCATAAGAGTGACATCGTATGGGATTTGTCTTTCTCTGACTGACTGATTTCAGTTAGCATAATACTCTCTAGCTCCGTCTATGTGGCTGCAAATGGCAAGGTTTCATTCTTTTTCAAGCCGAGTAATACTCCATTGTGTGTGTGTGTGTGTGTGTGTGTGTGTGTGTGTGTGTGAGTACACACATCTATCATCTCATTTGTCAATTTTTCTACAGACACTTGGGTTGCTTCCATATTGTGATATTCTAAATAATGGTGCAAGAAACATAGGGGTGCACATATCCTTATAAGTTACTGTTTTCCTAGCCTTTGGGGAAATACCAGTAGAGTGATTGTTGGATCGTAGAGTAGTTCTATATTTAATTTTTTGAGGAACCTTCATACTGTTTTCCACGGTGGCCACCACAGTTTGCATTCCCACCCACAGTTTGCGAGGATTCCCCTTTATCCACATCCTCCCAACACCTGCTCTTTGTTGTGCTTTTGATGTTAGCCATTCTGACAGGTTTGATGTAATACCTCATTATCCTTTGGATTTAAATTTTCCTGATGATGCGTGATTGTGAATATCTTTTCATGGGACTGTTGGCCATTTGTTTCTCTTCCTTGGGGAAATGTCTGTCCATGTCTTCTGCCTATTTTTTAACTGGATTATATGTTTTTTTGGGTTCAGGTAGTATCAGTTCTATACGTTTTGGACACCATCCCTTTATTGCATATGATCATTGCAAATATCTTTTCCCTTTGAGTAGGTTGTCTTATTATTTTTACGTTTTCATTGTTCTTCTGCCATGTGGAAACTTTTTATTTTGCTGTATTCCCAATAGTTTATTTTTGTTTTCATTTCCTTTGCCTCAGGAGACAGTCCAGAAAAACGTTGGTATGGTCCATGTCAAGAAGTTACTGTCTTCCCTCCTGTAGGATTTTTATGGATTCAGGTCTCATATTGAGTTCTTGAAACTGTTTTGTGTTTGTCTGTATTGTGTAAGAAAGCAGTCTAATTTCATTCTTTTGTGCGTAGCTGTCTAGTTTTCCCAACACCGTTTGTTGTAGATAATGACCTTTTCCCTTTTGATATCGTTGCTTGCTTTGTGGAAGATTCATGGACCACATAATTGTGGGTTTCTGTCTGAACTTGTATCCTGTTCCTTTGGTCGCTGTGTCTATTTTTGTGCCGTACTGTCTTGTTAGGATGACTGCAGCTTTGTAGTATAACCTGAAAACTGCAATTGTGAGTCCTCCAGCTTTGTTTTTCTTTTCCACATTGCACTGGCTGTTCGGAATCTTTAGTGGTTCCATACAAATGTTTAGGATTGTTTATTCGAGGTCTTTTGTTCTTTAATTTAAATTCAATTAGCCAACTTACAGTACATCATTAGTTTCAGATGTAGTCTTCAATAAATTTTCAGTCGTGTGTAACACCCAGTGCTCATTGTATCGTGTGGCCTCCTTAATGCCACTCACCCAGTTACCCCCCCAACTTCTCCTCCAGCAATCATCATTTTATTTGCGATAGTTAAGAGTCTATCATGGGTTTTCTCCCTCTCTGATGACTTCCCATTCTATTTTCCCTCCCTTCCCCTATGGTCTTCTTCCTTGTTTCTGATATTCCACATAGGAGTGAAAGCATATGATCATTGCCTTTCTTTCATTGACTTATTCCACTCAGCATAATACCCTCCAGCTCCACCCAGGTCGGTGTGATGGTAAGTGTTCATGCTTTCTGATGGCTGAGTAATATTCCAGTATATATATGATCCACATCTTCTTTATCCATTCATCTGTCGATGGTCATCTGCATTCTTTCCACAGTTTGTCTATTATGGATATTGCTGCTATGAACACGGGTGCATGTGTCCCGTCTTCACTACCTCTGTCTCTTTGGGGTAAATACCCCGTAGTGCAATTGCTGGGACATAGGGTAGCTTTATTTATAACTTCTTGAGGAAACGCCGTACCATTTTCAAGAGTGGCTGTAATGGACTGCATTCGTACAGGGGTGTAAGAGGGTTCCCGTTTCTCCACATCCTCTCCAACATGTATAGTTTCATGTCTTCTTATTTTTATATATTCGGCCTCGTGTGATATGGCATCTATAGGGGTTTAGATTTGCATTTCCCTGAAGCCAAGTGATATGAAGCATTTATGCATGTATCTTTTGGTCACCAGTACGTCATCATCAGTGAAATAACTTCCCATTTTAATCCATCTCAAGACCTAAATCTGGGTAAGGCACTGAAGCTGGATGATGCCATCGGTTGGAAGTGTGGAGAATTTCAAAAGATCTCCGTGGAGAGCAAGTTTAAAGGTCAGTGTGAAGCTACTAATTGGATCTGGGGAGATCTCTGAAAGTGGGGGTTCCATGGAATGGGCTGAGTGGGGCCCTCCGATTTTCCAATGAATCCTTGCTACAGCCCCAAATGGACAGTTTCCTGCTGTGGGGCTGGCTGAGTCCTCTAGTCGTGCAGAGGTGAGCCCAATGCCTGGTGCCTTGGAGGCAGGCAAATGGGGAGGGGACCCTCAGCAGAAGCCCCAGGGTTAGGTTAGGCCTCAAAAGACAGCAGTTCTGAACTGCCCAGTGCTCAGAGAACTCCCAGGCCGAGTGAGATGAGTTCACAAGGGCGGGTGAATATGAGCCTTGGGGTTTCATCCAGAAGGGCCCACAAATGTCGGAGTTCACCAGCAGGGGCTCTCAGGGGGTGCCCCAATTCTCTTGCCCTGAATGCTCTGTTGTGCCCCAAAATGGTACAGTTTCCTGTGGGCTGCAGGCTGAGTCCTATGGTGGGGCTGGGGTATCCCCAATCCCCCAGAGTGTGGTGCCAGGACCCTGGGGAAGGGCCCCTCTGTGGCCAACCTAGGGTAAGGGTTAGGGTCCAGGAGACCGGCAGCGCTAATCCGCAGGCTGTGCGGTGAGCTCCGTGGAGGGCTGAGATGAGGTCATGGGGGAGAGTGAGCATGGGCCTCAGGGTTGGGGCATGGGGGCTGCCAAAGCTGAGGACAGGCTCCGGGGGCCTCCCCAAGTTCTCGAGCCCTGTATGCTCAATAGAGCCCCAAGAGGCACAGTTTCCTGCGGGGTGGCAGGCTTTGTCCTGCAGTGGGGCTCAGGTGTACCCAGTCCCCGGGGCTACGGCCTGGGCCCCGGGGGAGGGCCCTCCCCAGCCGACCTAGGTTCAGGGCTACGCCCCAGGAACCCGACAGGCCTGATCTTCCGGCTTTGCGACAAGCTCGGTGGCAGGCTGAAGGGAAGGCGTGGGGCGGGATGAGCGTGGGCATCAGGGTTGGGGTGTAGGGGGCCGCCGAGGATCGCTGGGGGCTCAGGTGGGCCCTACCAGTTCTCCTGCACGGGATGCTCTGTGGCGCCCCAAGGGGCATGGTTTCCTGTGGGGTGGCAGGCTGAGTCCTGTGGTGGGGTTCAGGTGTACCCAATCCCCAGGGTTAGGGTACAGATTAGGGTACGGGTTAGGGTATGGGTTACTGTTAGTGTACGGGTGAGGGTAGGGGTTAGGGTTAGGGTAAGGTGAGGGTACGGGTTGGGGTTGGCTTTAGGGGTTACAGGTTAGGGGTTATGGGTTAGGGTACGGATTAAGGTTTAGGGTACGGGTTAGGGATTAGGGTTTGGGTTTAGGGTTAGGATTAGGGTTGGAGTTCGGGTTAGTGTTAGGGTATGGGTTAGGGTTAGTGTATGGGTTAGGGTAGACATTAGGTAAGGTTTAGGTTACGGGTTAGGGTACGGTTTAGGGTACGGGTTAGCGTACGGGTTAGGGTACAGTTTAGGGTACGGTTTAGGGTTAGGGTACGGGTTAGGGTTATGGTACGGGTTTGGTTATGGTTTAGGGTTAGAGTTAGGATACGAGTTAGGGAACAGGTTAGGGATAGGGTACGGTTTAGGGTTAGGGTATGGGTTAGGGTACATGTTAGGGTTAGGTACGGGTTAGGGTATGGGTTACGGTCCGGGTTAGGGATAGGGTACGGGTTACTGTATGGGTTAGGGTACGGGTTAGGGTACGGTTTAGGGTACGGTTTAGGGTTAAGGTATGGGTTAGGGTTATGGTACGGGTTTGGTTACGGTTTAGGGTTAAAGTTAGGATACGAGTTAGGGAACAGGTTAGGGATAGGGTACGGTTTAGGGTTAGAGTACAGGTTAGGGTACATGTTAGGGTTAGGTACGGGTTAGGGTATGGGTTAGAGTTCGGGTTAGGGATAGGGTACGGGTTAGCATATGGGTTAGAGTACGGGTTAGGGGTAGGGTTAGCTGAAGGTGTAGGGTTGGGGGTAGGGTTGGGGGTAGGGTAGGAGTTGGGGTAGATTTAGGGTTTAGGGTTAGGGTTTGGGGTTTGGGGTTAGCGGTTAGGGTTAGGGTTTAGAATTTAGGCTTTTGGGTTTAGGGTTAGGGATTAAGGTTTAGGGATTAGTGTTAGCGTTAGGGTTTAGGGTTTAAGGTTTAGGGTTTAGGGTTAGGGTTAGGTTTAGGGTAAGGGTTAGGGTTTAGGGTTAGGGTTAGGGTTAGGGGTTAGGGTTTAGGGCTTAGGGTTAGGGGTTAGGGGTTAGGGTTAGAGTTAGACCCCAGTAGGCCAGCAGGCCCGATCCAACTGCTGTACCACGAGCGGATGGTCGTGCCGAGGTGAGGGCGATGGTGAGCAGGAGTGTGGGCTCCTGAGTTTTGGCGTGGGGGGCCTTTGAAGGTCGCCTGGGGCTCAGAGGGACCTGCCCATACTCCCGCCCTGAATGACCAGCGGCGCCCTTAGCAGACCGGGTGGCGCATGTCAGCAGGGTGAGGTGCTGGGGCTCGGTGTCCCCAATTCCTGGCATTGCTGCGCCAGGCCCCTTGTGAGAGGCCCCTCAGGGGCCCACCTAGTGTTAGGGTTAGCCCCCAGGATGCCGGCAGGCCCAATCCGCCAGCTCTGCAGCGAGCGGAGGGGTTGGCCGAGATTAAGGCGCTGGGGAGCAGGCGCATGCGAGCCAGAGTTTTTGGGCGGGGTGGCCTTTGAAGGTCCCAGGGGGATCGGAGGGCCCTGCCCGTTCTCCCTTCCTGAATGACTGGCAACGCCCCTAGCACCCTGGGTGATTGCCCGGTGGCAGAGTGAGTCCAGCACTGGGGCTCGGGGGTCCCAAACCTCCGGCATTGCGGTGCCAGGCTCTTTGGGAGGGGCCACGCGGGGGCCGACCTAGGGTAAGTGTTAGCCCGCAGGAGTCCAGCAGGCCCGTTACGCCAGCTCTGAGGCAGGTGGAGGGGCAACCCAAGGTGAGGGCACTGGCGAGAGGGAGTGTGGGCCCAAGCGTTTTGGCGCGGGGGGGCCTTCGAAGGTCGCCGGGGGCTTGGAGGGCCCTGCCCGTTCTCTCGCCCTGAAAGACTGGCGGCGCCCCTAGCAGCCCACATTGCTGCGGGGCGGCAGGGTGACTCCGACGCTGGGCTCAGGGATCCCCAATCCCCGGCGCTGTGGTGCCAGGCCCCTTGGGAGGGGCCCCTCGGGGGCCCACATAGGGTTAGTGTTAGTCCCCAGGAGGCCGGCAAACCCGGTGCTAAGTGGTTCTGGCAATGTAACAAAAATGCCATAAACTTATCTGTAAGAAATAACAGTGTACAGGAACCCTCTTAGCCCTAATATCATCATTTGTGAATATGGAAGCCAGCCCCAAGTGGTCGTGGAAGTCTGACGAAAGGGCTAAGCACTTTTCTCTGAGTCACCACACTATACAGGGAAAGACCAATGTACATCATCTTTCACGAGTAGGAAGCATTAATGAAAAGGTTCTGGAATTTCGAGGATTCTGACCCATCCTTATTGGTAATAAACCACCCTGTACAGGAAAACACCTTCAACTCTCATCAGCCTCCTCAATCCTGATTCTGAATCAACTTTGGGTGTGTAGGACTAGGGAAATGTCCACATCTTATTGCTAAGAAAGAATGATGTCAGGGTAATGCCCTTCAAGTCACCTCAGCCTTCCTGAAGACGGAAGCAGGAATCAAGCTGGTTATGTTACCATGAGGTAAGGAAGATGAGCATATAAGTGAGAAACAACAGTGGGCAGGACCTCTCTTCCAAGGAACATTATCTTTGCTTAATGTTGAATCCCTATGATAAGTGGTTGTGGCCAATTGTGAGGTGAAAATCTTGAGTGTTTTGTAAAATCTCTTGGTCATTCACAGTTGAGACTAAGGTAGTTGGGGACTCCTAGGCAGTGATTTGTCCACTGTCAAAAATATGAAAAGATAAAAGAGACAGATGAGGTCTCCTCAGGCATTGTCCTTTATCCTCATCCTCCGTGAGGATGGCCATCTCTGGACAGCTCAGTGACAGGGTCTCATTCACAGTGGGGGCATCTGTTCCTCACAGACATCAGGCAGGGAAATGGATTTGGTTCTCTGTGCCAACCCAGCCACAGCTGAGTGTCACAGCACCCTCTCGTGAGCTCATAAGAGTTTCACTGTCACCAGGCAGGTCATTGTATTTGATAAACCACTGTGAGAGTTTGCAATTGCCTTCATCTGCAACCTCCTAGAGGCAAATGCAGATCTCTGGTACCATGTGAAGTCATGTGAAGGCATTGTGAGAAAGTGTCCTTTTGCTTAAGAAAAACATGGCTGGGGCTCCTGGCTGGCTCAGCCAGTTAAGCATGTGCCTTTGGCTCAGGTTATGATCTCAGGGTTCTGGGATCGAGCCCGGGCTCTCTGCTCAGCAGGAAAGGAGGTGGGGAAATAGCTTAGAACCCACAGAGAATGTGAATAAAGGGGAGTGAAATGGAACTTGGTCTGTGTTTTGCTTTAGGGATTGGAAGTTAGTTTTTTCTCAATTGTGATTGTTCTTGAAACAGAAAAGCTGTATTGTTTTTTTTTACCTTTAATTTTTTTTCTAATAATAATTTTTATTATGATATGTTAGTCACTATACAGTATTTCCTTAGTTTTTGATGTAGTGTTCCGTGATTCATTATTTGCATATAACACCCAGTGCTCCATGCAATATGTACCTTCCTTAATACCCATCACTGGCCCATCCCAATCCCCCACCCCTCTCCCCTCTGAAGCCCTCAGTTTGTTTCCCAGAGTCCATAGTCTCTCGTGGTATATTCCCCCTTCTGTTTAGGGTCCATCGTCTAAAGGGACAGACAGTGGAATTTCACCAAATATAAGATTGAAATTTCATTGTTCATTATACATGCCACCAAGTAGTTCCCAGACATTTCATTCTACTGTAGTAATTCATTATACCTGTGCAAGTGCACGTGGAAGACAATTGATGCATGTATAGTGGTAATAAAACATACCCCTCAGTAGTAGAATAATAGAGGATGCATATGTGTAAAATTATTCAACTACAGCTTCTATGCTTTCCCTTTGGTTCCTTATTATCTATGAAATTGGACTATTTTTGTTCTCTAGGCTTAAAACTCATTGTCAGTATTCAGAGTTTTTCAATGCTGATCTTCTCCTGTATAAGTTACCAAAAACCTAAAATATGTATGAACTTTAAAAAACGCTATATTGAAAATGACAGCAGGGACGTTCCATTTTGTGAATATTGTGTCAATGGATCTCTATTTTGACATCAGTGTTCATTAGAAATGATGACATTTCATGTGAGTATAAATATCAATGTGAAAAAGAAAAGGTAGGAAGAACCTTGAATGTTTAAGTAATTGGTGAAATGAAAGGTGTGTGTGTGTGTGTGTGTGTGTGTGTGTGTGTGTGTGTAATTGATTTTCAATGAATGGTTCAGCTACTTGTAGGGCCTCCGTGAGAGCCCAGGTGAACCTTTCAGTGAGTTGTTATCTGTTTTCAGAACATGGGAATCTCTTAGTCCAATAGTCAATCAGGTAAGCTTTGAGGTCTTGAAGAGTTTCAGTCCTCAGCGATGGTGTTGCAGTCCCTTGTGAGCAAACCCTAGGATATGCTCAGAGCCCTCATTAGCTGGTACCAACGTGTGACGATTTCAGACAACATTTCCCAAAGAAGTACCTCTTGAGTCTCTGTCCTTCTCAGTTCCTTACACTTCCTTACACTAGTTATGTGATCAGTGTGTTTCAGGATAATCCCCACATGTGATTTTTACTATTTCCTACTAGTCCTATCTGTTTCTCATCTTCTTCGTTTATGGTAGGGGTTGGGAAGCAACCTGTGTGGTGTAGGAAGGGGTGTGGTAGCTGTCTGCCTTCAGAGGACCGAATGATGCCTAGAAATTGTACTGTAGTTTGAGGTCAATTATCCATCCTCTGAGTGTCAGGAATTCCATCACTTTACTTTGATGCTAGTGTGTTCTTGTTCTTCAAGCTGTCCTCAGAAATAAGGACATCATCCATCTAGGGAATACTGGTTTGTGTGTATGTTTTCATTTTAGGAAAGGCCTTGCTGTTCCTGAAAATAATACTGTAGAGCACCCTTTCTTGTTCTTATTGGCCATCAGTCAATCTTTTGTGAAGTATTCATTTGTACATAGACTTTTTATGGTTGATGAGCAGGAATTCATTATTGACAAGTCTTTGTCAGTGTGTGTATTGCAAATCTTTACTTCCCAGCCTGCGGTTCACTTTTTCATTTTCTTATGGTCATAAGATGAGGAGAAATGTCACATTTTTATGAAGTCCCACTGAATTCTTCTCAATGGTTATTGCACACTATGTCTTACCCCAAGATTGACAGGTTCTACGTTTTCTTTCAGAAACTGTCCAATGGGAAGCTACAATCCATCTCAAATTTATAAATTACATTTTTAATTCTAATAGGGTATTTATAGACTGTTTGGGATTTTCTATGTACACAATCGTATTATCTGTGAATAGTCACAATTATCCCCTCAATTCTTATACTTTTTGTTTCTCTTGCCTTCTAACACTGGTAGATTCTTTGATGCCACGTTGAATAGAGCAGCATTGTTTGAAGATTTTAATATACCTTTCTCAATATCTGACAGAAAAAGCAGACAAAACATTGGTAACAAATGTGACCTAATTGACATATAGGGAACATTCCATAATAAGTGCAGAATACATTATTTTCAAGTGGTCATAGACTCTTTAGCCAAATAGATGATAGGTGGGGCCATGAATCAAGGCTACAAATGTTAAACCCTGAAATTAACTAGGTTCTATTCCTAGACCACAGGGGAATTGAGCCACAGTCATAGCGAAAAGAAAACCAGGAAGTCCTTCAATGTTTAAAAATTAAATGGAACTTTGCTACATATCCTAAAGGTCAGAGAGGGAATCTTAATGGAAATTCTGAACCTTTTCTACATGAGGGCTCACACACAATGGCACTTTCTTTGTGAAGAGCATTATAATAACCTAGACAGGAGTTGAGCCTTAAGTCAGAGTTCTGCCTGCCCCAGCCACACCTGGCAGGCTTGGCCTGTGGTCCCCCTCAGCTGTCCTTTCTGGTGGCCCTGAGCTAAGGGGGTCATCATGGCCATATGGAAATGGGAAGCTCCCCACTCATAGTGATGGCGGTGCCCACTCCCCAGCTGCCCATTCTGGTGGCTCTGAGCTAAGGGGGTCAACATGGCCGTATGGAAATTAGAAGCTCCCCACTCTTAGTGATGACGTTGCTATGGTATCGTCCTCACCAGTCCAACAACATGATTTCTGAGTGAAATATGACACAAGAGCGACTTCTTGGCCTTCCTTCAGGTTTGAAAATCATCTGGTGAGTCATCTATTAGGAATATGGATTCAACATGTGTTCTTTCTTCTGGAAAAGAAATAGACCTAATAGCAATTATGGCTTCCTGAGCACCTGTTCTTGAGAGACATCATACTGCCTCTTAATAGCATTTTGCCTCTTAAACTTGAATCTAGGGTGTAGATATTTTTAGGCACATTTTCAGACGGTTAGAAAGGGACTCAGATGATATGAGTCACAGAGGATTTTAGTGTCAGAAACCTAAGTGGCATCCCCAAATTGACTACAAGTCCCTTGTTGTTCCATACAGGGTACTATTTCCCTCTTATCTCTGGTCTTCTCGATCTGGAAACCTATCAAGTATCAGGATTTTCTTGTCATGTGGACAACTGGAATGAATTCAGCGGGCCTTTTCACATCTACCCATGGTGATCATTAAGATCATTATCTCAGTGGAGGACCTCTGGGTAAGATACTCAAAGATCCTAAGGAATACAGACAGTATAATATTTTTCTGGTATTAAAGTTACTGAAACCAACTATCTTTTTCAGTCCATTCAGGCTCTGGTATGTTCAGAGGGTGCTGTAAAACAGGTCTGAAATAGTATTTAAAAACACTCAGCTCAGCCTCTTCTACAAAGTGAGCCAATGCTTATAAACATGGCTAAAATATTCCCTTACCTACGATGACTTCCCAGCCATCGTAGTGTTTATATGGTATGACTGTGACTTATATTAGTCAACATTTGCAGAGAAAGAACTCAGTGCATCCAGGGGGCACTTCATGTTGAAATTAGATTGTGACAATGAGCTACTGTGTTTTATTCTGCAGTCCAAGGGAATGGTGCCAGACATCTCTAAGGTGTCTAGCAGTTCTACAATTCTGATTTTAAGTGGTCTGTGTGCTTCATAGATTTGGGCAGGAGAAGGGCAGGAGTCCAGAGACTGTTAACACTTCTGTTACCTGTGCTGACCATGGAGCAGTAAGCCTTCCGTGGGCATCATTTTGATTTCTTGGTACTGTTGTGAAAGGTGCTTTTGTCTCAAATTCCTCCATTTAGGAGTAATTATAATGATAAAAGGAATTTTTATCTTATATCATCTGTGGGCCCTGATCCTCGGCTCCCAGGGAAGCTATCCTTTAACATTTTACCCGGCTCAAAATGACTGGGCAACACCTGAAAGCATGGGCCCTATTTCTGCCCCAAGCACATGTTGTACATCTGCTTCGAGAAGAAAACAATAACCAAAAATGCCAACATAAATATAAGAAAAAATAAAGAACCTCTTTGGCTCTCATAAGATTAAAGTCATACTGACATGTACATACTGAAAACATAAGAAAGAATCTGTCACTTTCTGGAATCTAAGAAGATCCTCATTGTGGTGTGTAACTCTGTACCTGAAACAAAACAGAAAAAAATATATAAGCCTGCCCCAAATGTTCTTTCCCCGGAGCACTCCCTTCTTGGTGAAGATTGTGTCTCCCAGGCAGCTGTCCTGACTTGGGTTTGAATAAAGGTCTCTTCCTTTTTCTCTAAAATGTTTTTAACAGTTCATTCACACAGTGTCGACAATAACAGTGTTTTCTATTTAAGTGACAAATAAACGTTCCACTCTAGTTACATTGGGAATAGACGAATTGAGGGTTTCTTTAGAATAGTAAGTCTGCTATCCAGAAAAGGCAAGGTCATTGGTCTATTGAGAATGAAGATAATTACTGCTAAACAACAAGTACGTGTTGCCCCTTCGCCCAGAAACCAAAGCAGGTGTGCAGGCTTTAGGTCAGAGGTGCCTTCTTCTCCCCAGCTGACGGCACTTCTCTACTCTGGCTACAAGACACCCGAGGTTTTGAACGTCAGCATCGCAGTCAGCGAGGCAGCTTGTCACAGGACGCCAGTGTTCAGAGAAAGCACAGGAATGTTTGGCAAAATGTCCTATCTATGTCAGGGATGGAGGTAAATCTGTCATTATCCCAAAATCTCCTGGGCTTTTCCCTTTTCTCAAGTTGGGCCACAAAGTAAAATTGAAGTAGCTGCCAGCATTCTGGGTTTGGTGCAAGAATTACTTAGTTTCCCTGCAGGTAGAACTTTGCAGGGGATCACAATTTCTCTGTCCATTTATTGCTTACAAATGTATTTTGACCATCTGTTTCCTAGAAACCCTCTTTTATTAGAAAAGGAAGGTGAGATTCACTCTGTGCCTGTTTGTAACATCTAATTTGTTCCTTCATCTAACAGTGTTTATTCAATTGGGCCTAAGATATGGTTGAGTGACCAGCATCTAGAGTTAGGTGGCTTTTTTCATCTGATACAGACTTTGATGATGTCATTTGACAAAGGTGATGTTTCATCATTGCTTAGTTTATTCATCAGAAGAGTTAAAATTAGGGTGGAGGGGAAATTCAAAATTATCCAAAGCGGCCTGTTCCTGTTTAAAAGTTGAGCTTGACTTTCTAGTTTTACTAAAAGTATTATCTCGATATTTTGAGGTGCCATATTCTCTCTGTAGTTCCTTTGGTGGTGGAGTCAGAAGGAGAGTCTGGGAATTCTTTTGGATAGTGGCATGCTGGTGGCTTCAAGGGGCTTGGCGTCAGGAGCCTTGGGGTGAAGTCTGCAACTGCTTGCCTGACCCTGGGTGCATCTCCCAGAGGTTTTGTTTCCTCTTATGAAATTGCCGGCAGATAATGTTCTGCTTAAAGGGGAACCCTCCCATCCTGTTTGTGGGAATGCAAAGTGGTGCAGCCAGTCTGGAAAACAGTGTGGGAGTTCCTCAAAAAGTTAAACATTGAAAAACCACATGATCCAGCAATTGCTCTCCTATGTAATTACCCAAAGGATACAGAAATGCAGATTTGAAGGGGGTCCATGCACAATGATGTTTATGGCAGTAATGTCCACAGTAGCCAAACTATGGAGAGAATCCCAAAGTCCATGCACTGATGAATGGATAAAGCAGATGTGGGATACATATATATAATGGAATATGACCCAGCTTCAAAAAGAATGAAATCTTACCATTTGCAAGGATGTGGATGGATCTAGAGTGTATTAAGCTAAGCAAAATCAGTGAGGAAGGACAAATATCCTATACTCTAATGCTTCTGGAAATTCAGAAAAAAAAAGGTGAACAGAGTGGAGGGGTGATGAGAGAGGCAAACAAGGAAATAGACTCAACCTTGGAGAACAAACTGAGTGTTGCTGCAGGACAAGGGTGTGGGGGGAAGTGTCAAATGGGTGAGGGGTATTAAGGAGGGCACTTGTGTTGAGCACCGGGTACTGTATGCAGGTGAGGAATCACTAAA
The DNA here is from genome assembly GCF_024610735.1 of Ursus americanus. NCBI lineage: Eukaryota > Metazoa > Chordata > Mammalia > Carnivora > Ursidae > Ursus > Ursus americanus. The sequence goes on along the minus strand of NW_028273646.1, from coordinate 1,496,179 downwards.
TCCTACCCCTGGAGCAAATATTCCATGGCATGTGAACTAACTGGAATTTAAGTAAAAGAAGAAAGGAAAAAGTGTTCTGCTTCATGAAGAGTGAGGTAAAATTGTAGTGATTTGGGCTCTACTATTCTATAGAGGATAGATGTAAAACAACCTGTTGTAGGATACAATAGAGTTTTATCACATAAGGAGTCCTCAGAAAGCTCCAATGAAAGATTCAGATCTCAGAGCATGTTCGTGTTCCACTGATATCTTACAGTTTGCAAAGGTAGGAAAGAAGGTGGAGAGAAAGGCAACAGAAAGGGAAAGTAGGTGTGAACCTTTCATTAGTTAGCATTATAGCTTTCTCATGAAATACTTGCACCAGTGTGATTTTGGAAGCAGAGGGGGAATATGGGAGCTTTGCAGGAGACGGGGGAGTTCCAGGACTGGGTAAAGCTGACAGGGGTCCCAGAGGAGAGCTGAATGTATTCTGCAGAAGGGTGTGTTCAGGGTGGGCTCCAGTGGTGGCTGTGGGTCTCCTGGGTGAGAGTTGTGACAGGTGAGGGCTGTGTGCAAGTTCCTGGCTGAGGACAAGTGAGGCACAGGTGGAGAGCTGGCAGAGAATCTTCTTCTGAGCCACCAGCCTCACCCAACACACACAGCCTCATATTCTGTCTCTGTCACTCCAATTCAGACTTCTCAGAAGGTGAGTGAGAACACATCAAGAGCATTCTGAATAGAAGGGAACGCATGTGCAAAGTCTCTGGGGCAGGAGAATTCCAGGTATGTCCAGGAGCAGCAAGAAGGCCCTGTGGCCACAGGAGACAGCTTAGGAAATTACCTCAGAGAGGTGACAGAGGGTGACAGAAAGCCATTCCAGGGCCATAACCCCATGAGACCCTGTATCACTGGGCCATCCTGGCTACAGTGTTGAGAACAGATGACAGTGGGTTGAAGATGGCAAGGCAGGTCAATGACGAAGCTTTTCCAGGAACTCAGGCACTGTGGACCAGACAGGTGGCCTTGGATGGAGTGGTTAGACCTCTTCTGGGTTCATTTTGAAGATGGAGCTCACAGGATTTGCTGATGGGTTAGCTATTAGGAGCAGGAGAAGGGAGGAATTGGGGTAACTCCCAGCTGTTGTGGGTTGTCCTGATCAAGGGGAAGGAGAGGGTTTCTCGTGGGGTAGGAGTTAGTCTGTGTTCTGCATGCTGAGGAAGGTGCCTTTCCCAGTGGATCTGCTGAGATTTGTGTCTGGGAGGACCTTTCACATCTCCTCCCTCAGCAATGCTCAGGTACAAGTATCCCCCACTTTTTAAACGTTCACAGTAAGACACTGGGCTTTCTTGAAAGAACTACGTTATTACCCAGCTTCAGTAAGAGGAACATACCTGAAGAGGATTTCCCTCTTATGAAAAAAGGTGAACAGTGAGAATCGCGTTCAGCATCTGTTTTGGGGAGAAGCATGAAAGAGTCGGCGTGCACCCCAACCAGCTCCTTTCTCTGGGAACCACTCTCCGCATCCAGCCACCAGCACTTTGAATGGTGTCTGTGGGCTTCTGCTGTGCTTTATCTTCATTTATGTTGGGCCTCTGTTAGAAACTTGTGTCCTGAGGCCTAAGAAAATCCAAAGAGAAGGAATTTTGGAGTCTGAGCACACTGTCTAATTGTTCGTGTAAATTAATGGCCATTCCTTCTTGACACCATTTCTGCTGTGCAAGGTTTCTCAGAAGCCCTGTACTTTCAAAGAGCAGGGAAACCTATACCCCATGCTGCGGGGTTAGTTTTAGTCTCCATGCTGGACAGAACATTTCATGACTGTCGGATTTTCTCACTCAAACATTGAGACTTTGACCACCTTTACCCGTTTCTACCACGCCATCCCCGTATCTGGCACCTACCAATCTGCTCTCAGGATCTATGCGTTTAGTATTTTTTTATTCCACGTGGAATGTACATGAGAGCATCTGGTATTGGTCTTTCTGTGTCTGAGTTACTTAGCATAAGGCCCCCAAGGTCTGTGTTTCCATGTCTAGTTCTTGTGAATAATGCTGCAGTGAACGTGGGAGTGCATCTGTCTTTTTGAGGCAGCATTTTTGTGTTCTTCAAATCAATACTCAGTAGAGCCATTACTGGGTCATGGGGTAGTTTATTTATTTTTTCAGGAACCTCCATACCGTTTGTCACAGTGGCTGCACCAATTTCCATTTCCACCAACAGTGCACAGTGTCTCCTCATCTGCACACCCTTGACCCCACCTGGTGTCTGTCTCTGGGACAATTGCTGTTCCAACACTTGTGAGCGGATAGCCGATTGTGGGTTTGACTGATGTTTCCCTGACGATATTTAGTGATGTGGAACAACTTTTTCTGTCTGTTGGCACCTGTGTGCCATCTTTGGAAAGTTTCTATTCACATATTCCTCCCATTTTTTTATATAGTTTTTTTGTTTTGATATGTAGGAGTGTTGTGTGTATTTTGGATATTAGCCTTTTCTCACACATATGATTTGCAGATATTTTTTTCTTATTGGGTCAGTGGCCTTTTAAGTTTTTGCTGGTGTCTTTTGCCGTGTGGAAGATTTCAGTTTGATGTTGTTCCACTTGTTTATTTTTGCTTTTGTTGCCTTTGCATTTGGTGTCCGATCTGAAGACTCTTTGCCAAAACCAATGTCGAGAGACTTAGTACCTGTGTCTTCTTGGAGGTTTATGGATTCAGGTCTTATGTTCAAATCATTCATCCAGTAAAAATTTTGTGTGTGGTGTAAGAAAGTGACCCGGTTATATTCTTCTGCATTTAGTGTCCAGTTTGCCTGTTACCGCTCACTGAAGACACAGTCCTTCCCTCATGGCATATCTTCTGCTGCTGTGTCGTAAGTTAGGATCATCTACGTGTGGGTAAGTTTCTGAGCTTTCTGTTCTGTTCCACTGACCTGGTGTCTGTGTTTATGCCAGTACCATCCTGTTTTGATGACAACAGCTTTGTAATCTAGCTTGAAATCCAGGAGTGTGTTGACTGCACCTCTTTCTCCAGGTTGCTTTGGGTATTTGGGGTCTTTTGTGATTCCATACAACTTTGAGGACTGTTTTCTATTTCCTCGAATAATGCCACTGGAATTCAGATAGGCATTTAATCACATCTGTCGATTGCTTTGGTTATGATGGACATGTTCGCATAATTAACTCTTCCAGTTAAGTTGCATGGTGTATGCTTCCATTTGTTTGTGTTGCCTTCCAAATCTTTGACCCATACATTCTGCCCCCCTCGACACATATTTTTCATTTCTTTTCTGCCATGTGTTGAGTGTACTATGTCTTTCTCATTCTTGGTTACTTTTATTTCAAGATTTTTTTATGCAATTTTAAATGACGTTGCTTTTTAAATTTCTCTGTGCGAAAGTGTGTCATCAGTATACAGAAATGCAAGAAGTTGGGTCATCTGGGTGGCTCCATAAGTGAAGCATCTACCTTTAGCTCAGGTCATGATCCCAGAGTTCTGGGATTGAGCCCCGTGTTGGGCTGCCCGCTTAGCAAGGGTCTGCTTTTCCCTCTTTCTGGCTCTCCCCCTGCTCGTGCTTTTTCTCTTCCTGTCAAATAAATAAATAAAATCTGAAAAAAATAAAGACAAGAGGTCTCTGTATATTGACATTATATCCTGCAGCTTTCTTGAATTTTTTTATTCTAACAGGTTTTTTTTTGTGTGGAATCTTTCGGGATTTCATGACATTTGCAAATTGTGCCAGTTTTCCTGTATGGATTTCATATCTTCTCTTTTTTTAAAATTGTTATTCACCCTACAGTACTTCATTTGTTTTTGATGTAGGGCTCCATGATTCATTGTTTGCATATAACACCTAGTGCTCATTATGACACGTGCCCTCCTTTTTTTTAAAAAAAGAATTTATTTATTTATTCGACAGAGATAGACACAGCCAGCAGGAGAGGGAACACAAGCAGGGGGCGTGGGAGAGGAAGAAGCAGGCTCACAGCGGAGGAGCCTGTTGTGGGGCTCGATCCCATAACGCCGGGATCACACCCTGAGCCGAAGGCAGACGCTTAACTGCTGTGCCACCCAGGCACCCCAACACGTGCCCTCCTTAATACCCATCACCAGGATAACCCATTCCTCTTCCCCTCCCATTCTGCAACCTTCAGTTTGTTTCCCAGTGTCAGTAGTCTCTCATGGTTCATGTCCCCCTCTCATTCCCCCCCTTCACTTTTCCCTTCCTTCTTCTAATGTCCTCTATGCTATTCCTTCCATTCCACATAGGAGTGAAACCATATGATAATTGTCTTTCTCTGCTTGACTTAATTTCACTTAGCATAATCCCCTCCTGGTCCATCCACGTTGGTGCAAATGGTGGGTATTCATCCTTTCTGATGACTGAGTAATATTCCATTATATAGATGAACCACATCTTCTTTGTCCATTCATCTGCTGAAGGACATCTTGGCTCCTTCCACAGTTTGGCTATTATGGACATTGCTGCTATGAACATTGGGATACAGGTGCCCTTCTTTTCATTACTCTGTGTCTATGGGGTAAATACCCAGTAGTGCAATTGGTGGGTGATAGGATAGCTCTGTGTTTAACGTCTTGAGGATCCTCCATATTGTTTTCAAAAGTGGCTGTACCAGCTTGAATTCTCACGAGTAGTGTAAGAGGGCTCCGCTTTCTCCACATCCTCTCTGACTTTTTTTTATTTCCTGTGTTGCTAATTTTTTTTCAAGATTTTATTTATTTATGCCACAGAGATAGAGACAGCCAGCGAGAGAGGGAACACAAGCAGGGGGAGTGGGAGAGGAAGAAGCAGGCTCATAACGGAGGAGCCTGATGTGGGGCTCGATCCCATAATGCCAGGATCACGCCCTGAGCCGAAGGCAGATGCTTACCCACTGTGCCACCCAGGTGCCCCCTGTCTTGTTAATTTTAACCATTCTAACTGGTGTACGGTGGTATCTCATTGTCGTTTTGATTTGTATTTGCCTGATGGCAAGTGATGTGGAGCATTTCTTCATGTGTCTGTTGGACATTTGTATGTCTTCTCTGGAGAAGTATCTGTGTCTTCTGCCCATTTTTCGGTGTCGAGTTTGAGGAGTTCTTTATAGATCTTGGGTACCAGCCCTTTATCTGTAATATCATTTGCAGATATCTTCTTCGATTCCATAGGTTGCCTTCTTGTTTTGTTGATCTTTTACTTTGCCAAGCAGAAGCTTTTTATCCTGATGAAGTGCCAATAGTTCATTTTTGCTTTTATTTCCTTTGCCTTTAGAGACCTATCTTGCAAGAAGTTGTTGTGTCTAAGTTTGAAGAGTTCTTTTGATTTTGATATGAGACAGGAATCCATTATCTTTCCTTCCTGATTATATTCGAGTCCTCTTTCTTGGTGAGTCTGGCTAAGTTTGTCAGTTTTGTTTATCTTTCCAAAAAAGGCAGCTCTCATTTTCATTGGTTTTTTTCTTTTTTGGTCTTTTTAGTCTCCGTTGGATTTATTTATGCATTCCATTTTGTTATTTCCTTATTTCTACTAATTTGGGGCTTTGTTTGTTGTTTTATTTTCTACTTCTTTACCACATAAATCAGGTTGTTTATTGGAGATTATTCTCATGGATTGATGAAGATTTGAATTTCTATGAATGTGCCCCATAAAGCTACTTTTGCTGCATCCCATAAGTTTTTGTAGGTTGTCTTTTTCATCAGTGTCAAGGTACTTCTAAATTTTTTTTGATTTCTTCTTTGACTGTTGGTTGTTCAGTAGCATGTTGTTAAATCTCCACATATTTTTTTTAAGATTATTTATGTATCTGACAGAGAGTTAGACAGTGAGAGATGAACGCAAACATGGGGGTGGGAGAGGGTGAAGCGGGCTTCCCACTGAGCAAGGAGCCTGATTCGGGGCTAGACCCCAGGATCCTGGGATCACGACCTGAGCTGAAAGCAGATCCTTAACGACTGAGCCACCAAGGCCCCAAAAATCTCCACCTATTTTTGACTGTCCCATTTTTTTCTTGAGACTGATTTCTAATTTCCTATCATTGTGGTTGGACAAGATTTGAAGCAGAAGGTGAAGAGAGCATTCAGATGAAAGGTTTGTTTCCTGGAGGGTTTTCTGAGGGCAGACCATGAGTTCAGTGGGGACGGAGGAAGGTTTTGTGAGACGGGGGTAGGGTTAACCCTTGCTAGAATTACTGACTACTACCATGCAGGCTGTGTGCTACCATTCACACCGTAGTCCTGATGGACATGTTCTTCATTAGGAATATTTTCTAGGAGGTGTAGGCATAGCTTTCACTTAAAGAAAGGTGCCATGTGGGTTCATGGCATTACCCCAGGTCAGCAACCAGGATGTATGGTATTGTGGGGGATCAGAAACAGGCTTTCTGTGGGAAGTGACAGAAATAAGGTATGGTGAGCTCCATGACCATAGGTGAGGTCCCGAGTGACCCACTGGGTGTTGGGTTCTGTGGATCTGTCTCATCAAGTGCTGTGCAATTCAGGGACACCCACCTCTCTGTTAATTTGTGTGGAGACAGGTAGACATCAGTGTCTGGCCAGGCACGAGGGTCGCACTGGACCACCACCAGAGGTGCAGCGTGTGGGGGAGCCACTGCTTGGTTTCCACGAAAGCTGACCAGGGTCTTTGACCTTGATTCCTAGCAGTTGCAAGGGGAGAGGAGGCCGGGGGTGGTGCACACTTCCGAGAGTTGTGTTCAGGACTAGTCTGGAGCCCACTGAAGTCAGCCACACCGGGCACAGAAGTCACCCAGTCAGTGTTGCTGTGGGCACTGCTCCCATGGTACTTTCGGGACGGCTCCATGCTGCCACCTCCTGCTTTTCATCATCATCTTCAAGGTCATGTGCCTCTGCTCTTGCCCCATGGCCTCCGGGGTATTGTCCGTCCTCCATCTGGCCCTCGTCCCTGGTGCCCTGTGCAGTCCGATGCCAGGGTAGCCTTCTTGAAACAAACATCTGGCCCTGATGGAACACTTTCATGGATCTTGTAGGTTGCGAGGATGATGCCCTGCCCTGGAAGGGGGCTACAGGTCCCCAATCAGGAGAGCCATGTCTCCTTTTTCAGCATGGCCTGCCTTCCCCTCAGTCTTCTTCAGGGAAGCTCTCCCCACTTCCTGAGCTGACAGCTCAGAATGTAAAACTGAATGTTATTTTACATATCTCTATGCCTTAGTTCATCCATGGCATGTCTTTCAACCCCGTTAGTGGGTTTTTTTTAGCAGTTCTGAAGGGCTGTCTGCTCAAGGAGGGGATGACCTGGGTGGGGCAGCTTTTCCTCTCATCTCCCTCAGCATGTCTCTGAGCCCTGGGACCAGCTCTCCCACTGAGGATTGAGGGACATGAGCCAGCCCATCCTGAGCCCAGGCTGTGTCAGCTGTGTAGATGGATGCGTGTCGGAGTGGTGGGCAGCTGGCATGGGCCAGGGGCAGGCAGTGTCTCCTTCTCATTCCTTCCCTCCCTTCCTCCCAGAGGTAGCTCAGAGCAGCCTTCAACCCCTGCATCTCCAGATCCCTTGACCTATGCCTCCTGTGTTCAGCTGGTGACCTTGGAGTTTCGCATGGATTCTACCTCCTGTACCCTCTCCCGTAGCAGTTCCTGGATCAGAGGAGGGATCGGACTCTTGTCTGCATTTGGTCTTCTTCCTGTCCCGCACCAATCCTATCCGCCTTTGCATCTTCCATGTATGTGCTTGGAAGCAAGCCCATCCACAGGCAACCTATTAGCCAAATGGATCCAGGCAATGAACATTGAAGTAGAGATCCAGGATCCATAATATACCTGCTCTGAAACCTGTCCAAAAGTCTGTGACTCTCTCACACTGAAACAGAAACAATAATAGCTTTCTGGACTGTGAAGTGACATGTGTCTCTACTTCCAATCTTGAATGCATAGGTGCTGAGCCTGGACAGAAAAGGACCATGGCTCCCGTGGCCTGGGATCCACAGTAAGAACTCAGTGAAATCTGAATTCAAGGCATAGAGTGAATAATTATTGTAGAGTGAATCCTCCCAAGTAGGGCTTATGCACAGTGCACAGGAAAAGCTTTTTCAAAGAGGTTCCTGAAAGAAAAATCTTTTTTAAAAATTTATTTTAATTCCAGTAGAGCTAACATACAGTGTTACATTCTTTTCAGGTGTCCAATAGAGTGATTCAGTAATTCTATATATTACTCATTGGTCATCAAGAAAAGCATCCTCTTAATCCCCTTCATCTATTTCACTCATCCCTCTATCCACCTCCTCTCTGGTAACCATCCGTTTGTTCTCTCTTGTTAAGAGTTTGTATTTTGGTGTGTCTCCTTTTTCTCTTTTAGTTATTTATTTTTGTTTGTTTTTTAAATTCCCCATTAGAGTGACATCGTATGGGATTTGTCTTTCTCTGACTGACTGATTTTAGTTAGGATAATACTCTCTAGCTCCATCCATGTGTCTGCAAATGGCAAGGTTTCATTCTTTTTCAAGCCGAGTAATACTCCATTGTGTGTGTGTATGTGTGTCTGTGTGTGTGTGTGTGTGTGTCCGTGTGTGTGTGTGTGTGTGTGAATACACACATCTATCATCTCATTTGTCAATTTTTCTACAGACACTTGGGTTGCTTCCATATGGTGATATTGTAAATAATGGTGCAAGAAACATAGGGGTGCACGTATCCTTTTACGTTACTGTTTTCCTATTCTTTGGGTAAATACAAGTAGTGTGATTGTTGGATCGTAGGGTAGTTATATATTTAATTTTTTGAGGAACCTTCATACTGTTTTCCACGGTGGCCACCACAGTTTGCATTCCCACCCACAGTTCACGAGGATTCCCCTTTATCCACATCCTCCCAACACCTGCTCTTTGTTGTGCTTTTGATGTTAGCCATTCTGACAGGTTTGAGGTATTACCTCATTGTCCTTTGGATTTACATTTTCCTGATGATGGGTGATGGTGAACATCTTTTCACGGGACTGTTGGCCATTTGTATTTCTTCTTTGGAGAAATGTCTGTCCATGTCTTCTGCCTATTTTTTAACTGGATTATTTGTTTTGGGGGTCGAGTAGTATCAGTTGTATATGTTTTGGACACTATCCCTTTATTGCCTATGATCTTTGCAAATATCTTCTCCCTTTGAGTAGGTTGTCTTATTATTTTTACGTTTTCATTGTTCTTCTGCCATGTGGAAACTTTTTATTTTGCTGTATTCCCAATAGTTTATTTTTGCTTTCATTTCCTTTGCCTCAGGAGACAGTCTAGAAAAACGTTGGTATGGTCCATGTCAAGAAGTTACTGTCTTCCCTCCTGTAGGATTTTTATGGATTCAGGTCTCATATTGAGGTCTTGAAACTGTTTTGCGTTTGTCTTTATTGTGTAAGAAAAGAGTCTAATTGCATTCTTCTGTACGTAGCTGTCTAGTTTTCCCAACACCGTTTGTTGTAGAGACTGTCCTTTTCCCTTTTGATATCGTTGCTTGCTTTGTGGAAGATTCATGGACCACATAATTGTGGGTTTCTGTCTGAACTTGTATCCTGTTCCTTTGGTCACTGTGTCTATTTTTGTGCTGTACTGTCTTGTTAGGATGACTGCAGCTTTGTAGTATAACCTGAAATCTGCAATTGTGAGTCCTCCAGCTTTGTTTTTCTTTTCCACATTGTACTGGCTGTTTGGAATCTTTAGTGGTTCCATACAAATGTTTAGGATTGTTTATTCGAGGTCTTTTGTTCTTTAATTTAAATTCAATTAGCCAACTTACAGTACATCATTCGTTTCAGATGTAGTCTTCAATAAATTTTCAGTCATGTGTAACACCCAGTGCTCATTGTATCGTGTGACCTCCTTAATGCTACTCACCCAGTTACCCCCCCCAACTTCTCCTCCAACAATCATCAGTTTCTTGCGATAGTTAAGCGTCCATTATGGGTTTTCTCCCTCTCTGATGACTTCCCATTCTATTTTCCCTTCCTTCCCCTATGGTCTTCTTCCTTGTTTCTGATATTCCACATAGGAGTGAAAGCATATGATCATTGTCTTTCTTTCATTGACTTATTCCACTCAGCATAATACCCTCCAGCTCCACCCAGGTCGGTGTGATGGTAAGTATTCATCCTTTCTGATGGCTGAGTAATATTCCATTATATATATATATATACATATATATATATATATATATATATATATATATATATATACATACATATATATATATATATATATATATATATATATATATATATATTCCACATCTTCTTTATCCATTCATCTATCCATGGTCATCTGCACTCCTTCCACAGTTTGTCTATTATGGATATTGCTGCTATGAACACTGGGGTGCATGTGTCCCGACTTCGCTACCTCTGTCTCTTTGGGGTAAATACCCAGTAGTGCAATTGCTGGGACATAGGGTAGCTTTATTTATAACTTCTTGAGGAAACTCCGTACCATTTTCAAGAGTGGCTGTACCGGACTGCATTCGTACAGGGGTGTAAGAGGGTTCCCGTTTCTCCACATCCTCTCCAACATGTATAGTTTTATGTCTTCTTATTTTTAGATATTCAGCCTCGTGTGATATGGCATCTATAGGGGTTTAGATTTGCATTTCCCTGAAGCCAAGTGATATGAAGCATTTATGCATGTATCTTTTGGTCACCAGTACGTCATCATCAATGAAATGACTTCCCATTTTAATCCATCTCAAGACCTAAAGCTGGGTAAGGCACTGAAGCTGGATGATGCCATCGGTTGGAATTGTGGAGAATTTCAAAAGATCTCCGTGGAGAGCAAGTTTAAAGGTCAGTGTGAAGCTACTAATTAGTTCTGGGGAGATCTCTCAAAGTGGGCGTTGCCTGGGATAGGCTGAGGGTGGCCCTCCGATTTTCCTATGAATCCTTGCTGCAGCCCCAAATGGACAGTTTCCTGCTGTGGGGCAGGCTGAGTCCTCTAGTCGTGCAGAGGTGAGCCCAATGCCTGCTGCCTTGGAGGCAGGCAAACAGGGAGGGACCCTCAGCAGAAGACCCAGGGTTAGGTTAGGCCTCAAGAGACAGCAGGTCCGAACTGCCCAGTGCTCAGAGAACTCCCAGGCCGAGTGAGATGAGGGCACAAGGGCGGGTGAGTGTGAGCCTTCGGGTTTCATCTGGAAGGGCCCACAAAGGTCGGGGTTCACCAGAAGGGGCTCTCAGGCATGCCCCAATTCTCTTGCCCTGAATGCTGTGTTGTGCCCCAAAATGGTACAGTTTACTGTGGGCTGCAGGCTGAGTCCTACGGTGGGGCTTGGGTGTCCCAAATCCCCTAGAGTGGGGTGCCAGGACCCTGGGGAGGGACCCTTCTGTCACCAACCTAGGGTAAGGGTTAGGGTCCAGAAGCCTGCCAGGGACAATCTGCAGGCTGTGCAGCGAGCTCTGTGGAGGGCTGAGAGGAGGCCATGGGGGAAGGTGAGCGTGGGACTCAGGGTTGGGGCACGGGGGGCTGCCAAATGTGGGGATGGGCTCTGGGGGCCTCCCCCATGTTCTCGTGTCCTGTAGGCTCCGTAGAGTCCCAAGGGGCACGGTTTCCTGTCAGGTGACAAGCTGAGTCCTGCAGTGGGGCCAGGTAACCCAATTCCCCGGGGCTGCTGTGTAAGGCTCCTGGGGAGGCCCCCACACCCGCGGCCGACCTAGGGCTAGGGTTAGGCCCCAGGAGCCCCTCAGGCCCAATCTGCTGGCTGTATGGCGAGCTACACGGGCTGAGGTGAGGGTGTGGGGAGGGTGAGCGTGGGCCTCAGGGTTGGGGTGCGGGAGGCCGCCGAAGTTCGCTGGTGGCTCAGGAGGCTCCTCCTTGTTCTCCCGCCCTGAATGCTCTATGGCCTCCCAAGGTGCACGGTTTCCTGCAGGGTGGCAGACTGAGTCCTGCTGTGGGGCTCAGGTGTCCCGAATCCCCGCAGCTGTGGCTCCAGGCTCCTGGGGAGGGGGCCCTCCACAGATGAACTAGGGTTAGGGTTGGGGCCCAGGAACCCCGCAGGCCAGATCTGCCCACTATGTGGTGAGCTCCGCTGCGGGCTGAGGTGAGGGTGTGGGGTGGGGTGAGCATGGGCTTCAAGCTTGGGTTTAGGGATCGCCGAAGTTCGCTGGGGGCTCTGGGGGCCCTCCAGATTCTCCCGCGCTGAATGCTCTACAGCCTCCCAAGGGGCACGGTTTCCTGCGGGCTGGCAGGCTTTGTCCTGCAGTGGGGCTCAGGTGTCCCCAGTCCCTGGGGCTGCGGCACCGGGCCCCAGGGGAGGGTCCCTACCCAGCCGACCTAGGGTCAGGTCTAGGCCCCAGGAACCCGGCAGGCCTTATCTGCCGGCTCTGCGACGAGCTCGGTGGCAAGCTGAAGGGAAGGCGTGGGGCGGGATGAGCGTGGGCCTCAGGGTTGGGGTGTAGGGGGCCGCCCAGGATCACTGGGGGCTCAGGGGGGCCCTACCAGTTCTCCTGCACGGTATGCTCTGTGGCGCCCCAAGGGGCATGGTTTCCTGAGTGGTGGCAGGCTGAGTCCCGTGGTGGGGCTCATGTGTACCCAATCCCCGGGGTTAGGTTACGGATTAGGTTACGGGTTAAGGTTAGGGTATGGGTTACGGTTAGGGTATGGGTGAGTGTAGGGGTTAGGGTTAGGGTAAGGAGAGGGTACAGGGTAGGGTTGGGTTTAGGGGTTACAGGTTAGAGGTTATGGGTTAGGGTACAGATTAGGGTTTAGGGTACGGGTTAGGGTTTAGGGTTTGGGTTTAGGGTTAGGGTTAGGGTTGGAGTACGGGTTAGGGTTAGGGTATGGGTTAGGGTTAGGTTATGGGTTAGGGTATGCATTAGGGTATGGTTTAGGGTAAGTGTTGGCGTACGGAAATGGGTACGGTTTAGGGTACAGGTTAGGGTTAGTGTACGGGTTAGGTTTAGGGTACAGTTTAGGGTTATGGTACAGGTTAGGTTACGGTTTAGGGTTAGGGTGAGGGTACGGGTTAGGGATCAGGTTAGGGATAGGTATAGGGTAAGGTTTAGGGTTAGGGTATGGGTTAGGGTACTGGTTAGGGTACAGGTTAGTTTTAGGTATGGGTTAGGATATGGGTTAGGGTCCGGGTTAGGGATAGGGTACGGGTTAGGGTATGGGTTAGGGTACGGGTTAGGGTATGGGTTAAGGTTAAGGTAAGGGTAGTGGTTAGGGCTAGGGTACGGGTTACAGTTTAGCGTTTAGGGTTACGGTTAGGGTACGGGTTAGGGTTAGGATACAGGTAGGGTTAGGTTACGGGTTATGGTATGAGTTATGGTATGGGTTAGGGTCAGGGTTTAGGATTTAGGGTTAAGGTTATAGTACGGGTTAGGGTACTTGTTAGGGCTACGGTTAGGTTTAGGGTACGGTTTAAGTTACGGGTTAAGGTACAGTTTATGGTTAGGGTTATGGTACGGGTTAGGGTACGGGTTAGAGTACATGTTAGGGTTTCGGCTAGGGTTAGGGTACATGTTAGGGTTAGGGTTAGGGTACGGGTTAGAGTTACGGTTAGAGTACGGGTTAGGTTACGGGTTAGGGTTAGGTTTAGGGATAGGTTACGGGTTAGGGATAGGGTTAGCTGAAGGGGTAGGGTTAGGGGTAGGATTAGTGGTATGGTAGGGGTCCGGGTAGGGTTAGGGTTTAAGGTTAGTGTTTGGGGATTGGGGTTAGTGGTTAAGGTTAGGGTTTAGTGTTTAGGGTTTCGGGATTAGGGTTAGGGGTTAGGGTTTAGGGTTTAGTGTTAATGTTAGGGTTTAGTTTTAAGGATTAGGGTTTAGGGTTAGGTTTAGGGTAGGGTTAGGGTTAGGGTTAGGGTTAGGATTAGGGGTTAAGGTTTAGGGTTTAAGGTTAGGGGTTAGGGTTAGGGTTAGACCCCAGTATGCCAGCAGGACTGATGCGCCGGCTGTGCGGCAAACGGACGAGGGGGCCGAGGTGAGTGCGCTGGCGAGCGGGATTATGGTATCCAGCGTTTTGGCGCATGGGGCCTTTGAATGTCGCTAGAGCCTCGGAGGGCCCTGTCCGTTCTCCTGCCCTGAATGAGCAGCGGCACCACCAGCGGTCCGCGTGGTGGCGAGTTGGCAGTGTGAGTCTGGCACTGCGGTTTGGGGGTCTCCAATGCTATGCGTTGCAGTGCAAGGCCCCTTGGGAGGGGCCCCTCTGGGGCCGTCCTAGGGTTAGTGTTAGCACCCAGGAGCCTGGCAGGCATGATCCACCAGCTGTGCGGTAGAGGAGGGCCAGGCCAAGGTGAGGGCGCCACCGAGCTGGAGCATGGGCCCAAGCATTTTGTCACGGGGGGCCTTGGAAGGTCGCTGGGGTTTGGAGGGCCCTGCGGGTTCTCCCTCCCTGAATGGCCAGCGGCGCCCCTAGTGGCCTGGTGGGTGGCGGGGTGGCATGGTGAGTACGGCGCGGGGGCTCGTGGGTCCCCAATCCCTGGCGTTGCTGCACCAGGCCCCTTGGGATGTTCCCCTTGGGGGCCAACCTAGGGTTAGGGTTGGCCCCCAGGAGGCTGGCAGGCCCGATCTGCTGGCTGTGTGAGGAGCGGTGTTGCGGGCTGAGTTTTGGGCGATGGCGAGTGGGAGCTTGGTCCCCAGCACTTTGGCGCCCTTGGCCTTCGAATGTTGCCATGGCTCATAGTGCCCTGCCCATTCTCCTGCCCTGAATAAGCAGCTGCGACCCTAGCATATCCGTTGGTGGTGGGGCGGCAGGGTGAGTCCCGCACTGTGGCTCCGGGATCCCCAATCCCCCGTGTTGCGGAGCCAGGCCCCTTGGAAGGGGCTCCTCCTGGGCTGACCTAGGGTTAGAGTTAGCCCCCAGGAGGCCAGCAGTCCCAATCCTCTGGCTGGGCAGTGAGAGGTGGGAAGGCCGAGGTAAAGGCGCTGGGAAGCATGAGCGTGGGCCCCTGCATTTTGGCGCAGGAGGCTTCAAATGTGGCAGGTTTCTCCAGGGCCCTGACCTTTCTACCACCCTGAATGACCGGCAGCGCCCCTAGCGCCCTGGGTGGCGACAGTGTGGCAGGGTGAGTCCGGCTCTGGGGCTCTGAGTCACCAATCCCAAGCGTTGCAGAGCCAGGCCCCTTGGGTTTCGTTTAGCCCCCAGGAGCCTGGCAGGCACTATCCACTGGCTCCAGCAAGCGGAGGGGCGGGCCGAGGTGAGGGCGCTGGGGAGCAGGAGCTTGGGAGCTTGGGAGCCAACTTTTTTGAGTGGGGGGCCTTCGAAGGTCGCAGGGGAAATGGAAGGCCTTGCCAGTTCTCCCAACTGAATGACCTGTGGCGCCCCTAGCGGCCTGGGTAGCGGCAGGGCGGCAGGTGAGTCCGGCGCTGGGGCTCGGGGGTCTCCAATCCACCGAGTTGCTGCACCAGGCCCCTTGGGAGGGTGCCCTCGGGGGCTGACCTAGGGTTAGGGTCAGACCCCAGGACGCCAGAAGGCTCAATCTGCCAGCTGTGCGGAGAAAGGTGTAGTGTGTCGAGGTGAGGTTTCTGTGGAGCGGGAGCGTGGGCCCAAGCGTTTTGGCGCGGGGGGCCTTCGAATGTCTTCGGGGACTCGGTGGGCCCTACCCATTCTCCTCCCTGAATGACCGGCGGCGCACCTAGCTGCCCTGGTGGCGGCGGGGTGCAGGGTGAGTCAGGCGCTTTGGCTCTGGTATCTCCAATCCCCAGCGTTGCGGTGCCAGGCCCCTTGGGAGCGGCCCCTCGGGTGCCAACCTAGGGTTAGGTTTAGCCCCTAGGAGGCAGGCAGGCCCTATTCACCAGCTGTGTGGATAGCGGAGTGGCGGACTGAGTTGAGGGCGCTGGTGAGTGGGAGCGTGGGCCCGGGCGTTTTGACGCCGGGGGCCTTTGAAGGTCACCGTGTCTCTGAGGGCCCTGCCCTTTCTCCCTCCCTGAATAATGGCAGCACCCCAAGACCCTGGGTGGCAGCTGGGCGGCAAGGTGAGTCCGGCGCTGGGGCTCAGGGGTCCCCAATCCCCGGCGTTGTGTCACCAGACCCATTGGGAAGGGCCGCTCGGAGGCCATTCTAGGGTTGCGTTTAGCCCCCAGAAGGCCAGTGGACCCGATCAGCGGCTGTGCAACAAGCGGAGGGTTGCCCCGAGTTGAGGGCGCTGGCGAGCCTGAGCATAACCCCAAGCGTTTTAGTGCGGGAGGCCTTTGAAGGTCAGCGGGGGCTCGGAGGGCCCTGCCATTTCTCCTTCCCTGAATGAATGGCAGCGCCCCTAGCGGCCCGTGTGGGGCGGGGCGGCAGGGTGCATCTGGCGCTTGGGCTTGGGGGTCCCCAATCCCCGGCGTTGCAGCGCCAGGCCCCTTAGGAAGGGAACCTCAGGGGCCGTCCTAGGGTTAGTGTTAGCGCCCAGGAGGCCGGCAGGCCCGATCCGCCAGCTGTGCAAGGAGCAGAGGTATGGGCCGAGTTGAGGGCGATGGCGAGCGAGAGCTTGAGCCCCAGCGTTTTGGCGCACTGGGTCCCGGAATGTTGCCATGGCTTGGAGTGCCTTGCCCCTTCTCCTGCCCTAAATAAACAGCGGCGCCCTAGCGGCTCTGTTGGCGGTGGGGGGGGAGGGTGAGTCCCATGCTGCGGCTCAGGGTCCCCATCCCCAGTGTTGTGACGCCAGGCCCCTGGGATGGACCCCTCGGGGGTCAACCTAGCCTTCGATTTAGCCCCCAGGAGGCTGGCAGGCCCTATTCGTAACCTGTGTGGAGAGTGAAGTGGCAGACCGAGGTGAGGGAGCTGGTGATTGGGAGCATGGGCCTGGGCGTTTTGGCACGGGGGGCCTTCGAAGGTCACTGTATCTTGGAGGGCCCTGCCCGTTCTCCTGCCCTGAATGAACAGCAGCACCCCAAGCCCCCGGGTGGCGGCTGGGCATCAGGATGAGTCAGGTGTGGGGCGGGGCGGCAGCGTGCATCCTGCGCTGGGGCTTGGGGGTCCGCAATCCCCAGCATTGCAGCGCCAGGCCCCTTGGGAAGGGATCCTCAGGGGCCGTCCTAGGGTTAGGGTTAGCGCCCAGGAGGCCGGGAGGCCCAAGTCGCCGGC
The DNA here is from genome assembly GCF_024610735.1 of Ursus americanus. Taxonomy (NCBI): domain Eukaryota; kingdom Metazoa; phylum Chordata; class Mammalia; order Carnivora; family Ursidae; genus Ursus; species Ursus americanus. Next base: position 1,479,204 of record NW_028273646.1, on the reverse strand, counting down.
TGTGCGAGGAGCGGAGGTGCAGACCAAGTTGAGGGTGCTGGTGAACGTGAGCGTGGGCCCAAGCGTTTTGATTCGGGGGACCTTCGAGCATAGGCGGGGGTTCGGAGGGCCCTGCCCCTTCTCCCACCCTGAATGAACAGCGGCGTCCCTAGCGGCCGAGTGGGGAGGGGTGAAAGGGTGCATCCAGCGCTGGGGCTTGGGGGTCCCCAATCCCCAGCGATGCGGCGCCAGGCCCCTTGGGAGAGGCCCCTCGGGAGCAACCTAGGGTTAGGTTTAGCCCCCAGGAGGCTGGCAGGCCCTATTCGCCAGCTGTGTGGAGAGTGGAGTGGCGGACGGAGGTGAGGGCGCTGGTGAGTGGGAGGGTGGGTCTGCCGTTTTTGTGCGGGGGGCCTTCAAAGGTCGCTGTGTCTGGGAGGGCCCTGCCTGTTCTCCCGCCCTGAATGATCGACAACACCCCAAGCCCCTCGGTGGTGGCTGGGCGGCAGCATGAGTCAGGTGCTGAGGTTCGGGGTCCCCAATCCCCGGCGTTGCTGCGCCAAGCCCCTTGGGAGTGGACCTTTGGGGATCGATCTAGGGTTATGCTTAGCCCCCAGGTGGCCGGTGGACCCGATCAGCGGCTGTGCGGCACGTGGAGGGTTGGGACGAGGTGAGGGCACTGGCGAGACTGAACATGAGCCCAAGCTTTTTAGTGCGGGAGGCCTTCGAAGGTCAGCGGGGGTTTGGAAGGCCATGGCAGTTCTCCCACCCTGAATGAATGGTGGCGCCCCTAGTGCCCCGTGTGAGGCGGGGCGCCAGGGTGCATCCGGCACTGGATCTTGGGGGTCCCCAATCCCCGGTGTTGTGACGAAAGGCCCCTTGGGTAGGGCCCCTCGGGGGCTGATGTATGGTTAGGGTTAGCTCCCAGGAGGCCGGCAGGCCCTGGGCCTTCGAATGTTGCCATGGCTCGAAGGGCCCTGCCCGTTCTCCTACCCTGAATAACTAGCGGCGCCCTTAGCGTCTCCGTTGGAGGTGGGGCGGCAGGGGGAGTCCCGCGCTGCGGCTCGGGGATCCCCAATCCCCAGCGTTGCGGGGCCAGGCCCCTTGGGAGGGGCTCGTAGGGGGCCGACCTAGGGTTAGAGTTAGCACCCAGGAGGCGGCAGGCCCAATCCTCTGGCTGGGCAGCGAGAGGTGCGCGGGCCGAGGTAAAGGCTCTGGCGAGGGGGAGCGTGGGCCCCTGCATTTTGGCGGGAGGCTTCAAATGTCGCCGGTTTCTCCAGGGCCTTGTCCCTACATTCGCCCTGAATGAACGGCGGCGCCCCAGGCGGCCTGGGCGGCGACAGTGCGGCAGGGGAGTCCGGTTCTGGGGCTCTGAGTCACCAATCCCCAGCGTTGCAGAGCCAGGCCCCTTGGGATGTGCCCCACGGGGCCGACCTAGGGTTTTGGTTAGCCCCAGGAGCTTGGCAGGCCCTATCCACTGGCTCTGAATCAAGTGGAGGGGCGGGCCGAGGTGAGGGCACTGGGAGCAAGAGCATGGGAGCCAACGTTTTTGCGCGGGGGGCCTTCGAAGGTCAGCTGGGGCTCGGAGGTCCCTGCCCGTTCTCCTGTCCTGATTGACCGGTGATCCCCTAGCGGCTTGGGTGGCTGAAGGGCAGCAGGGTGAGTCCGGCACTTGGGCACGGGGTCCCCATCCCCAGCATTGCGTCACCAGGTCCCTTGGGAAGGGCCCCTCGGGGGCCGACCTATGGTTAGGGTTAGTCCCCAGGAGCCACGCAGGCCCGATACACCACCTGTGCATCTAGAGGACAGTTGGGCTGAGGTGAGGGTGCTGGTGAACGTGAGCCAGGGCCCAAGGGTTTTGGTTCGGGGCGCCTTCGAAAGTCGACGTGGGTTCTGAGGGCCCTGCCAGTTCTCCCACCCTGAATGAATGGTGGCGCCCCTAGCGGCCCGTGTGGGGCGGGGCGGTGGCGTGCATCCGGCGCTGGGGATTGGGGGTCCGCAATCTCTGGCATTGCCGCGCTGGGCCCCTTAGGAAGGGATCCTCAGGGGCCGTCCTAGGGTTAGTGTCAGCGCCCAGGAGGCCAGCAGGCCCGAGTCGCCGGCTCTGCAAGGAGCGGAGGTGAGGGCCGAGTTGAGGGTGCTGGTGAACGTGAGCGTGGGCCCAAGCATTTTGATTCCGGGCGCCTTCGAGCATAGGCGGGGGTTCGGAGGGCCCTGCCCCTTCTCCCACCCTGAATGAACGGCGGTGCCCCTAGCAGCCCGGGTGGGGAGGGGCGACAGGGTGCATCCTGTGCTGGGGCTTGGGGGTCCCCAATCCCCGGCGATGGGGCACCAGGCCCCTTGGGAGAGACCCATCCGGGGCAACCTAGGGTAAGGTTTAGCTCCCAGGAGGCCGGCAGGCCCTATTCGCCAGCTGTGTGGAGAGTGGGGTGGCGGACGGAGGTGAGGGCGCTGGTGAGTGGGAGGGTGGGTCTGCCGTTTTTGCGCAGGGGGGCTTCAAAGGTCACCGTGTCTCGGAGGTCCCTGCCCGTTCTCCTGTCCTGATGGACCGGTGGTCGCCTAGCGACTTGGGTGGCTGAAGGGCAGCAGGGTGAGTCTGGCACTTGGGCACGGGGTCCCCATCCCCAGCATTGTGTCACCAGGACCCTTGGGAAGGGCCCCTCGGGGGCCGTCCTAGGGTTAGGGTTAGCGCCCAGGAGGCCGGCAGGCCCGAGTCGCGGGCTGTGCGAGGAGCGGAGGTGAGGGCCGAGTTGAGGGTGCTGGTGAACATGAGCGTGGGCCCAAGTGTTTTGATTCCAGGCGCCTTCGAGCATAGGCGGGGGTTCGGAGGGCCCTGCCCGTTCTCCCACCCTGAATGAATGGCGGCGCCCCTAGCGGCCTGTGAGGGGAAGGGCGACAGGGTGCATCAGGCACTGGGGCTTGGGGGTCCCCAATCCCCGGCGATGCGGCGCCAGGCCCCTTGGGAGAGGCCCCTCGGGAGCAACCTAGGGTTAGGTTTAGCCCCCAGGAGGCCGGCAGGCCCTATTCGCCAGCTGTGTGGAGAGTGCAGTGGCGGACGGAGGTGAGGGCGCTGGTGAGTGGGAGGGTGGGTCTGCCGTTTTTGCACGGGGGGCCTTCGAAGGTCGCCATGTCTGGGAGGGCCCTTCCTGTTCTCCCGCCCTGAATGATCGGCAACACCCAAAGCCCCCGGGTGGCGGCTCGGCGGCAGGGTGAGTCAGGTGCTGAGATTCGGGGTCCCCAATCCCGGCGTTGCTGCGCCAAGCCCCTTGGGAGTGGTCCTTTGGGGATCGATCTAGGGTTATAGTTAGCCCCCAGGAGGCCGGTGGACACGATCAGAGGCTGAGCATTACGCGGAGGGTTGGGACGAGGTGAGGGCACTGGCGAGACTGAGCATGAGCCCAAGCTTTTTAGTGCGGGGGGCTTTCGAAGCTCGGCGGGGCCTCGGAGAGACCTGCCCATTCTCCCGCTCTGAATGACCGGCGGGGCCCCTAGCGGCTCGGGTGGCTGAAGGGGAGCAGGGTGAGTCCAGCACTTGGGCTCCGGGTCCCCATCCCTGGCGTTGTGGCACTAGGCCACTTGGGAAGTGCCCCTCGGGGGCCGACCTATGGTTAGGGTTAGCTCCCAGGAGGCCGGCAGGCCCTGGGCCTTCGAATGTTGCCATGACTTGAATGGCCCTGCCTGTTCCCTGCCCTGAATAACCAGCGGCGCCCTTAGCGGCTCCGTTGGCGGTGGGGCGGCACGGGGAGTCCTGTGCTGCGGCTCGGGGATCCCCAATCCCCAGCGTTGTGGGGCCAGGCCCCTTGGGAGGGGCTCGTAGGGGGCCGACCTAGGGTTAGAGTTAGCACCCAGGAGGCGGCAGGCCCAATCCTCTGGCTGGGCGGCAAGAGGTGCACGGGCCGAGGTAAAGGCTCTGGCGAGCGGGAGCCTGGCCCCCTGCATTTTGGCGGGAGGCTTCAAATGTCCCTGGTTTCTCCAGGGCCCTGTCCGTTCTCCTGCCCTGAATGACTGGTGGCGCCCCTAGCGGCCCGGGTGGGGACAGTGCGGCAGGGTGAGGCAGGTTCTGGGGCTCTGAGTCACCAATCCCCAGGGTTGCAGAGCCAGGCCCCTTGGGGCCGACCTAGGGTTTTGGTTAGCCCCAGGAGCTTGGCAGGCCCTATCCACCAGCTCTGAATCAAGCGGAGGGGCGGGCTGAGGTGAGGGCGCTGGGAGCAGGAGCATGGGAGCCAACGTTTTTGCGCGGGGGACCTTCGAAGGTCAGCTGGGGCTCAGAGGTCCCTGCCCGTTCTCCTGTCCTGATTGTCCGGTGGTCCCCTAGTGGCTTGGGTGGCTGAAGGGCAGCAGGGTGAGTCCGGCACTTGGGCAGGGGGTCCCCATCCCCAGCGTTGCGTCGCCAGGCACTTGGTAAGGGCCCCTCAGGGGCCGACCTATGGTTAGGGTTAGCCCCCAGCAGCCCAGCAGGCCCAATACACCCCCTGTGCATCGAGCGGAGAGTTGGGCCAAGGTGAGGGTGCTGGTGAACGTGAGCCAGGGCCCAAGGATTTTGGTTCCGGGCGCCTTCGAAGGCCGGCGGGGGTTCGGAGGGCCCTGCCTGTTCTCCCAACCTGAATGAATGGCGGCGCCCCTAGCGGCCTGTGTGGGGCGGGGCGGCAGCGTGCGTCCGGCGCTGGGGCCTGGGGGTCCGCAATCCCTGGCCTTGGGGCGCCAGGCTCCTTAGGAAGGGATCCTCAGGGGCCGTCCTAGGGTTAGGGTTAGTGCCCAGGAGGCCGGCAGGCCCGAGTCGCTGGCTGTGCGAGGAGCGGAGGTGCGGGCCGAGTTGAGGGTGCTGGTGAACATGAGCGTGGGCCCAAGCGTTTTGATTCGGGGTGCCTTGGAGCATAGGCGGGGGTTCGGAGGGCCCTGCCCCTTCTCCCACCTTGAATGAACAGCGGCGCCCCTAGCAGCCCAGGTGGGGAGGGGCAACAGGGTGCATCCGGCGCTGGGGCTTGGGGGTCCCCAATCCCCGGCGATGCGGCGCCAGGCCCCTTGGGAGAGACCCATCCGGGGCAACCTAGGGTAAGGTTTAGCTCCCAGGAGGCCAGCAGGCCCTATTCGCCAGCTGTGTGGAGAGTGCAGTGGCGGACGGAGGTGAGGGCGCTGGTGAGTGGGAGGGTGGGTCTGCCGTTTATGCGTGGGGGGGCCTTCGAAGTTCGCTGTGTCTCGGAGGGCCCTGCCTGTTCTCCCGCCCTGAATGATTGGCAACACCCCAAGCCCCCGGGTGGCGGCTGGGCGGCAGGGTGAGTCAGGTGCTGAGGTTCGGGGTCCCCAATCCCCGGCGTTGCTGCGCCAAGCCCCTTGGGAGTGGACCTTTGGGGATCGATCTAGGTTTATGGATAGCACCCAGGAGGCCGGTGGACCCTACCAGCAGCTGTGCGGCACGCAGAGGGTTGGGACGAGGTGAGGGCACTGGCGAGACTGAGCATGAGCCCAAGCTTTTTAGTGCGGGGGGCATTCGAAGGTCGGCGGGGCCTCGGAGGGACCTGCCCGATCTCCTGCTCTGAATGATCGGCGGGGCCCCTAGCGGCTCGGGTGGCTGAAGGGCAGCAGGGTGAGTCCGGTACTTGGGCTCGGGGTCCCCATCCCCAGCGTTGAGTCGCCAGGGCCCTTGGGAAGGGCCCCTCGAGGGCCGACCTAGGGTTAGGGATAGCCCCCAGGAGGCCGGCACGCCCTATCAGCCAACTGTGAGGAGAGCGGAGGAGTGGGCCGAGGTGAAGGCGCTGGTTAGTGGGAGCATTGGCCCAAGCATTTTGCTGCGGGGGTCCTTCGAAAGTCGCAGGGGACTCGGTGTGCCATGCCTGTTCTCCCGCTCTGAATGACCGGCGGGACCCTAGCTGCTCGGGTGGCTGAAGGGCAGCAGGGTGATTCCGGCACATTTCCTCGGGGTCCCCATCCTCAGCGTTGCGGTGCCAGGCCACTTGGGAAGGGCCTCTCGGGGGCCGACCTACAGTTCGGTTTAGTCCCCAGGAGGCCGGCAGTCCCGATACACCACCTGTGCGTCGAGCGGCGAGTTGGGCCGAGGTGAGGGTGCTGGTGAACATGAGCCTGGGCCCAAGCGTTTTGGTTCGGGGCACCTTCGAAGGTCGGCGTGGGTTCAGAGGGCCCTGGCAGTTCTCCCACCCTGAATGAATGGCAGCGCCCCTAGCGGCCTGTGTGAGGCGGGGTGGCAGGGTGCATCCGGCGCTGGGGCTTGGGGGTCCCCAATCCCCGGCTTTGCAACTCCAGGCCCCTTGCGAGTGGCCCTTCGGGGGCCGACCTACGGTTAGGGATAGCCCCCAGGAGGCCGGCACGCCCTATCAGCCGACTGTGAGGCGAGCGGAGGAGTGGGCCGAGGTGAAGGCGCTGGTGAGCGGGAGCATTGGCCCAAGCATTTTGCTGTGGGGGGGCCTTCGATAGTCGCCCGGGGCTTGGAGTGCCATGCCCATTCTCTCGCTCTGAATGACCGGCGGGACCCTAGCGGCTCGGGTGGCTGAAGGGCAGGAGGGTGAGTCCGGCACTATTCCTCAGTGTCCCTATCCCCAGCGTTGTGGTGCCAGGCCACTCGGGAAGGGCCTCTCGGGGTCCGACCTACAGTTAGGGTTAGTCCCCAGGAGGACAGCAGGCTTGATACACCACATGTGCAGCGAGCGGAGTGGTGGGCCGAGGTGAGGGTGCTGGTGAACATGTGTCTGGGCCGAAGCGTTTTGGTTCGGGGCACCTTCAAAGGTCAGAGGGAGTTAGGAGGGCCCTGCCAGTTCTCCAACACTGAATGAATGGTGGCGACCCTAGCGGCATGTGTGTTGCGGGGCGGTAGGGTGCATCCGGAGCTGGGTCTCAGGGGTCCCCAGTGCCCGGCTTTGTGGCGCCAGGCCCCTTAGGAAGGGACCCTCAGGGGCCGTCCTAGGGTTAGGGTTGGCACCCAGGAGGCCGGCAGGTCCGATCTGCCGCCTGTGCGATGGGCGGAGGGGCGGTCCGAGGTGAGGGCGCTGGGGAGCGGGAGCATGGGCACCAGTGGTTTGGCGTGGGGGGCCTTTGAAGGTCACAGGGGCTCGGGAGGCCCTGCCACTTCCTTCACCCTGAATCACCGGCGGCGCCCGCAGCGACCTGGGTGGTGACAGTGCAGCAGGGTGAGTCTGGCTCTGGGGTTCTGAGTCTCCAATCCCAAGCATTGCAGAGCCAGGCCCCTTGGGATCTGCCCCACGGGGCCGACCTAGGGTTTCGGTTAGCCCCCAGGAGCCCGGGAGGCACTATCCACCAGCTCTGAATAAAGCAGAGGAGCAGGCCAAGGTGAGGACCCTGGCGAGCAGGAGCGTGGGAGCCAACATTTTGCGCGGGGGGCCTTCGAAGGCCGCAGGGGAAATGGAGGGCCCTGCCAGTTCTCCCACCCTGAATGAACTGAAGCACCCCTAGCGGCCTGAGTGATGGAGGGGCGGTAGGTGAATCTGGCGCTGGGCTCGGGGTCCCCAGTCCACCTCATTGTGCCGCCAGGCCCCTTGGGAGGGGCCCGTCGGGGGCTGACCTATGGTTAGGGTTAGCCCCCAGGACCCCGGCAGGTTCAATCTGCCAGCTGTGCGGCGAATGGAGTGGTGGGTCGAGGTGAGGCCTCTGTCGAGCGGGAGCATGGGCCCAAGCGTTTTGGCGCCAGAGGCCTTCGAATGTCTCCGGGGACTCGCCGTGCCGTGCCCAATCTCCTCCCTGAGTGACTGGCAGCGCCCCCAGCAGACCAGATGGTGGCGGGGTGGCAGGGTCAGTCAGGCACTGTGGCTTGGGTATCCCCAATCCCCAGTGTTGTGGCGCCAGGCCCCTTGGGAGGGCCCCTCGGGGCCAACCTAGGGTTAGGTTTAGCCCCTAGGAGGCCCGCAGGCCCTATTCGCCAGCTGTGTGGAGACTGGAGTGGCAGACCGAGGTGAGGGCGCTGGTGAGCAGGAGCATGGGCCCCGTTGTTTTGGCCTGGGGAGCCTTTGAAGGTCTCTGTGTCTTGGATGGCCCTGCCCATTCTCTGGCCCTGAATGAACGGCACCACCCCAAGCCCCCGCGTGGCAGCTGGGCGGCAGGATGAGTCCAGTGCTGAGGCTTGGGCATCCCCAATCCCCGGTGTTGCGGCGCCAGGCCCCTTGGGAGGGGCTGCTCGGGGTCGATCTAGCGTTTCGGTTAGCCCCCAGAAGGCCAGTGGACCCGATCAGCGGCTGACAACACGCGGAGGGTTGGGCCGAGGTGAGGACGCTGGCTAGCCTGAGCATGAGCCTAAGCGTTTTAGCGCGGGGGGCCTATGAACGTCAGCAGATGCTCGGAGGGCCCTAACCATTCTCCTACACTGATTGACCGGTGGGCCCCTAGTGGCTCGGGTGGCTGAAGGACAGCAGGGTGAGTCCGGCACTTGGGCTCGGTGTCCCCATCCCCAGCGTTGCGACGCCAGGCCCCTTGGGAAGGGACCCTTGGGGGCCGACCTATGGTTAAGGTTAGTCCCCAGGAGACCTGCAGGCCCGATACACCACCTGTGCATCGAGCGGAAAGTTGGGCCGAGTTGAGGGTGCTTGTGAACATGAGCCTGGGTCCAAGCGTTTTGGTTCGGGGCGCCTTCGAAGGTCAGAGGGGTTCGGAGTGCTCTGCCCGTTCCCCCAGCCTGAATGAACGGCTACCCCCCTAGCAGTCTGGGTGCGGAGGGGCGGCAGGGTGCACCCGGCGCTGGGGCTTGGGGGTCCCCAATCCCCGGTGTTGTGACACCAGGCCCCTTGGGAAGGGCTCCTCCTGGGCCGGCCTAGGGTTAGAGTTAGCCCCCAGGATGCCAGCAGGCTCAATCCGCCAGCTGTGTGGCTAATGGAAGGGTGGGTCGATGTGAGGTCTCTGTCGAGCGTGCGCGGGCCGAAGCGTTTTGGCGCCAGGGTCCTTCGAATGTCTCTGGGGACTTGGCGGGCCATAGCCATTTACCTCCCTGAATGACCGGCGGTGCCTGTAGTGGCCTGGGTGGCAGTGTTGTGGCAGGGTGAGTCTGGCTCTGGGGCTTGGGGTCCCCGATCCCCGGCGAAGCGGCACCAGGACCCTTGGGAGGGGCCCCTGGGGGGCCGACCCTAGGGTTAGGGTTAGCCCCCAGGAGGCCGGCAGGCCCTTTTCGCAACCTGTGTGGAGAGTGAACTGGCAGACCAAGGTGCGGGCGGTGGTGATTGGGAGCGTGGGCCTGGGCGTTTTGGTGTGGGGGGCCTTCGAAGGTCGGCGGGGGTTTGGAGGGCCGTGCCCGTTCTCCCACCCTGAATGACTGGTGCCGCCCCCAGCTGCCCTGGTGGCGGCAGGGTGGCAGCGTGAGTCAGGCGCTGCAGCTCGGGTATCTCCAATCCCCAGCGTTGTGGCACCAGGCCCCTTGGGAGCGGCCCCTCGGGTGCCAACCTACGGTTAGGTTTAGCCCCTAGGAGGCTGGCAGGCCCTATTCATCAGCTGTGTGGATAGCAGAGTGGTGGACCGAGGTGAGGGCACTGGTAAGCGGGAGCATGGGCCCGGGCGTTTTGGTGCGGGGGGCCTTTGAAGGTCACCGTGCCTCGGAGGGCCCTGCCCATTTTCCCTCCCTGAATAATGGCAGCACCCCAAGCCCACGGGTGGAGGCTGGGCCTGGCTCTGGGGCTTGGGGTCCCCGATCCCCAGCGAAGCGGCACCAGGACCCTTGGGAGGGGCCCCTGGGCGGCCGACCTAGGGTTAGGGTTAGCACCCAGGAGGCCTGCAGGCGGGATCCGCCCGCTGTGAGGGGAGCGGAGGGGCAGGCCGAGGTGAGGGCGCTGGAGAGCAAGAGCGTGGGCCCAAGCGTTTTGCCACCTGGGGCCTTCGAATGTCTCCGGGGACTCAGATGGCCTTGCCCATTCTCCTCCCTGAATGACCGGCGGCGTACCTAGCAGCCCAGGTGGCGGCAGGGCAGCATGTGAGTCCGGCGCTGGGGCTCGGGGATCCCCAATCTACCGCGTTGCGGCATCAGGCCCCTTGGTGGGGGCCCCTCGGGGGCTGACCTAGGGTTAGGGTTAGCCTCCAGGACGCTGGCAGGCTCAGTCCGCCAGCTGTGTGGCGAATGGAGGGGTGGGTCGAGGTGAGATCTCTGTTGAGTGGGAGCGTGGGGCCAAGCGTTTTGGCACCGGGGTCCTTCGAATGTCTCAGGGGACTCAGCGGGCCCTGACCGTTCTCCTCCCTGAATGACCGGCGGTGCCCCTAGCAGCATAGGTGGCAGCAGGGAGGCAGGGTGAGTCAGGCGCTTTGGCTCGGGTATCCCCAATACCCAGTGTTGAGGCGCCAGGCCCCTTGGGAGTGGCCCCTCAGGGGCTAACCTAGGGTTAGGTTTAGCCCTTAGGAGGCCATCAGGCCCTATTCACCAGCTGTGTGGAGAGCGGAGTGGCCGACCGAGGTGAGGGCGCTGGTGAGCGGGATGGTGGGCCTGGCGTTTTGGCACGGGGGGCCTTTGAATGTCACTGTGTCTCGGAGGGCCCTACCCGTTCTCCCGCCCTGAATGAATGGCACCACCCCAAGTCCCCGGGTGGCGCCTGGGTGGCAGGGTGAGTCCAGTGCTGAGGCTCTGGGGTTCCCAATCCCCAGCGTTGTGGGGGCAGGCCCCATGGGAGGGGCTCCTCGTGGGCCTACCTAGGGTTAGAGTTAGCCCCCAGGAGGCTGGCAGGCCCAATCCTCAGGCTGGGCAGGGATAGGTGGGCAGGCCGAAGTAAAGGTGCTGGGGAGCGGGAGCTTGGTCCCTTGCATTTTGGTGCAGGAGGCTTCAAATGTTGCAGGTTTCTCCAAGGCCCTGTCCCTTCTCCAGCCCTGAATGACCGGTGGCGCCCCTAGCGGCCTGGGTGGCAGCGTTGCGGCAGGGTGAGTCTGGCTCTGGGCCTTGGGGTCCCCGATCCCCAGCGTAGTGGTACCAGGACCCTTGGGAATGGCCCCTGGGGGGCCGACCTAGGGTTAGGGTTAGCCCCCAGGAGGCCGGAAGGCCCCATCTGCCCACTGGGCGGGGAGCGGAGGGGTGGGCCAAGGTGAGGGTGCTGGGGAGCGGGAGCATGGGCTGGGGCATTTTGGTGCAGGGGGCCTTTGAAGGTAACCTGGGGCTCCGAAGGCCCTGCCCCTTCTCTCGCCCTGAATCACCAGCGGCGCCCCTAGCGGCCTGGGTGGCGACAGTGCATCAGGGTGAGTTCGACTCTGGGGCTCTGAGTCACCAATCCCCAGCGTTGCAGAGCCAGGCCCCTTGGGATGTGCCCCACGGGGCCGACCTAGGGTTTCGGTTAGCCCCCAGGAGCCTGGCAGGCCCTATCCACCGGCTACGAACCAAGAGGAGGGGCGGGCCGAGGTGAGGGCGCTGGTGAGCAGGAGCATGGGAGCCAAGGTTTTTGCGCGGGGGGCCTTCAAAGGTCAGCGGGGTCTCGGAGGGCCCTGTGGGTTCTCCTGCCCTAATTGAGCGGGGGGCCCCTAGCGGCTCGGGTGGCTGAAGGGAAGCAGGGTGAGTCCAGCACTTGGGCTCGGGGTCCCCATCCCCAGCGTTGCGACGCAAGGCCCCTTGGGAAGTCCCCTCGGTGGCCAACCTATGGTTAGGGTTAGCCCACAAGAGGCCGGCAGGCCAGATACACCACCTGTGCATCGAGTGGAGAGTTGGGCCGAGGTGAGGGTGCTGGTGAACATGAGCCTGGGTCCAAGCGTTTTGGTTCGGGGCGCCTTCGAAGGTTGGTGGGGGTTCAGAAGGCCCTGCCCGTTCTCCCACCCTGAATGAACGTCGGCGCCCTAGCGGCCCGGGTGGGGAGGGGTGGCAGGGTGCATCCGGCGCTGGGGCTTGGGGGTCCCCAATCCCCGGCGTTGCAGCGCCAGGCCCCTTGGTAAGGGCCCCAAGGGGGCCAACCTAGGTTTAGGTTTAGCCCCGAGGAGGCTGGCAGGCCCTATTCACCAGCTTTTTGGAGACTGGAGTGGCGGACCGAGGTGAGGGCGCTGGTGAGCGGGAGCGTGGGCCTGGGTGTTTTGTCTCGGGGAGGCTTTGAACGTTTCCGTGTCTCGGAGGACCCTGCCCGTTCTCCCGCCCTGAATGAACGTCAGCACCCCAAGACCCGGGTGGCGGCTGGCTGGCAGGGTGAATCCAGTGCTGAGGTTCGGGGTCCCCAATCCCCGGCGTTGCGGCATCAGACCCCTTGGGAGGGGCCCTTCGGGGGTCGATCTAGGGTTACGGTTACCTCCAGAAGGCCTGTGGACCTGATCAGCGTCTGTGCAACACGCAGAGGGTTGGGCCGAGGTGAGGGTGCTGCCGAGCCTGAGCATGAGCCCAAGTGTTTTATCGTGGGGGGCTTTTGAAGTTTGGTGGGGGCTCGGAGGGTCCTGCCCGTTCTCCTTCCCTGATTGACCGGTTGGCCCCTAGCGGCTCGGGTGGCTGAAGGGCAGCAGGGTGAGTCCGGCACTTGGGCTCAGGGTCCCCATTGCCAGCGTTGCGACGCCAGGTCCCTTGGGAAGGGCCCATCGGGGGCTGACCTGTAGTTAGGGTTATCCCCCAGGAGGCCAGCAGGCCCGATACACCACCTGCGCGTCGAGCGGAGGGGCGGGCCGAGGTGGGGGCGCTGGGGAGCAGGAGTGTGGGCCCAAGCGTTTTGGTGTGGGGGGCCTTCAAAAGTCGGCGGGGGCTTGGAGGGCCCTGCCCGTTCTCCTGCCCTGAATAACCGGCGGCGCCCCTAGTGCCCCGGGTTACCGTGGGGCGGCCGTATGAGTCCGGCGCTGGGGCTCAGGGGTCCCCAATCCCAGGCCTTGCAGCTCCAGGCTCGTTGGGAGGGGCCCATCGGGGGCCAACCTAGGTTTAGGGTTAGCCCCCAGGAAGCTGGCAGGCCTGATCCGCTGGCTGTGTAGCGAGCAGAGGGGCAGGCCGAGGTGAGGGCACTGTTGAGCAGGAGCGTGGGCCCAAGCATTTTGGCGTGGGGGCATTCAAAAATCACCGGGGGTTAAGAGCGCACTTCCCGTTCTACCTTGCTGAAAGCCGGACGGCATACCTAGCGGCTCGGGTTGCGGAGGGGCGGCAGGGTGAGTACAGTGCTGGGGCTCAGGGATCCCTAATCACCGGCATTGCAGCACCAGACCCCTTGGGAGGGGCCCCTCGGGGGCTGACATAGGGTTTGGGTTAGCCTCCAGGAGGCCGGCAGGCCCAATCCACCAGTTGTGCGGCGAATGGAGGGTCAGGTGGAGGTGAGGCCACTGGCGAGTGGGAGCATGGGCCCAGGCGTTTTGGCGTGGGGGTCCTTCAAAAGTCGCCTGAGGCTCAGAGGGCCCTGCACATTCTTCCACCCTGAATGACCGGCGGCTACCCTAGCGGCCCAGGTAGAGGATGGGCGGTATGGTGAGTCAGGTGCTGGGGCTCGGGGTCCCCAATCCTTGGCGTTGGAGCTCCAGGCCCCTTCAGAAGGGGTCTAGGGGCCGACCGAGCATTACTGTTAGCCCCCAGGAGGCCGGCAGACCCGATCTGCCAGCTGTATGGTGAGCAGAGGGGCGGGCCAAGGTGAGGGCGCTGTTGAGCGGAATCCTGGGCCCAAGAGTTTTGGCGTGGGGGGTATTCAAAAGTCGCCGGGGGCTCAGAGCACCCTTCCCGTTCTACCGCACTCGGGGGTCAATCTAGGGTTACGGTTAGCCCCCAGAAGACCGGTGGACCCGATCAGCGGCTGTGCAACACGTGGAGGGTTGCCCCGAGGTGAGGGCGCTGGCGAGACTGAGCATGATCCCAAGCGTTTTAGGGTGGGGGTCCTTTGAAGGTCAGCAGGAGCTCGGAGGGCCCTAACCGTTCTCCTGCACTGATTGACCAGTGGGCCCCTAGCGGCTCGGGTGGCTGAAGGGCAGCAGGGTGAGTCCGGCACTTGGGCTCGGTGTCACCATCCAGCGTTGCGACACCAGGCACCTTGGGAAGGGACCCTGGGGGGCCGACCTATGGTTAGGGTTAGCCCTCAGGAGTCCGGCAGGCCTGATACACCACCTGTGTGTCGAGCGGAGAGTTGGGCCGAGGTGAGGGTGCTGGTGAACATGAGCCTGAGCCCAAGCGTTTTGGTTTGGGGCAACTTCGAAGGTCGGCGGGGGTTCGGAGGGCCCTGCCAGTTCTCCCACCCTGAATGAATGGCAGCGCCCCTAGCAGCCCGTGTGGGGCGGGGTGGCAGGGTGCATCAGGCACTGGGGCTTGGGGGTCCCCAATCCCTGGCGTTGTGGCGCCAGGCCCCTTAGGAAGGGACCCTCAGGGGCCATCCTAGTGTTAAGGTTAGCGCCCAGGAGGCCGGCAGGCCCAAGTAGCCGGCTCTGCGAGGAGCGGAAGTGTGGGCCAGTTTGAGGGCGATGGCGAGTGGGAGCGTGGTCCCCAGGGTTTTGGCGCCCTGGGCCTTCGAATGTTGTCATGGCTCAGAGGGTCCTGCCCGATCTCCTGCCCTGAGTAACCAGCGGCGCTCCTAGCGGCTCTGTTGGCAGTGGGGCGGCAGGGTGAGTCCTGCACTTTGGGTCGGGGATCCCCAATCCCCGGCGCTGCTGTGCCAGGCTCCTTGGGAGGGGCTCCTCGTGGGCGACCTAGGGTTAGAGTTAGCCCCCAGGAGGCTGGCAAGCCCAATCCTCTGGCTGGGCGGCGAGAGGTGGGCGGGCAGAGGTAAAGGCCCTGCCCAGCGGAAGCGTGGGCCCCTGCATTTTGGCGTGGGAGGCTTCAAATTTCGCTGATTTCTCCAGGGCCCTGTCCGTTCTCCCACCCTGAATGACCGGTGGCGCCCCTAGCGGCCCGGTTGGTGGCAGGGCGGCAGGTGAGTCCGGCGCTGGGGCTCAGAGGTCCCCAATACACCGCGTTGCGGCGCCAGGCCCCTTGTGAGGGGCCCCTCGGGGGATGACCTAGGGTTAGGCTTAGCCCCCAGGACGCCGGCAGGCTCAATCCGCCAGCTGTGCGGAGAATTGAGGGGTGGGTCGAGGTGAGATCTCTGTGGAGCGGGAGCTTGGGCTCAAGGATTTTGGCGCCTGGGGCTTTCGAATGTTTCTGGGGACTCGATGGGCCCTGCCCATTCTCCTCCCTGAGTGAATGGCAGCGCCCCTAGCAGCCTAGGTGGTGGCGGGGCGGCAGGGTGAGTCAGGCACTGTGACTTGGGTATCCCCAATCCCCAGCATTGTGGCGCCAGGCCTCTTGGGAGGGGCCCTTGGGGGCGACCTAGGGATAAGGTTAGTCCCCAGGAAGCCAGCAGGCCTGATCCGCCAGCTCTACAGTGAGCGGAGGGGTGGGCCGAGGTTAGGGAGCAGGCGAGCAGGTGCTTGGGAGCCAGAGTTTTTGCGCGGGGGTCCTTCGAAGGTCGCAGGGGGATCGGAGGGCCCTGCCAGTTCTCCCTTCCGGAATGACTGGCAACGCCCCTAGCGCCCTGGGTTCTTGCTGGGTGGCAGAGTGAGTTCAGCACTGGGGCTCGGGGGTCCCAAATCCCCAGCATTGCGGTGCCAGGCTTCTTGGGAGGGGCCCCTTGGGGGCCGACCTAGGGTAAGTGTTAGCCCCCAGGAGTCCAGCAGGCCCCTTCCACCAGCTCTGCAGCAGGCGGAGGGGCAGGCCAAGGTGAGGGCAATGGCGAAAGGGAGTGTGGGCCCAAGCGTTTTGGTGCAGGGGGCCTTCAAAAGTCCCAGGGGTTTGGAGGGCCCTGCACGTTCTCTCACCCTGAAAGACTGGCGGCGCCCCTAGCAGCCCGGGTTGCTGGGGGCAGCAGGGTGACTCCGGCGCTGGCCTCGGGGGTCCCCAATCCCCGGCACTGTGGCACCAGGCCCCTTGGGAGGGGCCCCTCGGGGGCCGACCTAGGGTTAGGGTTTGTCCCCAGGAGGCCGGCAAGCCCACGCTAAGTGGTTCTGGCAATATAACAAAAATGCCATACACTTATCTGTAAGAAATAACAGTGTACAGGAACCCTCTTAGCCCTAACATCATCCTTTGTGAATATGGAAGCCAGCCCCAAAGTGGTTGTGGAAGTCTGACGAATGCGCTAAGCACTTTTCTCTGAGTCACCACACTATACAGGGAAAGACCAATGTACATCATCTTTCACGAGTAGGAAGCATTAATGAAAAGGTTCTGAAATTTCGAGGACTCTGACCCATCCTTATTGGTAATAAACCACCGTGTACAGGAAAATACCTTCAACTCTCATCAGCCTCCTCAATCCTGATTCCGATTCAACTTTGGGGGTGTAGGACTAGGGAAATGTCCACACCTTATTGCTAAGAAAGATCGATGACAGGGTAATGCCCTTCAAGTCACATCAGCCTTCCTGAAGACGGCAGCAGGAATCAAGCTGGTTATGTTACCATGAGGTAAGGAAGATGAGCATATAAGTGAGAAACAACAGTGGGCAGGACCTCTCTTCCAACGAACATTATCTTTGCTTAATGTTAAATCCCTATGGTAAGTGGTTGTGGGCATTTGTGAGGTCAAAATCTTGAGTGTTTTGTAAAACCTCTTGGCCATTCACAGATGAGACTAAGGTAGTTGGGGACTCCTAGGAAGTGATTTGTCCACTGTCAAAAATATGAAAAGATAAGAGACAGATGAGGTCTCCTCAGGCATTGTCCTTTATCCTCATCCTCCGTGAGGATGGTCATCTCTGGACAGCTCAGTGGCAGGGTCTCATTCACAGTGGGGGCATCTGTTCCTCACAGACATCAGGCAGGGAAATGGATTTGGTTCTCTGTGCCAGCCCAGCCACAGCTGAGTGTCACAGCACCCTCTTGTGGGCTCATAAGAGTTTCACTGTCACCAGGAAGGTCATTGTATTTGATAAACCACTGTGAGAGTTTGCAATTGCCTTCATCTGCAACCTCCTAGAAGCAAATGCAGGTCTCTGGTACCATGTGAAGTCATGTGAAGGCATTGTGAGAAAGTGTCCTTTTGCTTAAGAAAAACATGGCTGGGGCTCCTGGCTGGCTCAGCCAGTTAAGCATGTGCCTCTGGCTCAGGTTATGATCCCAGGGTTCTGGGATCGAGCCGAGGCTCCCTGCTCAGCAGGAAAGGAGGTAGGGAAATAGCTTAGAACCCACAGAGAATGTGAATGAAGGGGAGTGAAATGGAACTTGGTCTGTGTTTTGCTTTAGGGATTGGAAGTTAGTTTTTTCTCAATTGTGATTGTTCTTGAAACAGAAAACCTGTATTTTTTTTCCTTTAATTTTTTTCTAATAATAATTTTTTATTATGATATGTTAGTCACTATACAGTATTTCCTTAGATTTTGATGTAGTGTTCCGTGATTCATTATTTGCATATAACACCCAGTGCTCCATGCAATATGTACCTTCCTTAATACCCATCACTGGCCCATCCCAATCCCCCACCCCTCTCCCCTCTGAAGCCCTCAGTTTGTTTCCCAGAGTCCATAGTCTCTCGTGGTTCATTCCCCCTTCTGTTTAGGGTCCATTGTCTAACGAGACAGACAGTGGAAGTTCACCAAATATAAGATCGAAATTTCATTGTTCATTATAGATACCGCCAAGTAGTTCCCAGACATTTCATTCTACTGTAGTAATTCATTATACCTGTGCAGATGCACGTGGAAGACAATTGATGCATGTATAGTGGTAATAAAACACGCCCCTCAGCAGTAGAATAATAGAGGATGCACATGTGTAAAATTATTCGACTACAGCTTCCATGCTTTGCCTTTGGTTCCTTATTATCTATGAAATTGGACAATTTTTGTTCTCTAGGCTTAAAACTCATTGTCAGTATTTAGAGTTTTTCAATGCTGATCTTCTCCTGTATAAGATACCAAAAACCTAAAATATGTATGAACTTTAAAAAACGCTATATTGAAAATTACAGCAGGGAAGTTCCATTTTGTAAATATTGTGTCAATGGATCTCTATTTTGACATCAGTGTTCATTAGAAATGATGACATTTCATGTGAGTATAAATATCAATGTGAAAAAGAAAAGGTAGGAAGAACCTTGAATGTTTAAGTAATTGGCGAAATGACAGGTGTGTGTGTGTGTGTGTGTGTGTGTGTGTGTGTGTGTGTGTAATTGATTTTCAATGAATGGTTCAGCTTCTTGTAGG
Source organism: Ursus americanus (assembly GCF_024610735.1). Classification (NCBI taxonomy): domain Eukaryota; kingdom Metazoa; phylum Chordata; class Mammalia; order Carnivora; family Ursidae; genus Ursus; species Ursus americanus. Next base: position 1,461,202 of record NW_028273646.1, on the reverse strand, counting down.
ACCTCCGAGAGAGCCCAGGTGAACCTTTCAATGAGTTGGTATCTGTTTTCAGAACATGGGAATCTCTTAGTACAATAGTCAATCAGGCAAGCTTTGAGGTCTTGAAGAGTTTCAGTCCTCAGCGATGGTGTTGCAGACCCTTGTGAGCAAACCCTAGGGTATGTTCAGAGCCCTCATTAGCTGGTACCAATGTGTGACAATTTCAGACAGCATTTCCCAAAGAAGTACCTCTTGAGTCTCTGTCCTTGTCAGTTCCCTACACTTCCTTACACTAGTTATGTGATCAGTGTTTCAGGATAATCCCCACATGTGATTTTTGCTATTTCCTACTAGTCCTATCTGTTTCTCATCTTCTTTTATGGTAGGGGTTGGGAAGCAACCTGTGTGGCGTAGGAAGGGATGTGGTAGTTGTCTGCCTTCAGAGGACCGAATGATGCCTAGAAATTGTACTGTAGTTTGAGGTCAATTGTCCATCCTCTGAGTGTCAGGAATTCCATCACTTTACTTTGATGCTAGTCTGCTCTTCAAGCAGTCCTCAGAAATAAGGACGCCATCCATCTAGGGAATACTGGTTTGTGTGTATGTTTTCATTTTAGGAAAGGCCTTGCTGTTCCTGAAAATAATACTGTAGAGCACCCTTTCCTGTACTTATTGGCCATCAGTCAATCTTTTGTGAAGTATTTGTTTATAAATAGACTTTTTATGGTTGATGAGCAGGAATTCTTTATTGACAAGTCTTTGTCAGTGTGTGTATTGCAAATCTTTACTTTCCAGCCTGCGGTTCACTTTTTCACTTTCTTATGGTCATAAGATAAGGAGAAATGTCACATTTTTATGAAGTCCCACTGAATTCTTTTAAATGGTTAGTGCACCCTATGTCCTACCCCAAGATTGACAGGTTCTACGTTTTCTTTCAGAAACTGTCCAATGGGAAACACAATTCATCTCAAATTTATAAATTACATTTTTAATTCTAATAGGGTATTTATAGACTGTTTTGGATTTTCTATGTACACAATTGTATTATCTGTGAATAGTCAAATTATCCCCTCAATTCTTATACTTTTTGTTTTTCTTGCCTTCTAACACTGGTAGATTCTCTGATGCCACGTTGAATAGAGCAGCATTGTTTGAAGATTTTAATATACCTTTCTCAATATCTGACAGAAAAAGCAGACAAATCATTGGTAACAAATGTGACCTAATTGACATATAGGGAACATTCCATAATAAGTGCAGAATACATTATTTTCAAGTGGTCATAGACTCTTTACCCAAATAGATGATAGGTGGGGCCACGAATCAAGGCTACAAATGTTAAACCCTGATATTAACTAGATTCTGTTCTTAGACCACAGGGGAATTGAGCCACAGTCATAGCGAAAAGAAAACCAGGAAGTCCTTTAATGTTTAAAAATTAAATGGAAGTTTGCTACATATCCTAAAGGCCAGAGAGGGAATCTCAATGGAAATTCTGAACCTTTTCTATGAGGGCTTACACACAATGGCACTTTCTTTGTGAAGAGCATTATAATATCCTAGACAGGTGTTGAGCCTTAAGTCAGAGTTCTGCCTGCCCCAGCCACACCTGGCAGGCTTGGCCTGTGGTCCCCCTCAGCTGTCCTTTCTGGTGGTCCTGAGCTAAGGGGGTCATCATGGCCATAAGGAAATGGGAAGCTCCCCACTCATAGTGATGGCAGTGCCCCCTCCCCAGCTGCCCTTTCTGGTGGCTCTGAGCTAAGGGGGTCAACATGGCCGTATGGAAATTAGAAGCTCCCCACTCTTAGTGATGACGTTGCTATCGTATCATCCTCACCAGTCCAACAACATGATTTCTGAGTGAAATATGACACAAGAGCGACTTCTTGGCCTTCCTTCAGGTTTGAAAATCATCTGGTGAGTCATCTATTAGGAATATGGATTCAACATGTGTTCTTTCTTCTGGAAAAGAAATAGACCCAATAGCAATTAGGGCTTCCTGAGCACCTGTTCTTGAGAGACATCATACTGGCTCTTTGTAGCATTCTGCCTCTTAAACTTCTCAACTAGGGTGTAGATATTTTTAGGCACATGTTCAGGTGGTTAGACAGGGACTTAGATGATATGAGTCACAGAGGATTTTAGTGTCAGAAACCTAAGTGGGATCCCCAAATTGACTCCAAATCCCCTGTTGTTACATACAGGGTACTATTTCCCTCTTATCTCTGGTCTTCTCGATCTGGAACCTATCAAGTATCAGGATTTTCTTGTCATGTGGAAAACTGGAACGAATTCAGCGGGCCTTTTCACCTCTGCCAATGGTGATCATTAAGATCATTATCTCAGTGGAGGACCTCTGGGTAAGATACTCAAAGATCCTTAGGAATACAGACAGTATAATATTTTCCTGGTATTAAAGTTACTGAAACCAACTATCTCTTTTAGTCGATTCAGGCTCTGGTATGTTCAGAGGGTGCTGTAAAACAGGTCTGAAATAGTATTTAAAAACACTCAGCTCAGCCTCTTCTACAACGTGAGCCAATGCTTATAAACATGGCTAAAATATTCCCTTACCTACAATGACTTCCCAGCCATCGTAGTGTTTATATGGTATGACTGTGACTTACATTAGTCAACATTTGCAGAGAAAGAACTTAGTGCATCCAGGGGGCACTTCATGTTGAAATTAGTTTGTGACAATGAGCTACTGTGTTTTATTCTGCAGTCCAAGGGAATGGTGCCAGACATCTCTAAGGTGTCTAGCAGTTCTACAATTCTGATTTTAAGTGGTCTGTGTGCTTCAGAGATTTGGGCAGGAGAAGGGCAGGAGTTCAGAGACTGTGAACACTTCTGTCACCTGTGCTGACCATGGAGCAGGCCGCCTTCTGTGGACATCATTTTGATTTCTTGGTACTCTTGGGAAAGGTGCTTTTGTCTCACATTCCTCCATTTAGGAGTAATTATAATGATAAAAGTAATTTTTATTTTATATCATCTTTGGGCCCTGATCCTGGGCTCCCAGGGAAGCTATCCTTTAACATTGTACCTGGCTCAAAATGACTGGGCAAAACCTCAGTGCATGGGCCCTATTTCTGCCCCAAGCACATGTTGTACATCTGCTTCGAGAAGAAAACAATAACCAAAAATGCCAACATAAAGATAAGAAAAAATAAAGACCCTCTTTGGCTCCCATAAGATTAAAGTCATACTGACATATACATACTGAAAATGCATGAAAACATTGCATTTCCTAAAGCCCAAGTCTTGGAGGGTCTGAGAGTCACTGACCTTGCCCAGAACCAGGCACACCCCAGCAGGGAGGGCTGGTGCAGAAAGGGAAGGGGCAGGTCTTTGAGGGTGGTCTGCAGCTAGAGGGGTCCCTGGAAGGGGCCAGGTGTGTGGGGGGGCCCCAGCCCACGAACCCACCCATGTCTGTGCCTGGTGTTGGGTAGAGGAGGCTCCTCTTGTGCCCCCTGCACTTTCAGGGTTCCAGGGGCTTGAGGACTGGTTGCGCAGCATCCAAGGAGCTCAGGCACCACCCTCCCAGACCATTCACCACTTGGGGGTGGAGCTACATCACTGTGGGCTGGCCCAGATTTGCAGTGGGTTGCAGACTTGGGGCAAAGAAGGGGCACTGAGAGAGAGAGAGTTGCCCTGTGGAGATCCCTGCTGGTGAGTGAGCAGCATGCACTGGGGTGGGGGTCCGGGGGTAGGGTGCGCCTCAGGTGGGAGGCAGGGTTCTGGAAGGGCACGTGGAGAGGGTTCATTGTGGGGACTCAGGTGAGTTTTCTTTTTCCCTTTAAAGTCTCTTCCGCCCCATGTCCTCAACTGGCCTTATCTCCATACCCGTGAACTCCAGGGCGCCCGCTCCCCTGAGCTTTGGTGGGATGGGTTGCAGAATTTCAGGGTTTCCCCTGTTCCCCTGGAAGAGTGCAGGAAAGGACCTCACACAATCCCCACATTTAGTTCTCTGACACAGTGCAGGTGATGCCTCTTGAGCAGTACCCCGAGTTCAGCAGGGTGTGCCCTGGTCCCCCAGGCACAGGTGTGGCAGTAGCAAGCCCCAGAGCCATCCCCCAACTTCAGCATTATGCCCCCTGTGCCCCCGGGTTAGTGGTAATTGGCTATTAGAATCATGCAGGAAAATCCTCCAGGTGGGGGCCTGGAGGCGTGCGTAAACCAGACCCCACTCTAGTTGCATTGGGAATAGATGAATTGAGGGTTTCATTAGAAGAGTAAGTCTGCTTTCCAGAAAAGGCAAGGTCATTGGTCTGTTGAGAATGAAGACAATTACTGACAAACAACAAGTATGTGTTGCCCCTTCGCCCAGAAACCGAAGCAGGTGTGCAGGCTTTAGGTCAGAGGTGCCTTCTTGTCCCCAGCTGACAACACTTCTCTGCTCTGGCTCCAAGACACCCGAGGTTTTGAACGTTAGCATCGGAGTCAGCGAGGCAGCTTGTCACAGGACGCCAGTGTTCAGAGAAAGCACAGGTATGTTTGGCAAAATGTCCTATCTATGTCAGGGCTGGAGGTAAAACCTCTCATTATCCCAAAACCTCCTGGGCTTTTCTCTTTTCTCTAGTTGAGCCACAAAGTAAAATTGAAGTAGCTGTCAGGATTCTGGGTTTGGTGCAAGAATTACTTAGTTTCCCTGCAGGTAGAACTTTGCAGGGGATCACAATTTCTCTGTCCATTTATTGCTTACAAATGTATTTTGACCATCTGTTTCCTAGGAACCCTCTTTTATTAGAAAGGGAAGGTGAGATTCACTCTGTGCCTGTTTGTAACATCTAATTTGTTCCTTCATCTAACAGTGTTTATTCAATTGGGCCTAAGATATGGTTGAGTGGCCAGCATCTAGAGTTAGGTGGCTTTTTTTTCATCTGATACAGACTTGGATGATGTCATTTGACAAAGGTGATGTTTCATCATTGATTAGTTTATTCATCAGAAGAGTTAAAATTAGGGTGGAGGGAAAATTGAAAATTATCCAAAGCAGCCTGCTCCTGTTTAAAAGTTGAGCTTGACTTTCTAGTTTTACTAAATGTATTATCTCGATATTTTGAGGTGCCATATTCTCTCTGTAGTTTCTTTGGTGGTGGAGTCAGAAGGAGAGTCTGGGAATTCTTTTGGATAGTGGCATGCTGGTGGCTTCAAGGGGCTTGGCGTCAGGAGCCTTGGGGTGAAGTCTGCAACTGCTTGCCTGACCCTGGGTGCATCTCACAGAGGTTTTGTTTCCTCTTATGAAATTGCCGGCAGATAATGTTCTGCTTAAAGGGGAACCCTCCCATCCTGTTGGTGGCAATGCAAAGTGGTTCAGCCAGTCTGGGAAACAGTGTGGGGGTTCCTCAAAAAGTTAAACATTGAAAAACCCCATGATTCAGCAATTGCTCTCCTATGTAATTACCCAAAGGATACAGAAATGCAGATTCGAAGGGGGTCCATGCACAATGATGTTTATGGCAGTAATGTCCACAGTAGCCAAACTATGGAGAGAATCCCAAAGTCCATGCACTGATGAATGGATAAAGCAGATGTGGGATACCTATATATAATGGAATATGACCCAGCTTCAAAAAGAATGAAATCTTACCATTTGCAAGGATGTGCATGGACCTAGAGTGTATTAAGCTAAGCAGAATCAGTGAGGAAAGGCAAATATCCTATGCTCTCACACTTGTGGAATTTCAGAAAAAAAAACAGATGAACAGAGTGGAGGGGTGATGAGAGAGGCAAACAAGGAAAGAGACTCAACCTTGGAGAACAAACTGAGTGTTGCTGCAGGACAGGGGCGTGGGGGGAAGAGTTAAATGGGTGAGGGGTATTAAGGATGGTACTTGTGATGAGCACCGGGTACTGTATGCAGGTGAGGAATCACTAAATCCTACCCCTGAAGCGAATATTCCATGGCATGTGAACTAACTGGAATTTAAGTAAGAGAAGAAAGGAAAAAGTGTTCTGCTTCATGAAGAGTGAGGTAAAATTGTAGTGATTTGGGCTGTACTATTCTATAGATGAGAGTTGTAAAACACCCTGTTGTAAGATACACTAGTTTCTTATCACATAAGGAGTCCTCAGAAAGCTGCAATGAAAGATTCAGGTCTCAGAGCATGTTCATGTTCCACTGATATGTTACAATTTGCACAGGTAGGAAAGAAGGTGGAGAGAAAGGCAACAGAAGGGGAAAGTAGGTGTGAACCTTTCATTAGTTAGCATTATATCTTTCTCATGAAAGCCTTGCGCCAGTGTGATTTTGGAAGAAGAGGGGGAATCCAGGAGCATTGCAGGAGATGGGGGAGTTCCAGGTCTGGGTAAAGCTGACAGGGGTCCCAGATGAGAGCTGAATGCATTCTGCAGCAGGGTATGGGCAGGGTGGGCTCCAAGGGTGGCTGTGGGTCTCCTGGGTGAGAGTTGTGACAGGTGAGGGCTCTGTGCAAGTTCCTGGCTGAGGACAAGTGAGGCACAGGCGGAGAGCTGGCAGAGAACCCTCTTCTGGGCCACCAGCCTCACCCAACACACACAGGCTCATCTTCTGTCCCTGTCACTCCAATTCAGACTTCTCCGAAGGTGAGTGAGAACACATCAAGAGCATTCTTAACAGAAGGGAAAGCATGTGCAAAGGCTCTGGGGCAGGAGAATTCCAGGTATGTCCAGGAGCAGCAAGAAGGCCCTGTGGCCACAGGAGACACCTTAGGACATTACCTCAGAGAGGTGAAAGAAAGGCATTCCAGGGCTATAACCCCATGAGACCCTGTTTCACTGGGCCATCCTGGCTACAGTGTTGAGAACAGATGACAGAGTGTTGAAGACGGCAAGGCACATCAATGACGAAGCTTTTCCAGGAACTCAGGCACTGTGGACCAGACAGGTGGCCTTGGATGGAGTGGTTAGACCTATTCGGGGTCCATTTTGAAGATGGAGCTCACAGGATTTGCTGATCGGTTAGCTATTAGGAGCAGGAGAACGGAGGAGTTGGGGTAACTCCCAGCTGTTGTGGGTTGTCCTGATCGAGGGGAAGGAGAGGGTTTCTGGGGGTAGGATGTAGTCCATGTTCCGCATGCTGAGGAAGGTGCCTTTCCCGGTGGATCTGCTGAGATTTGTGTCTAGGAGAACCTTTTACATCTCCTCCCTCAGTAATGCTCAAGTACAAGTGTCCCCCACTTTTTAAATGTTCACAGTAAGACATTGGGCTTTCTTGAAAGAACTATGTTATTACCCATCTTCAGTAAGAGGAAGAGACCTGAAGAGGATTTCCGTCTTATGAAAAAAGGTGAACAGTGAGAATCACGTTCAGCATCTGTTTTGGGGAGAAGCACAACAGAGGCGGCGTGCACCCCAACCAGCTCCTTCCGCTGGGAACCGCTCTCCGCATCCAGCCACCAGCACTTTGAATGGTGTCTGTGAGCCTCTGCTGTGCTTTATCTTCATTTATGCTGGGCCTCCCTTAGAAACTTGTGTGCTGAGGCCTAAGAAAAGCCAAAGAGAAGGAATTTTGGTGTTTGAGCACACTGTCTAATTGTTCCGTGTAAATTAATGGCCATTCCTTCTTGACACCATTTCTGCTGTGCAAGGTTTCTCAGAAGCCCTGTACTTTCAAAGAGCAGGGAAACCTATACCTCATACTGCGGGGTTAGTTTTAGTCTCCATGCTGGACAGAACATTTCATGACTGTCGGATTTTCTCACTCAAACATTGAGACTTTGACCACCTTTACCCGTTTCTACCACCCCAACCCTGAATCTGGCACCTACCAATCTGCTCTCAGTGTCTATGCGTTCAGTATTTGTTTATTCCTCGTGGAATGTACATGAAAGCATCTGGTATTGGTCTTTCTGTGTCTGAGTTACTTGGCATAAGGCCCCCAAGGTCTGTGTTTCCATGTCTGGTTCTTGTGAATAATGCTGCAGTGAACGTGGGAGTGCATCTGTCTTTTTGAGGCAGTATTTTTGTGTTCTCCGAATCAATACTCAGTAGAGCCATTATTGGGTCATGTCGTAGTTGCTTTTATTTTTTCAGGAACCTCCATACCGTTTGTCACAGTGGCTGCACCAATTTCCATTCCCACCAACAGTGCACAGAGTCTCCTCGTCTGCACACCCTTGACCCCACCTGGTGTCTGTCTCTGAGACAATAGGTGTTCCAACAGTTGTGAGGGAATAGCCAATTGTGGGTTTGACTGATGTTTCCCTGACAATATTTAGTGATGTGGAACAACTTTTTCTGTCTGTTGGCACCTGTGTGCCGTCTTTGGAAAGTATCTATTCACATATTCCCCACATTTTTTATACCGTTTTTTTTTGTTTGTTTGTTTGTTTTGATTTGTATGAGTGTTGTGTGTATTTTGGATATTAGCGTCTTCTCACACATATGATTCACAGATATTTTTTTTCTTATTGGGTCTGTGGCCTTGTAAGTTTTTGCTGGTTTCTTTTTCCGCGTGGAAGATTTCACTTTGAAGTTGTTCCACTTGTTTATTTTTGCTTTTGTTGCCTTTGCATTTGGTGTCCGATCTGAAGACACTTTGTCAAAACCAATGTCGAGAGACTTAGTACCTGTGTCTTCTTGGAGGTTTATGGATTCAGGTCTTACATTCATATCATTCATCCATTAAAAATTTTGTGTGTGGTGTAAGAAAGTGACCCAGTTATATTCTTCTGCATTTAGTGTCCCCTTTGCCTGTTACCGCTCACTGAAGAGACAGTCCTTCCCTCATGGCATATCTTCTGCTGCTGTGTCGTAAGTTAGGATCATCTACGTGTGGGTAAGTTTCTGAGCTTTCTGTTCTGTTCCACTGACCTGGTGTCTGTGTTTATGCCAGTACCATCCTGTTTTGATGACAACAGCTTTGTAATCTAACTTGAAATCCAGGAGTGTGTTGACTGCACCTTTCTTTCTCCAGGTTCCTTTGGGTATTTGGGGTGTTTTGTGATTCCATACAAGTTTGAGGACTGTTTTCTACTTGCTGGAATAATGCCACTGGAATTCAGTTAGGGATTTCATCACATCTGTCGATTGCTTTGGGTACGATGGACATGTTCACATAATTAACTCTTCCAGTTAAGGAGCATGGCGTATGCTTCCATTTGTTTGTGTTGCCTTCCAAATCTTTGACCCATTCATCCTGCCCCCCTCGACACACATGCTTTTCATTTCTTTTCTGCCATGTGTTGAGTGTACTATGTCTTTCTCATTCTTGGTTACTTTTATTCCTAGATTTTTTTATGCAATTGTAAATGGCATTGCTTTATTAATTTCTCTTTACGACAGTGTGTCATCAGTATACAAAAATGAAAGAAGTTGGGTCATCTGGGTGGCCCCATAGGTGAAGCGTCTGCCTTCAGCTCAGGTCATGAACCCAGAGTTCTGGGATCAAGCCCCGTGTTGTGCTCCCCGCTTAGCGAGGGTCTGCTTCTCCCTCTTTCTGACACTCCCACTGCTTGTGCTTTTTCTCTTCCTTTCAAATAAATACATAAAATTTGAAAATAAATAAAGACAACAGGTCTCTGTATATTCACTTTATATCCTGCAACTTTCTTGAATTTGTTTATTCTTACAGTTTTTTTTTTTTTGTGTGGAATCTTTCGGGATTTCATGTCATTTGCAAATAGTGACAGTTTTCCTGTATGGATTTCATATCTTTCTTTTTTTAAAATGATGTCACCCTACAGTACTTCATTTGTTTTTGATGTAGTGTTCCATGATTCATTGTTTGCATATAACACCTAGTGCTCATCATGACACGTGCCCTCCTTTTTTTTTTAAAGAATTTATTTATTTATTCGACAGATATAGAGACTGCCAGCGAGAGAGGGAACACAAGCAGGGGGAGTGGGAGAGGAAGAAGCAGGCTCACAGCGGAGGAGCCTGTTGTGGGGCTCGATCCCATAACGCCGGGATCACGCCCTGAGCCGAAGGCAGACGCTTAACCGCTGTGCCACCCAGGCGCCCCAACACGTGCCCTCCTTAATACCCATCACCAGGATAACTCATTCCTCTTCCCCTCCCTTTCTGCAACCTTCAGTTTGTTTCCCAGTGTCAGTAGTCTCTCATGGTTCATCTTCCCCTCTCATTCCCACCCCTTCAGTTTTCCCTTCCTTCTTCTAATGTCCTCCATGCTATTCCTTCCGTTCCACATAGGAGTGAAACCATATGATAATTGTCTTTCTCTGCTTGACTTAATTTCACTTAGCATAATCCCCTCCTGGTCCATCCACGTTGGTGCAAATGGGGGGTATTCATCCTTTCTGATGACTGAGTAATATTCCATTGTATAGATGAACCACATCTTCTTTGTCCATTCATCTGCTGAAGGACATCTTGGCTCCTTCCACAGTTTGGCTATTATGGACATTGCTGCTATGAACATTGGGATACAGGTGCCCCTTCTTTTCATTACTCTGTGTCGATGGGGTAAATACCCAGTAGTGCAATTGGTGGGTCATAGGATAGCTCTGTGTTTAACGTCTTGAGGAACCTCCATATTGTTTTCAAAAGTGGCTGTTCCAGCTTGAATTCTCACGAGTAGTGTAAGAGGGCTCCCCTTTCTTCACATCCTCTCTGACTTTTTTTTATTTCTGTCTTGTTAATTTTTTTTCAAGATTTTATTTATTCATTCCACAGAGATAGAGACATCCAGCGAGAGAGGGAACACAAACAGGGGAGTGGGAGAGGAAGAAGCAGGCTCATAACGGAGGAGCCTGATGTGGGGTTCGATCCCATAATGCCAGGATCACGCCCTTAGCCGAAGGCAGATGCTTAACCTCTGTGCCACCCAGGTGCCCCCTGCCTTGTTAATTTTAACCATTCTAACTGGTGTAAGGTGGTATCTCATTGTAGTTTTGATTTGTATTTGCCTGATGGCAAGTGATGTGGAGCATTTTTTCATGTGTCTGTTGGCCATTTTATGTCTTCTCTGGAGAAGTATCTCTTTTTGTCTTCTGCCCATTTTTTGGGTGTCGAGTTTGAGGAGTTCTTTATAGATCTTGGATACCAACCCTTTATCTGTAATATCATTTGCAGATATCTTCTTCAATTCCATAGGTTGCCTTTTTGTTTTTTGATCATTTGCTTTGCCGAGCAGAAGCTTTTTATCCTGATGAAGTGCCAATAGTTCATTTTTTGCTTTTATTTCCTTTGCCTTTAGAGACGTGGCTTACAAGATGTTGTTGTGTCCAAGGTTGAAGGGTTCTTTTGATTTTGATATGAGACAGGAATCCATTATCTTTCTTTCCTGATTGTATTCGAGTCCTCTGTCTTTCTTGGTGAGTCTAGCTAAGTTTGTCAGTTTTGTTTATCTTTCCAAAAAAGGCTGCTCTCATTTTCATTTTTTTTCTTTTTAGTCTCCGTTGGATTTATTTATGTATTCATTTTTGTTATTTCCTTATTTCTACTAATTTGGGGCTTTGTTATTTTTTTTCTACTTCTTTACCACATAAATCAGGTTGTTTATTGGAGAGCATTTTCATGGATTGATGAAGATCTGAATTTCTATGAATGTCCCCCATAAAGCTACTTTTGCTGCATCCCATAAGTTTTTGTAGGTTGTCTTTTTCATCAATGTCAAGGTACTTCTAAAATTTTTTTGATTTCTTCTTTGACTGTTGGTTGTTCAGTAGCATGTTGTTAAATCTCCACATATTTTTTAAGATTATTTAAGTATCTGACAGAGAGTGAGACAGCGAGAGAGGGAACGCAAGCAGGGGGGTGGGAGAGGGAGAAGCGGGCTTCCCACTGAGCAAGGACCTGATTTGGGGCTAGATCCCAGGATCCGGGGTCAAGACCTGAGCTGAAAGCACATCCTTAACGACAGAGCCACCCAGGCCCCAAAAATCTCCACCTATTTTTGACTGTCCCATTTTTTTCTTGAGACTGACTTCTAATTTCCTATCATTGTGGTTGGACAAGATTTGATGCAGAAGGTGAAGAGAGCACTCAGATGAAAGGTTTGTTTCCTTGAGGGTTTTCTGAGGGCAGACCATGAGTTCAGTGGGGATGGAGGAAGGCTTTGTGAGACGGGGTGTGGGGTTAACACTTGTTAGAATTACTGACTACTACCATGCAGGCTGTGTGCTACTGTTCACACCATAGTCCTGATGGACTTGTACTTCATTAAATATTTTCTAGGAGATATAGGCATAGCCTTCACTTAAAGAAAGGTGTCATGTGGGTTCATGGCATGACCCCAGGTCAGCAACCAGAATGTACGGTATTGTGGGGTATCAGAACCAGGCTTTCTGTGGGAAGTGACAGAAATAAGGTATGGCGAGCTCCATGACCATAGGTGAGGTCCCGAGTGACCCACTGGGTGTTGGGTTCTGTGGATCTGTCTCATCAGGTGCTGTGGAATTCAGGGACACCCTCCTGTCTGTGGATTTGTGTGGAGACAGGTAGACATCACTGTCTGGCCAGGCACGAGGGTCGCACTGGACCACGACCAGAGGTGCAGCGTGCGGGGGAGCCACTGCTTGGTTTCCATGAAAGCTGACCAGGGTCTGTGAACGTGATTCCTAGCAGCTGCAAGGGGAGAGGAGGCCGGGGGTGGTGCACACTTCCTAGACTTGTGGTCAGGACTAGTCTGGACCCCACTGAAGTTAGCCGCACCGGGCACAGAAGGCACCCAGTCAGTGTAGCTCTGGGCACTGCTCCCATGGCACTTTTGGGCCAGGTCCATGCTGCAACCTCCTGCTTTTCATCATCATCTTCAAGGTCATGTGCCTCTGCTCTTGCCCCATGGCCTCCGGGGTATTGTCCGTCCTCCATCTGGCCCTTGTCCCTGGTGCCCTGTGCAGTCCGATGCCAGGGTAGCCTTCTCGAGACAAACATCTGGCCCTGATGGAACACTTCCATGGATCTCGTGTGATGCGAGGATGATGCACTGCCCTGGTAGGGGGCTGCAGGTCCCCAATCAGGACAGCCATGTCTCCCTTTTCAGCATGGCCTGCCCTCCCCTCAGTCTTCTTCAGGGAAGCTGTCCCCACTTCCTGAGATGACAGCTCTGAACTTAAAAATGAATGTTATTTTACATATCTCTATGCCTTAGTTCATCCATGGCATGTCTTTCAACCCCGTTAGTGGGGTTTTTTTAGCAGTTCTGAAGGGCTGTCTGCTCAAGGAGGGGATGACCTGGGTGGGGCAGCTTTCCCTCTCATCTCCCTCAGCATGTCTCTGAGCCCTGGGGCCAGCTGTCCTACTGAGGATTGAGGGACCCAAGCCAGCCCATCCTGAGCCCAGGCTGTGTCAGCTCATAGACTGATGCGTGTCGGAGCGGTGGGCAGCTGGCATGGGCCAGGGGCAGGCAGTGTCTCCTTCTCATTCCTTCCCTCCCTTCCTCCCAGAGGTAGCTCAGAGCAGCCTTCAACCCCTGCATCTCCAGATCCCTTGACCTGTGCCTCCTGTGTTCAGCTGGTGACCTTGGAGTTTCACATGGATTCTACCTCCCGTACCCTCTCCCATAGCAGTTCCTGGATCAGGGGAGGGATCGGACCCTTGTCTGCTTTTGGTCTTCTTCCTGTCCCGCACCAGGCCCACCCACCTTTGCATCTTCCATGTATGTGCTTGGAAGCAAGCCCATCCACAGAGAACCTATTAGTCAAATGGATCCAGGCAATGAACATTGAAGTAGAGATCCAGGATCCATAATAAATCTGCTCTGAAACCTGTCCCAAAGTCTGTGACTCTCTCACACTGAAACAGAAACAATAATAGCTATCTGGACTGTGAAGTGATATGTGTCTCTACTTCCAATCTTGAATGCATAGGTGCTGAGCCTGGACTGAAAAGGACCATGGCTCCCGTGGGCTGGGATCCATGGTAAGAACTCAGTGAAATCTGAATTTTAGGCATTAAGTGAATAATTATTGTAGAGTGAATCCTCCCAAGTAGGGCTTTTGCACATTGCACAGGAAAAGCTTTTTCAAAGAGGTTTCTGAAAGAAAAATCTTTTTTTAAAATTTATTTTAATTCCATTAAAGCTAACATACAGTGTTACATTAGTTTCAGGTGTACAGTAGAGTGATTCAGTATTTCTATATATTACTCAGTGGTCATCAAGAAGTGTCCTCTTAATCCCCTTCATCTATTCCACTCATCCCTCTATCCACCTCCTCTCTTGTAACCATCCGTTTGTTCTCTCTTGTTAAGAGTTTGTATTTTGGTGTGTCTCCTTTTTCTCTTTTAGTTATTTATTTTTGTTTGTTTTTTAAATTCCCCATTAGAGTGACATCATATGGGATTTGTCTTTCTCTGACTGACTGATTTTAGTTTGGATAATACTCTCTAGCTCCATCCATGTGTCTGCAAATGGCAAGGTTTCATTCTTTTGCAATCCGAGTAATACTCCATTGTGTGTGTGTATGTGTGTGTGTATGTGTGTGTGTGTGTGTCTGTGTGTGTGTGTGTGTGTGTGTGTGAATACTCACATCTATCATCTCATTTGTCAATTTTTCTACAGACACTTGGGTTGCTTACATATTGTGACATTGTAAATAATGGTGCAAGAAACATAGGGGTGCACGTATCCTTTTTACTTACTGTTTTCCTATTCTTTGGCTTGGAGGGTCCTGCCCATTCCCCCACCCTGAATGACCGGCGGCGCCCCAAGTGGCCCGGGTGGCAGCGGAGGGGCATTTTGAGTACATCGCTGGGGCTTGGGGGTCCCCAATGTCCGGCATCGCGGTGCCAGGCCCTTTGGGAGTGCCCTTCGGGGGCCGACCTAGGGTTAGGGTTAGCCCCCAGGAGGCCTGCAGTCCCAATACGATGGCTGTGGGGCGAGCGGAGGGGTGGGCCGAGGTGAGGGCGCTGGGGAGCAGGATTGTGGGCCCCTGCATTTTGGCGCTGGAGGCTTCAAATATCTCCGGTTTCTCCAGGGCCTTGTCCCTTCTCCCGCCCTGAATGACCGGCGGCGCCCCTAGTGGCCAGGGTGGCAGCGTTGTGGGAGGGTGAGTCTGGCTCTGGGGCTTGGAGTCCCAGATCCCGTGCATAGTGGCACCAGGAACCTTGGGATGGGCCCCTGGGAGGCCGACCTAGGGTTAGGATTAGCCCCAAGGAGACCTTCAGGCCTAATCCGCACACTGTGCGGCGAGCGGAGGTGTGGGCCGAGGAGAGGGCGCTGGGGAGCGGGAGCGTGGGCACCAGCGTTATGGTGTGGGGAGCCTGTGAAGGTCACCTGTGGCTCAGATGGCCCTGCCCTTCTCTCGCTCTCTATGACCGACAGCTCCCCTAGTGGCCCGGGTGGGTACAGTGCGGCAGGGTGACTCTGGCTCTGGGGCTCTGAGACACCAATCCCCAGAATTGCAGAGCCAGGCCTCTTGGGATGTCCCCACAGGGCCGACCTAGGGTTTTGATTAGCTGCCAGGAGCCCAGCAGGCCCTATCCACCGGCTCTGAAGCAAGCGGTGGGGTGGGCCTAGGTGAGGGCGCTGGTGAGCAGGATCCTGGGAGCCAACGTTTTTGCGCGGGGAGCCTTCAAAGGTCAGCGTGGGCTCAGAGGGCCCTGCCCAATCTCCTGCCCTGATTGACCAGCGGGGCCTCTAGGGGCTCGGGTGGCTGAAGGGCAGCAGGGTGAGTCAGGCACATGGGCTCGGGATCCCCATCCCCAGAGTTGCGACACCAGGCCCCTTGGGAAGGGCTCCTCGGGGGTTGATGTATGGTTAGGGTTAGTCTCCAGGAGCACCGCAGGCCCGATACACCACCTGTGCGTCGAGGGGATAGTTGGGGCGAGGTGAGGGTGCTGGTGAACATGAGCCTGGGCCCAAGCGTTTTGGTTTGGTGTGCCTTCGAATGTCTGTAGGGGTTCGGAGAGCCCTCCACTTCTCCTACCCTGAATGAATGGCGGCGCCCCTAGCGGCCCCTGTGGGGCGGGGCGGCAGCGTGCATCTGGCTCTGGGGCTTGGGGTCCCCGATCCCTGGCGTAGCGGCACCAGGACCCTTGGGAGGGGCCCCTGGGGGGCCGACCTAGGGTTAGGGTTAGCCCCCAGGAGGCTGGCAGGCCCTATCTGCCCGCTGTGCGGCGAGTAGAAGGGTGGGCCAAGGTGAGGGCGCTGGGGAGTGTGAGTGTGGGCACCAGCGTTTTGGTGCGGGGAGCCTTTGAAGGTCACCGTGGGCTCAGAAGTCCCTGCCCCTTTTCTCCCCCGAATGACCAGCGGCGCCCCTAGTGGCCCAGGTGGCGATAGTGCAGCAGGGTGAGTCTGGCTCTGGGGCTCTGAGTCACCAATCCCCAGTGTTGCAGAGCCAGGCCACTTGGGATGTGCCCCATGGGGCAGACCTAGGGTTTTGGTTAGCCCCCCGGAGCCCGGCAGGCCCTATCCACCGGCTCTGAATCAAGCGGAGGGGCGGGCCGAGGTGAAGGCCCTAGGATTAGGAGCATGGGAGCCAACGATTTTGCGCACGGGGCCTTCAAAGGTCAGCACGGGCTCGGAGGTCCCTGCTCGTTCTGCTGTCCTGATTGACCCGTGGTCCCCTAGCGGCTTGGGTGGCTGAAGGGCAGCAGGGTGAGTCCGGCACTTGGGCATGGGGTCCCCATCCCCAGCGTTGCGATGCCAGGCCCCTGGGGAAGGGCCCCTCGGGGTCCGACCTATGCTTAGTGTTAGCCCCCAGGAGCCACGCAGGCCCGATACACCACCTGTGCATCGAGAGGACAGTTGGGCCGAAGTGAGGGTGCTGGTGAACATGAGCCTGGGCCCAAGCGTTTTGGTTCTGGGAGCCTTCGAAGGTCGGCGGGGGTTCGGAGGGCCCTGCCAGTTCTCCCACCCCGAATGAATGGCGGCGCCCCTAGCGGCCCGTGTGGGGCGGGGCGGCAGCGTGCATCCGGCGCTGGGGCCTGGGGGTCCCCAATCCCCGGCGTTGCTGCACCAGGCCCCTTAGGAAGGGAGCTTCAGGGGCTGTCCTAGGGTTAGGGTTAGCGCCCAGGAGGCCGGCAGGCCGGAGTCGTCGGCTGTGCGAGGAGCAGAGGTGCGGGCCAGGTTGAGGGCGATGCCCAGCAGGAGCGTGGTCCCCAGCATTTTGGCGCCCTGGGCCTTCGAATGTTGCCATGGCTCGGAGGGCCTTGCCCTTTCTCCTGCCCTGAATAACCAGCGACGCCCCTAGCGGCTCCATTGGCAGTGGGGCGGCAGGGTGAGTCCCGCACTGCGTCTTGGGGATCCCCAATCCCCAGCATTGCAGGGCCAGTCCCCTTGGGAGGGGCTCCTCGTGGGCCGACCTAGGGTTAGAGTTAGCCCCCATGAGGCCGGCAGGCCCGATCCTCTGGCTGGGCGGCGAGAGGTGGGCGGGCTGTGGTAAAGGCACTGGGGAGTGGGATTGTGGGCCCCTGCCTTTTGGCAAGGGAGGCTTCAAATGTCCCTGGTTTCTCCAGGGCCCTGTCTGTTCTCCCGCCCTGAATGACCAGCGGCGCCCCTAGCGGCCAGGGTGGCAGCGTTGTGGGAGGGTGAGTCTGGCTCTGGGGATCTGAGTCACCAATTCCCAGCATTGCAGAGCCAGGCAGCTTGGGATGCCCCCACAGGGCCGACCTAGGGTTTTGGTTAGCTGCCAGGAGCCCAGCAGGCCCTATCCACCGGCTCTGAAGCAAGCGGAGGGGCGGGCTGAGGTGAGGGCGCTGGCGAGCAGGATCCTGGGAGCCAAAGTTTTTGCGCGGGGAGCCTTCAAAGGTCAGTGTGGGCTCGGAAGGCCCTGCCCGATCTCCTGCCCTGATTGACCGGCGGGGCCTCTAGTGGCTCGGGTGGCTGAAGGGCAGCAGGGTGCGTCCGGCACATGGACTCGGGGTCCCCATCCCCAGCGTTGCAACGCCAGGCCCCTTTGGAAGGGCCCCTCGGGGGCCGACCTATGGTTAGGGTTAGCCTCCAGGAGCCCCGCAGGCCCGATACACCACCTGTGCGTCGAGGGGAGAGTTGGGGCGAGGTGAGGGTGCTGGTGAACATGAGCCTGGGCCCAAGCGTTTTGGTTCGGGGCGCCTTCGAAAGTTGGCGGGGATTCGGAGGGCCCTGTCTATCCTCCCACCCTGAATGAATGGCGGTGCCCCTAGCGGCCTGGATGGGGAGTGGCGACAGGTTGCATCCGGCCTGGGGCTTGGGGATCCCCAGTCTCCGGGGTTGTGGCACCAGGCCCCTTGGGAGGGGCCCTTCGGGGGCCAACCTAGGGATAGGTTTAGCCCCTAGGAGGCCAGCAGGCCCTATTCACCAGCTGTGTGGAGAGCAGAGTAGCAGACCTAGGTGAGGGCGCTGGTGAGTGGGAGGGTGGACCTAGGTGTTTTGGTGCAGGGAGACCTTGAAGGTCACTGGGGACTCTGAAGGACCTGCCACTTCTCTCGCCCTGAATGACCAGAGGTGCCCCTAGCTGCCTGGGTGGCGACAGTGTGGTAGGGTGAGTCTGGCTCTCGGGCTCTGAGTCACCAATCCCAAGCATTGCAGAGCCAGACCCCTTGGGATGTGCCCCACGGGGCCGACCTAGGGTTTTAGTTAGCCCCCAGGAGCATGGCAGGCACTATCCACTGGCTCTGCAGCAAACGGAGGGGCGGGCCGAGGTGAGGGCGCTGGGGAGCGGGAGCATGGGCACCAGTGTTCTGGCGCGGGGAACCTTTGAAGGTCACTGGGGACTCAGAAGGCCCTGCCCTTCTCTCACAGTGCATGACCGGTGGCGCCCCTAGAGGCCCAGGTGGCGATAGTGCGGCAGGGTGAGTCCGGCTCTGGGGCTCTGAGTCACCAATCCCCAGCGTTGCGGAGCCAGGCCCCTTGGGATGTGCCCCACGGGGCCGACCTAGGGTTTTCCTTAGAACCAAGAGCCCGGCAGGCCCTTTCCAACGGGTCTGAATGAAGCAGAGAGTTGGGCCGAGGTGAGGGTGGTGGTGAACATGAGCCTGGGCCCAAGCGTTTTGGTTCAGAACGCCTTCAAAGGTCGGCGGGGGTTCGAAGTGCCCTGCAGGTTCTCCCACCCTGAATGAATGGCGGCGCCCCTAGCGGTCCAGGTGGTGAGGGGTGGCAGGGTGAGTCAGGCCCTACAGCTCGGGTATCTCCAATCCCCAGGGATGCGGTGCCAGGCCCTTTGGGTGGGGCCCCTCGGATGACAACTTAGGGTTAGGTTTAGCCCCTAAGAACTCGGCAGGTCCTATTCGCCAGCTGCGTGGAGAGTGGAGCGGCGGACCGAGGTGAGGGCGCTGGTGTTTGGGTGCGAGGGCCCGGGCGTTTTGGCGCGGGGGGGACTCGAAAGTCACCGTGTCTCAGAGGGCCCTGCCCGTTCTCCCGCCCTGAATGAACGGCAGCACCCCAAGCCCCTGGGTGGCGGCTGGGTGGCAGGGTGAGTCAGGTGCTGAGGCTCAGGGTCCCCAATCCCCGGCATTGCGGTGCCAGGCCCCTTGGTAGGGGCCCCTCGGGGGTCGATCTAGGGTTACAGTTAGCCCCCCGGAGGCTGGTGGACCCGATCACCATCTGAGCGGCACGCAGCAGGGTGGGCCGAGGTGAGGGCACTGGCGAGCCTGAGCATGAGCCCAAGCGTTTTAGCGTGGGGGGTCTTCGAAGGTCAGTGGGGGCTCGGAGGGACCTGCCCATTCTCCCACTCTGAATGACCGGCGGGGCCCCTAGTGGCTCAGGTGGCTGAAGGGCAGCAGGGTGAGTCCGGCACTTGGGCTCGGTTGCCCCATCCCCGGCGTTGGGGCACCAGGCCACTTGGGAAGGGCCCCTCGGGGGCCGACCTACAGTTAGGGTTAGCTCCCAGGAGGCTGGCAGGCCCTATACACCACCTGTGCGTGGAGCGGAGAGTTGGGCCGAGGTGAGGTTGCTGGTGAACATGAGCCTGGGCACAAGCATTTTGGTTCTGGGCGCCACTGGGGGTTCGGAGGACTCTGCCAGTTCTCCCACCCAGAATGAATGGTGGCGCCCCTAGCGGCCTGTGTGGGGCGGGGCGGCAGGGTGTACTGGGCGCTGGGGCTTGGGGGTTGCCAATCCCCAGAGTTCCGCCGCAAGGCTCCTTAGGATGGGACCCTCAGGGGCCATCCTAGGGTTAGGGTTAGCGCCCAGGAGGCCGGCAGGCCCGATCCGCCAGCTGTGCGAGGAGTGGAGGTGTGGGCCGAGTTGAGGGGGATGCCGAGCGGGAGTGGGGGCCCCAGCATTTTGGCGTCCTGGGCCTTCGAATGTTGCCATGTCTCGGAGGGCCCTGCCTATTCTCCTGCCCTGAATAACCAGCGGCACCCCTAGCAGCTCCGTTGGCGGTGGGGCTGCAGGGTGTGTTTGGAGCTGGGGCTCGGGGGTCCCCAATCTCTGTCGTTGCGGTGCCAGGCCCCTTGGGAGGGGCCCCTCGAACGCCGACCTAGATTTAGGGTTATTTCCCAGGGCACCGGCAGGCCCGATCCGCCAGTGTGTGGCAACGGTGGGGTGGGCTGAGGTGAGGGCGCTGGTGAGCGGGAGCGTGGGCCCAAGCGTTTTGGCGTGGGGGGCCTTCAAAAGTTGCCAGGGGACTGGAGGGCCCTGCCCGTTCTCCCGCCCTGAATAACCGGCGGCGCCCCGGTGCCGCGGGTTGTGGTGGGGTGGCTGGGTGAGTCCGGTGCTGGGGCTCGGAGGCCCCCAATCCCAGGCCTTGCAGCTCCAGGCTCCTTGGGAGGGGCCCACTGGGGGCCAACCTAGGTTTAGGGTTAGACCCCATGAAGCTGGCAGGCCTCATCCACTGGCTGTGCTGCGAGCAGAGCAGCGCGCTGAGGTGAGGGCGCTGGCATACGGAGGCGTGGGCCCAGCCTTTTGGCGTGCGGGGCCTTCGAAAGTCGCTGGGGGCTCGGAAAGCCCTGCCCGTCCTCCCGACCTGAAAGACCGGTGGTGCCCCTAGTGGCCCGGGTTGCGGTGGGGCAGCACGGTAAGTCCGGAGCTGGGGCATGGGGGTCCCCAATACTCTGCGTTGGGGCGCCAGGCCCCTTGGGAAGGGCCCTCGGGGTCCAAACCAGCGTTAGTATTAGCCCTCAGGAGGCCGACAGGCCGATCCGCTAGCTGTGTAGAGAGCAGTGGGGCAGGCCAAGGTGAGGGCACTGTAGAGCGGGAGCATGGGCCCAAGCTATTGGCGTGGGGGCATTCAAAAGTTGCCAGGGGTTCAGAGCGCACTTCCGGTTCTACTGCGCTGAAAGCCCGACGGTGCACCTAGCGGCTCGGGTTGCAGAGGGGCGGCAGAGTGAGTCTGGTGCTGGGGCTCGGGGGTCCCCAATCCCCGGTGTTGCAGCGCCAGGCCCCTTGGGAGGGGCCCCTCGGGTGCGACCTAGTGTTAGGGTTAGCCCCCAGGAGGCCCACAGGCCCGATCCGCCAGCTGTGCGGCGAGCGGAGTGGTTGGCCGAGGTGAGGGCGCTCGCGATCGGGAGCGTGGGCCCAAGCGTTTTGGTACGGAGGGCCTTCGAAGGTCGCTGGTGGCTCTGAGGTCCCCGCACGTTCTCCCGCCCTGAATGAGGACAGCGCTCCTAGCGGGCCGGGTCCTGGCGAGGTGGCAGGGTGTCTTGCACTGGTGCTCGGGGGTCGCCAAGCCCCGGCTTAGCTGTGCCAGGCCCATTGGGAGGGGCCCCTCTTGGGCCGACGTATGGTTTGGGTTAGCTCCCAGGAGGCCTTCAGGCACAATCAGCCAGCTGTGCGGTGAGCGGAGGGGCGGGCCGAGGTGAGGCTGCTGGCGAGCAGGAGCACGGGCCCAAGGATTTTGGCGCTGGGAGCCTTCAAAGGTCTCTGGGTGCTCTGAGGGCCCTGCCCGTTCTCCTGCCCTGAATGACCAGCGGCGCCCCTATCGGCCAGGGTGGAGGCGGGGCAACACATTGAGTCTGGCGCAGGGGCTCAGGGGTCCCCAATCCCCACGTGCCGCACCAAGCCCCTTGGGAGGGGCCCTCGTGGGCCGAACTATGGTTAGGGTTAACCCCCAGGAGGCCAGCAGGCCCGATCCGCCGGCTGTGCTGCGAGGGGAGGCGTGGGCCGAGGTGAGGGCGCTGGCGAGAAGGAGCATGGGCCTAAGCGTTTTGGGATGGGGGAACTTCGAATGTCACAGGGGGCTTGGAGGGCCCTACACATTCTCCCGCCCTAAATGACCGGTGGCGCCCCTAGCGGCCCTGCCGCCGGCAGAGCGGTAAGGTTAGTCTGGTGCTGGGGTTTGGGGCTCCCCAATCCCCGCATTGCGATGCCAGGCCCCTTGGGAAGGGCCCCTCGGTGGTCGACCTAGGGTTAGGGTTAGCCCCCAGGAGCCACGCAGGCCCGATACACCACCTGTGCATCGAGAGGACAGTTGGGCCAAAGTGAGGGTGCTGGTGAACATGAGCCTGGGTCCAAGCGTTTTGGTTCGGTGCGCCTTCGAAGGTCGGCGGGGGTTCGGAGGGCCCTGCCAGTTCTCCCACCCCGAATGAATGGCGGCGCCCCTAGCGGCCCGTGTGGGGTGGGGCGGCAGCGTGCATCCGGCGCTGGGGATTGGGGGTACCCAATCCCCGGCGTTGCGGTGCCAGGCCCCTTAGGAAGGGACCCTCAGGGGCCGTCCTAGGGTTCTAGTTAACGCCCAAGAGGCCGGCAGGCCCGAGTCGCCGGCTGTGCAAGGAGCGGAGGTGCGGGCCGAGTTGAGGGTGCTGGTGAACATGAGCCTGGGCCCAAGCGTTTTGATTCGGGGCACCTTCAAATGTAGGTGGGGGCTTGGAGGGCCCTACCCGTTCTCCCGCCCTGAATGACCGGCTACACTCCTAGCGGCCTGTGTGGCAGCAGGGCGGCAGGGTGAGTCTGGCGCTGGGGCTCAGGGGTCCACAATTCCCGGTGTTGCGGTGCCAGGGCCCTTGGGAGGGGCCCTTGGGGGTCGATCTAGGGTTACGGTTAGCCCCCAGCAAGCCGGTGGACCCGATCAGCGGCTGTGCAGCACGCGGAGGGTAGGGCCGAGGTGAGGGCGCTGGCGAGACTGAGCATGAGCCCAAGTGTTTTAGTGCGGGGGGTCTTCGAAGGTCGGTGCGGGTCAGAAGGACCTGCCCGTTCTCCCGCTCTGAATGACCGGCGGGGCCCTAGAGGCTCCGGGGCCTGAAAGGCAGCAGGTTGAGACCGGCACTTGGGTTGGGGTCCCCATTCCCGGCATTGTGGCGCCAGGCCACTTGGGAAGGGCCCCTCCGTGGCCGACCTACAGTTAGGGTTAGCCCTCAGGAGGCCAGCAGGCCCGATACACCGCCTGTGCATAGAGAGGACAGTTGGGCCTAAGTGAGGGTGCTGGTGAACATGAGCCTGGGCCCAAGCGTTTTGGTTCTGGGCGCCTTCGAAGGTCGGCGGGGGTTCGGAGGGCCCTGCCAGTTCTCCCACCACGAATGAATGGCGGCGCCCCTAGAGGCCCGTGTGGGGCGGGGCGGCAGCGTGCGTCCGGCGCTGGGGCTTGCTGGTCGCCAATCTCAGGCGTTGTGCTGCAAGGCTCCTTAGGAAGGGACCCTCAGGGGCCGTCCTAGGGTTAGGGTTAGCGCCCAGGAGGCTGGCAGGCCCGAGTCGCCGGCTGTGCGAGGAGTGGAGGTGTGGACCGAGTTGAGGGGGATGCGGAGAGGGAGCGTGGGCCTCAGCATTTTGGCGTCCTGGGCCTTTGAATGTTGCCATGTCTCGGAGGGCCCTGCCCATTCTCCTGCCCTGAATAACCAGCGGCGCCCTTAGCGGCTCCATTGCGGTGGGGTTGCAGGGTGAGTCCTGAGCTGCGGCTCGGGGATCCCCAATCCCCAGCATTGTGGGGCCAGGCCCTTTGGGAGGGGCTCCTCCTGGGCCGACCTAGGGTTAGAGTTAGCACCCAGGAGGCCAGCAGGCCCAATCCTCTGGCTGGTTGGCAAGAGGTGGGTGGGCCGAGGTAAAGGCCCTGGGGAGCGGGAGCGTGGGCCCCTGCATTTTGGCGCGGGAGGCTTCAAATGTCGCCAGTTTCTCCAGGGCCCTGTCCCTTCTCCCACCCTGAATGAGTGGTAGCGCCCCTAGTGGCCTGGGTGGCGGCGTTGCGGCAGCGTGAGTCTGGTTCTGGGTCTTGGAGTCCCTGATCCCTGGCGCATAGGCACAAGAATCCTTAGGAAGGACCCTGGAGGGCCGACCTACAGTTAGGGTTAGCCCCCACAAGGCCGGCAGGGTGGATCCACCCTCTGTGCAGGGAGCGGAGGGGCGGGCCGAGGTGAGGGCGCTGGGGAGCGGGAGCGTGGGCACCAGGGTTTTGGCACGGGGAGCCTTCGAAGGTCGCCAGTGGCTCGGAGGACCCTGTCCGTTCTCGCACCCTGAATGACTGGCGGCGCCCCTAGTGGCCTGAGTGGCAGCAGGGAGGCAGGGTGAGTCTGGCGATGGGGCCTGTGGTCCTAGTCCCAGGCTTGGTGGCCACAGGCCCCTTGGGAGGTGCCCCTCTGGGGCCTGCCTAGCTTTAGGGTTACCCCCAGGAGTCCAGCGGCCTGATCCGCTGGCTGTGCGTCGAGCGGAGGGGCGGGCCGTCATGAATGCGCTGGCGAGCAGGAGCGTGGGCCCAAGTGTTTTGGCGTGGGGGGCCTTCAAAGGTCACCAGGGGCTCAGAGGGCCCTGCCTGTTCTCTCGACCTATGATGACGTTGCCCCTAGCATGCCGGGTCACGGCGGGGTGGCAGGGTGAGTCTGGAGCTAGGGCTCGTGGGTCCCCAATCCCCAGTGTGGCGGCGCCAGGCACTTGGGAGTGGTCCCTCGGGGGCCTACCTAGGGTTAGGGTTAGCCCAAAGGAGGCCGGCAGGCCCGTTCTGCCGGCTGTGCCGTGAGAGGAGTGGTGGTCCAAGGTGAGGGCGCTGGCGAGCGGGAGCGTGGGCCCAAGGGTTTTGGCGCGGGACTCCTTCAAAAGTCGCCGGGGGCTCAGAGATCCATGCCCCTTCTCCCGCCCTGAATGACTGGCGGCGCCCCTAGCAGCCCGGGTGGCGGCGGGGAGGCTGGGTGAGTCTGGCGCTCATGCTCGTGGGTCCCCAATATCTGGCCTTGCAGAGCCAGTACCCTTGGGAAGGGCCCCTCGGGGGCCGACCTAGGTTTAGGGTTAGCCCCCAGGAGCCCGGCAGGCCCGATCCGCCAACTGTGTTGCGAGCGGAGTGGAGGGCTGAGGTGAGCGCGCTGGCGAGCAGGAGCGTGGGCCCAAGCGTTTTGGCGCAGGGGCCTTCGAAGGTCGCCGGGGGCTCAGAGGGCCCTGCCCCTTCCTCTGCCCTGAAGGACCGGCGGCGCCCCTAGCAGCCCGGGTGGCGGCGGGGGTGGCAGTGAAAGTCTGGCGCTGGGGCTCGATTGTCCCCAATCCCCAGAGTGATGGCGCCAGTCCCCTTGGGAGTGGCTCCTCAGGGGCTGAATTAGGGTTAGGGTTAGCCCCCAGGAGGCTGGCAGGCCCGATCCACTGGCTGTGTGGTGAGCGGAGGGTGGGGCCCAGGTGAGGGCAATGGTGAACAGGAGCGGGGGCCCAAGCGTTTTGGCGCACGTTGCCTTTGAAGGTCTCAGGGGGCGCGGAGGGCCCTGCAAGTTCTCCCACTCTGAATGAGGATGGCGACCCTAGCAAGCCAGGTCTTCGCAGGGCACCAGGGTGAGTCCGGCACTGGTGCTCGGGGGTTCCCAATCCCCGGCGTGGTGGTGCCAGACCCCTTGGGAGGGGCCCCTCGACAGCCAACCTAGGGTTAGGGTTAGACCCCAGGAGGCCGCCAGGCCCTATCCGCTGGTTGTGCAGCTTGCGGAGGGGCTGGCCGAGGTGAGGGCATTGGTGAGCAGAAGCGTGGGCCAAAGCATTTTGGCGCGGGGGGCCTTCGAATGTCACCGGGGGCTTGGAGGGCCCTGCCCGTTCTCCAACCTAGATGACCGGTGGCGCCCCTAGCGGCCTGGGTGTCGGTGGGGTGGCAGGGTGTGTCCGGCGGTTTGGCTCGGGGGTCCCCAATCACCAGCGTGGCAGTGCCAGGCCCCTTGGAAGGGGCCTCTGGTGAGCTGACCTAGGGAAGGGTTAGCCCCCAGGAGGCCAGCAGACCCGATCTGCCGGCTGTGCGGCGAGCGAGGGGTGGGCTGAGGTGAGCACGCTGGCGACCGGGAGCGTGGGCCCAAGCATTTTGGCACAGGGGGCCTTTGAATGTCACCGGGGGCTCGGAAGGCCCTGCCCGTTCTCCCGCCTTGAAAGACCGGTGGCTCCCCTAGCGGCCGGTGTGGTGGTGGGCCAGCAGGGTGAGTCTGGAGCTGGGGCTCGGGGGTCCCCAATCCCCGGCGTGGCAGCGCCGGGCACTTGGGAGTGGTCCCTTGGGTGCCGACCTAGCGTTAGGGTTAGCTCAATGGAGGCCAGCAAGCCCCATCCACCGGCTGTGCGGATTATGGAGTGGCAGGCCAAGGTGAGGGCTCTGGCTAGCTGGAGCATGGGCCCAAGTGTTTTTGCACGGGGGGCCTTCCAAGGTCGCTGGGGGCTCAGAGGTCCCTGCCTGTTCTCCGGCCCTGAATGAGTGTCGGCGCCCCTAGCAGCCCAGGTGGCTGCAGGGCGGCAGGGTGAGTTCGGCGCTGGTGCTTGGGGGTCCCCAAGCAGGGGCATGGCGGTTCCAGGCCCCTTGGAAGGGGCACCTCGGGGGCTGACATAGGGTTTGTGTTAGCCCCCAGGAGGCCGGCAGGCCCGATCTGCCAGCTGTGCGGCGTGCAGAGGGGCAGGCTGAGGTAAAGGTGCTGGAGAGCAGGAGAGTGGGCCCAGGCGTTTTGGCGTGGGGGCCTTCGAAGATCGAGGGTGGCTCGGAAGGCTCTGCACGTTCTCCAGGCGGGAATGACCGGCGGCGCCCCTAGCGGCCCTGGTGGCGGCGGGGCGGCAGGGTGCGTCTGGTGTTGCTGCTCAGGGGTCCCCAATCCCTGGCGTGGCAGTGCCAGGCCCCTTGGGACGGGCCCCTCTGGGGCCGACCTAGGGTTAGGGTTAGCCCCCAGGAGGATTGCAGGCCCGATCCGCCAACTGTTCAGAGAGTGGAAGGGCTGGCCGACGTGAGGGCGCTGGTGAGTGGTAGCTTGGCCCAAGCGTTTTGGTGCGGGAGGCCTTGGATGTTCGCCAGGGGCTCGGAGGGCCTTGCCAGTTCTCCCACCCTGAATGACCGGCGGCGCCTCTAGCGGCCATGGTGGCAGCAGGGTGCAGGGTGAGTCTGGAGCTGGGGCACAGGGGTTCCCAATCCCCGGTGTGGCGGCTCCAGGCACTTGGGGGGGAACCTCAGGGGCTGACCTAGGGTTAGGGTTAGCTCAAAGGAGGCCGTCAGGCCCGATACACCAGCTGTGCAGTGAGGGGAGTGGCGGGCCGAGGTCAGGGCGCTGGCAAGCAGGAGCGTGGGCCCAAGCGTTTTGGCGAGGGGGCCTTCGAAGTTCGCCAGGGGCTCGGAAGGACCCTGCCCGTTCTCCCGCCCTGAATGACCTGCGGCGCCCCTAGCGGGCCAGGTGACGGCGGGGCTGCAGGGTGTGTTCAGAGTTGGGGCTCGGGGGTCCCCAATCTCTGTGGTTGTGGTGCCAGGCCCCTTGGGAGGGGCCCCTCGGGCGCCGACCTAGAGTTAGGGGTATCCCCCAGGGCACTGGCAGGCCCGATCCGCTGGCTGTGCGGCGACGGTGGTGCGGGCTGAGGTGAGGGCGCTGGTGAGTGGGAGCATGGGCCCAAGCGTTTTGGCGTGGGGGGCCTTCAAAAGTTGCCGGGGGCTTGGAGGGCCCTGCCCATTCTACCGCCCAGAGTAACCAGCTGCGCCCCTGGTGCCCTGGGTTGTGGTGGGGTGGCCGGGTGAGTCCGGTGCTGGGACTCGGGGGTCCCCAATCCCAGGCCTTGCAGCTCCAGGCTCCTTGGGAGGGGCCCATCGGGGGCCAACCTAGGTTTAGGGTTAGCCCCCAGGAAGCTGGCAGGCCTCATCCGCTGGCTGTGCTGTGAGCAGAGCGGCACGCCGAGGTGAGGGCGCTGGCGTACGGGGGCGTGGGCCCAGCCTTTTGGCGCGGGGGGCCTTCGAAAGTCCCTGGGGGCTCGGAAGGCCTTGCCCGTTCTCCCGACCTGAATGACCGGCGATGCCCCTAGTGGCCCGGGTTGCGGTGGGGCGGCATGGTAAGTCCGGCGCTGGGGTGTGGGGGTCCCCAATACTCGGCGTTGGGGCGCCAGGCCCCTTGGGAAGGGCCCTCGGGGTCCGAACCAGCGTTAGTGTTAGCCCCCAAGAGGATGGCAGACCTGATCCGCCAGCTGTGTAGCGAGCAGTGGGGCAGGCCGAGGTGATGGCACTGTGGAGCGGGAGCGTGGGCCCAAGCGTTTTGGCGTGGGGGCATTCGAAAGTCACCGGGGGTTCAGAGTGCACTTCCGGTTCTACTGCGCTGAAAGCCCGATGGCGCACCTAGCGGCTCGGGTTGCAGAGGGGCGGCAGGGTGAGTCCAGTGCTGGGGCTCGGGAATCCCCAATCCCTGGCGTTTCGGCACCAGACCCCTTGGGAGGTGCCCCTCGGGCCTGAATTAGGGTTTGGGTTAGCCTCCAGGAGGCCAGCAGGCCAGATCTGCCAGCTGTGCAGCGAGTGGATGGTCGGGCAGAGGTGAGGTTGCTGGCGAGCGGGAGCATGGGCCCAAGCGTTTTTGCGTGGGGGGGGTTCAAAGGTCGCCGGGGACTCGGAGGGCCCTGCCCGATCTCCCACCCTGAATGAGGACGTTGCCCCTAGCGGGCCGGGTCGCAGTGAGGCGGTACGGTGAGTCCGGCACTGGGGCTCGGGAGTCCCCAATCCCTGGCATGGCGGTGCCAGGCCCCTTGGGAGGGGCCCCTTGGGTGCCGACCTAGGCTTAGAGTTATCCCCCCGGAGGCCAGCAGCCCCGATCTGTCCGCTGTACGGCGAGTGATGTGGCGGGCTGGAGTGAGGGTTCTGGCGAGCGGGAGCGTGGGCCTGAGTGTTTTCGCACGGGGGCCTTCGAAGGTCACCGTTGGCTCGGAGGGCCCTGCCTGTTCTCCCGCCCTTAATGACCGGCGGGGACCCTGGTGGCCCGGGTGGCAGCGGGGCGGGAGGGTGAGTCTGGCAATGGGGCTCGGGGGACACGAAACCCCGGTGTTGTGGCGCCAGGCACCTTGGGAGAGGCCCCTCGGGGGCTGACTTAGGTTTAGGGTTAGCCCCCAGGAGGCCGGCAGGCCCGATCCGCTGGCTGTGCGGCGAGTGGAGGGGCGGGCCGAGGTGAGGGCATTGGCGAGCGGGAGCATGGGCCCAAGTATTTTGGCAAGGGTGGCCTTCGAAGGTCGCCAGGGGCTTGGAGGGCCCTGCCCGTTCTCCCGCCCTGAATGACTGGCAGCGCCCCTAACGGCCCGGGTGGAGGCGGGGCGGTAGGGTGGCTCCAGAGCTGGGGATCTGGGGTCCCCAATCCCCGGCGTGGCGGCGCCAGGCCCATTGGGAGGGGCCCCTCGGGGGCTGATGTAGGGTTTGGGTTAGCCCTCAGGAAGCTGGCAGGCCCGATCCGCCACATGTGCGGTGTGCGGAGGGGCTGGCCTAGGTGAGGGCGCTGGCGAGCTGGACCGTGGGCCCAAGCGTTTTGGCGCGGGGGTCTTCGAATGTCGCCCGGGGCTCTGAGGGCCCTGCCCGTTCTCCCACCTGAATGAGGACAGCGCCCCAAGTGTGCCAGGTCACGGCGCGGTGGCAGGGTGAGACTGCCGCGGGGGCTCAGGGGTCCCTGAGCCCCGGCATGGCAGAGCCAGGCCCCTTGGGAGGGGCCCCTCGGGCACCGACGTAGGGTTTGTGTTAGCTCCAGGAGGCTGGCAGGACCTATCCGTAGGCTGTACTGCGAGCCGAAGGACAGGTCGACGTGAATGCACAGGCGAGTGGGAGTGTGGGCCCAAGCGTTTTGGCGAGAGGGTTTCAAAGATTGCCCTTGGCTCGGAGAGCCCTGCCCGTTCTAACGCCCTGAATGAACGGCGGCGCCCCTAGCGGCCTGGGTGGCGGCGGGGCGGCAGGGTGAGTCAGGCGAGGGGGCTTGGGGGACCCCAATCCCAGGCGTGGTGGCGCCAGGCACCTTGGGAGGGGCCCCTTGGGGGCCAAGCTAGGTTTAGGGTTAGCCCCCAGGAGGCCGGCAGGCCCTTTCCGCCAGCTGTGTGACGAGCGGAGGATGGGCCGAGGTGAGGGCACTGGCGAACAGGAGCTTGGGCCCAATAGTTTTGGCGCGGGGGGCCTTCAAAGGTTGCCAGGGGCTCGTAGGGCCCTGCCCGATCTCCCGCCCTGAATGAGGAAGGTGCCCCTAGCGGGCCGGGTCGCAGCGGGGCGGCAGGGTGAGTTCGGCCCTGGTGCTCGGGGGTCCCCAATCCCTGGCGTGGCAGCGCCAGGCCCCTTGGGAGGGGCCCCTCGTGAGCCGACCTGGGGTTAGGGTTAGCCCAAAGGAGGCCGGCAGGCCCCATCCACCAGCTGAGCGGATTACGGAGTGGTGGGCCAAGGTGAGGGCTCTGGCGAGCGGGAGCATGGTCCCAGGTGTTTTGGCACAGGGGCCTTCGAAGTTCGAGGGTGGCTCGGAAGGCTCTGCATGTTCTCCAGCCCCGAATGACCGGCGGCGCCCCTAGCGGCCCGGGTGGCGGCGGAGTGGCAGGGTGCATCTGGTTTTGTGGCTCGGGGGTCCCCAATCCCTGGTGTGGCAGTGCCAGACCCCTTGGGACGGTCCCCTCTGAGACCGACCTAGGGTTAGGGTTAGCCCCCAGGAGAATGGCAGGCCCGATCCACCAGCTGTGCAGAGAGTGGAGGGACGGTCCGAAGTGAGGGCGCTGGTGAGTGGTAGCGTTGGCCCAAGCGTTTTGGTGCAGGAGGCCTTGGACATTCGCCGGGGGCTCGGAGGGCCCTGCCCATTTTCACGCCCCATGAGGACATTGCTCCTAGAAGGCTGGGTCGTGGAGGGGCGGCAGGGTGAGCCCGCAACAAGTGCTCACGGGTCCCCAAACCCCGGCATGGCAGCGCCAGGCGCTTGGGAGTGGTCCCTCGGGGGCCGACCTAGGGTAGGGTTAGCCTAAAGGATGCCAGCAGGCCCGATCTGCCGTATGTGCGGTGAGCGGAGGGGCTAGCCGAGGTGACGGCGGTGGCGAACAGGAGAGTG
This sequence comes from Ursus americanus, assembly GCF_024610735.1. Lineage (NCBI taxonomy): Eukaryota > Metazoa > Chordata > Mammalia > Carnivora > Ursidae > Ursus > Ursus americanus. The sequence continues at coordinate 1,430,260 of NW_028273646.1, read as the reverse complement.
GGCCCAAGCGTTTTGGCGCAGATGGCCTTTGAAGGTCGCCGGGGGCTCGGAGGGCCCTGCCCATTCTCCCGCCCTGAATGACCGGCGCCGCCCCAAGCAGCCCGGGTGGCGGAGGGGCGGTAGGTTGAGTTGGGCCCTGGGGCTCGGGGGTCCCCAATCCCCAACATTGAGGCGCCAAGCCCCGTGGGAGGGGCCCCTCGGGTCCAACCTAGGGTTAGGGTTAGCCCCCAGGAGGCTGGCAGGCACAATCCGCCAGCTGTGTGGCAAGCGGAGGGGCGGGCCGAGGGGCAGGTGCTGGAGAGCGGGAGCATAGTCCTAAGCGTTTTGGCGCGGGGGGCCTTCGAATTTCGCCAGGGGCTCGGAGGGCCCTACCCGTTCTCCCGCTCTGAATGACCTGTGGCACCCCTAGCGGCCCGGATGACGGCGGGGCAGCAGCGTGAGTTTGGCTCTGGGGCTCCGTGTCCCCAATCCCTGTATTGTGGCACCAGGCCCTTTGGGAGGGGCCCATCGGGGGCCGACCAAGGGTTAGGGTTAGCACCCAGGAGGCAGGCAGGCCCGATCCACCGGCTGTGTGACGAGTGGAGGGGCGGGCCGAGGTGAGGGCGCTGGCGAGCGGGAGCGTGGACCCAAGCATTTTGGTGCAGGGGTCCTTCGAAGGTCGCAGGTGGCTCGGAAGGGCTTGCCCGTTCTGCCACCCTGAATGACCGGCGGCACCCCTAGCAGCCCGGTGGCATCGCGGCGGCTGTGTGAGTCCGGCGCTGGGGCTTGGGGGTCCCAATCCCTGGCGTTGGGCAGCCAGGCCCCTTGGGAGATTCCCTCGGGGGCCGACCTAGGGTTAGGGTTATCCCCCAAGAGCCTGTTAGGCCCAATCTGCCAGCTGTGCAGCGAGCGGAGGGGTGGGCTTAGGTGAGGGCATTGGTGAGCGGGAGCGTGGACCCAAGCATTTTGGCGCAGGTTGCCTTCGAAGATCGCCAGGGGATCGGAGGGCCCTGCCCATTCTCGCTCCCTGAATGACCGGCGGCGCCCCTAGCGGCCCGGGTGGCGGCGGGGTGACAGGGTGAGTCCGGCGGTGGGGCCCGGGGGTCCCCAATCCCAGGCATTGCGGTGCCAGGCCCCTTCGGACAGGCCCCTCAGGGGCCCACCTAGGGCATATGGGTAGTCCCCAGGAGGAGGGCAGGCTTCATCCGCCGGCTCTCCGGCAAGCGGAGGGGCGGGCCGAGGTGAGGGCGCTGAGGGGCGGGAGCGTGGGCTCAAGCGTTTTGGATGGGGAGGCCTTCGAATGTCGCCACGGGCTCGGAGGGCCCTGTCTGTTCTCCCACCCTGAATGACCAGTGGCACCCCTAGCGGACTGGGTGTCAGTGGGGCGGCAGGGTGAGTCCGGTGCTGGGGCTCGGGGGTCCCCACTCCCCGGTATTGCGGCGCCAGGCCCGTTGGGAGGGGCAGCTCCGGGCCCGTCCTAGGGTAAGGGTGAGCCCCCAGGAGGCCGGCAGTTCCGATCCAGCAGCTGTGAGGTGAGCGGAGGGGCGGGCCGAGGTAAGGGTGCTGGCGAGCGGGAGCGTGGGCCAAAGGGTTTTGGCGTGGGGTGCATTCGAAAGTCGCTGGGGACTTGGAGGGCCCTGCCCGTTCTCCCGCCCTGAATGACCTGCGGAGCCCCTAGCGGCTCGGGTGGCAGTTGAGCCGCAGGGTGAGTCCGGCGCTGGGGCTCGGGGGTCCGAATCCCTGATGTTGTGGGCCAGGCCCCTTGGGAAGGGCCCCTCAGGGGCCGACCTAGTGTTAGGGTTAGTCCCAAATATGCTGGCAGGCCTGATCCCCCGGCTGCGTGGCGATCGGAGGGGCGGGCCGAGGTGAAGCGTTGGCGAGCGGGAGCGTGGGCCCAAGCGTTTTGGCGCGGGGAGACTTTGAAGTTCGCCAGGGGCTCAGAGGGACCTACCCATTCTCCCGCCCTGAATGTCCGGCAGCGCCCCTAGCGGGCCGGGTGGTGGCGGGGCGGCATGGTGTGTTCTGAGCTCGGGTTCGGGGGTTCACAATCCCTGCGTTGCGAGGCCAGGCCCCTTGGGAGGGGCTCCTTGGGGGCCAACCTAGGGTTAGGGTTAGCCCCCTGGAGGCCGGCAGCCCAGATCCTCCATCTGTGCAGCGAGTGGAGGGGCAGGCCGAGCTGAGGGCACAGGCAAGCGTGATCGTGGGCCCAAGCGTTTTGGCGCGGGGTGCCTTCGAAGGCCATCCGGGGCTTAGAAGGCCCTGCCTGTTCTCACACCCTGAATGATCAGTGGCGCCGCTAGTGGCCTGGGTGTTGGCGGGGCGGCAAGGTGAGTCTGGCGCTGCGGCTCGGGGGTCAGCAATCAGACACGTTGTGGCGCCAGGCCCCATCGTACGAGCCCCTCCGGGGCCAACCTAGGGTTAGGGTTAGCCCCCAGGAGGCCGGCAGGCCCGATCTGCCGGCTGTGGGGCGAGAGGAGGGGCGGGCCGAAGTGAGGGCACTGGCGAATGGGACCGTGGGCCCAAGCATTTTGGCACGGGGCTCCTTCGAATGTCGTCGTGGGCTAGGAGAGCCCCGCTTGTTCTCCCGCTCTGAATGACCGGCGGTGCCCCTAGCGGTCCAGGTGGCAGCGGGACAGCAAGGTGAGTCCTGGCTGGGGCTCGGGGGTCCCAATCTCCAGCTTTGCCATGCCAGACCCCTTGGGAGGGGCCCCTAGGGAGCGGACCTAGGGTTAGTGTCAGCCCCCAGGAGGCCATCAGGCCCGATCCGCCAGTTGTGCGGCGAGCGGAGGGGCGCGGAGGTGAAGGCGCTGGCGAGCCGGAGCGTGGGCCCAAGCGTTTTGGCTTGGTGGGCCTTCGAAGGACGACAGGGACTCCGAGGGCCCTGTCCCTTCTCCCGCACTGAATATCCTGCGGCGCCCCTAGCAGCCGGGTGGCGGCGGGGTGGCAGGATGAGTCCGGCGCTAGGGCTCGGGGGTTCGCAATCCCTGGTGTTGCGCTGCCAGGCTCCTTGGAATGGACCACTCGGGGGCCGACCTAGGGTTAGGGTTAGCCCCCAGGAAGCCGGCAGGCCCGATCTGCCAGCTGTGCGGTGAGCAGAGGGGCGGGCCGAAGTGAGGGCACTGACCAGCGGGAGCATGGGCCCAAGTGTTTTGGCGCGGGGGGCCTTCGAAGGTCTCTGGTGGCTCGGAGGGCCCTTCACATTCCTCTGCCCTGAATGACCGGCGGCGCCCCTACTGGCCCGGGTGGCGGCGGGGTGGCAGGTTGAGTCCAACACTGGGGCTCTGGGGTCCTTAATCCCCGGTGTTGTGGCGCCAGGCCCCTTGGGAGGTGCCCCTCGGGGGCCGACCTAGGCTTAGGGTTAACCCCCAGGAGGCCGGTAGGCCCGATCCGCTGGCTGTGTGGCGAACGGAGGGACGGGCCGATGTGAGGGTGCTGGAGAGAGTGAGCCCGGGCCCAAGCGTTTTGGTGCGGGGGACCTTCGAAAGTCGCCAGGGGCTCGGAGGGCCCTGCCCGTTCTCCCGCCCTGAGTGACCAGTGGCACCCATAGTGGCCTGGGTGGCAGCGGTCCGGCAGGGTGAGTCTGACACTGGGGATCAGGGGTCCCCAATCCCCGGCGTTGCGGCTCTAGGCCCCTTGGGAGGGGCTCCCCGGGGGCTGACCTAGGATTAGGATTAGCCCCCAGGAGGCCGGCAGACCCGATCTGCCAGTTGTGTGGCGAGTGGAGGGATGGGCCGAGGTGAGGGCGCTGGCGAGCAGGAGTGTGGGCTGAAGCATTTTGGCGGAGGTACCTTTGAAGGTCGTCTGGGGCTTGGAGGGCCCTGCCCGTTCTCACGCCCTGAATGACCGGCAGCGCCGCTAGCGGCCCGGGTGTCGGTGGGGCAGCACAGTGAGTCTGGCGCTGCAGCTCGGGGTTCAGCAATCAGAGACGTGGCGCCAGGCCCCATCGGATGAGCCCCTCGAGGGCCGACCTAGGTTTAGGGTTAGCCCCCAGGGGGCCAGAGGCCCGATCCGCCGGCTGTGCAGCGAGCGGAGGGGCAGGCCGAGGTGTGGGCGCTGGAGAGCGGGAGCGTGTGCCCAAGCGTTTTGGCGTGGGGGGCCTTCAAAGGTGGCCGGGGGCTCGAAAGGCCCTTCCCATTCTTCCGCCCTGAATGACCGGCGGCGCCCCTAGCGGCCCGGGTAGTGGCAGGGCGGCAGGTTGAGTCTAACGCTGGGGCTCTGTGGTCCCAAATCCCCGGCTTTGTGGTGCCAGGCCCCTTGGGAGGGGCCCCTCGGGGGCCGCCCTAGTGATAGTGTTAGCCCACAGGAGGCCGGCAGGACTGATCAGCCGGCTGTCAGGCGAGCGGAGGGGCAGGCCGAGATGAGGGCGCTGGTGAGAAGGAGCGTGGGCCCAAGCGTTTTGGCATGGGGGGCTTCAAAGGTCGCAGAAGGCTCGGAGGGCCCTGCCCATTCTCCTGCCCTGAATGACGCGCGGCGCCCCTAGCAAACTGGGTGGCCGGGTGGTGGCAAGTTGAGTCTGGTGCAGGGGCTCGGGGGCACCCCATCCCTGGCGTTGCGGTACCCGGCCTCTTCGGCGCCGCCCTAGGGTTAGGGTTAGCGCACAGGAGGCTGGCAGGCTTGCTCCACCAGCTGTGGGGCGAGTGGAGGGGCAGGCCGAGGTGAGGGCGCTGGCGAGCGGGAGCGTGGGCCAGAGCATTTTGGCTTTGGCTCAGGGTGCCTTCGAAGGTCACAGGTGACTCGGAGGGTCCTGCCCGTTCTGTTGCCCTGAAGGACTGGCGAAGCCCCTAGTGCCCCACGTGGTGGTGGGGCGGCAGGGTGCGTCCGGCACTGGGACTTGGGAGTCCCCAATCCCTGGCATGCGGCGCCAGACCACTTGGGAGGGGCCAATTGAGGGCGACCAAGGGATAGGGTTAGCCCCCAGGAAGCCAGCAGGCCTGATCCGCTAGCTCTGCAGTGAGCTTAGGGGTGGGCCGAGGTTAGGGTGCTGGCGAGCAGGAGAGTGGGAGCCAGAGTTTTTGCATGGGGGGCCTTTGAAGGTCGCAGGCAGATCAGAGGGCCCTGCCCGTTCTCACTTCCTGAATGACTGGCAACGACCCTAGCGCCCTGGGAGCTTGGGGGTGGCAGAGTGAGTCCAGCACTGGGGCTCGGGGTTCCCAAATCCCCGGCATTGAGATGCCAGGCTCCTTGGGAGGGGCACCTCAGGGACCGACCTAGGGTAAGTTTTAGCCCCCAGGAGTGCAGCAGGCCCGTTCCCCCAGCTCTGCGGCAGGCGTAGGGGCAGGCCGAGGTGAGGGCATTGGCGAGAGGGAGTGTAGACCCAAGCATTTTGGCGCGGGGGGACTTCAAAAGTCGCTGGGGGCTTGGAGGGCCCTGCCCGTTCTCTCGCCCTGAAAGACTGGCGGGCCCCCTAGCAACCCGGGTTGCTGTGGGGTGGCAGGGTGACTCCGGCGCTGGGCTCGGAGATCCCCAATCCCTGGCGTTGTGGTGCCAGGCCCCTTGGGAGAGGCCCCTCGGGGGCCGAACTAGGGTTAGGGTTCGTCCCCAGGAGGCCGGCAAGCCCGCGCTAAGTGGTTCTGGCAATGTAACAAAAATGCCATACACTTATCTGTAAGAAATAACAGTGTACAGGAACGCTCTTAGCCCTAACATCATCCTTTCTGAATATGGAAGCCAGCCCCAAGGTGGTCGTGGAAGTCTGACGAAAGGGCTAAGCACTTTTCTCTGAGTCACCACACTACACAGGGAAAGACCAATGTACATCATCTTTCACAAGTAGGAAGGATTAATGAAAAGGTTCTGGAATTTCGAGGATTCTGACCCATCCTTATTGGTAATAAACCACCCTGTACAGGAAAACACCTTCAACTCTCATCAGCCTCCTCAATCCTGATTCCGATTCAACTTTGGGTGTGTAGGACTAGGGAAATGTCCACATCTTATTGCTAAGAAAGAACGATGTCAGAGTAATGCCCTACAAGTCACATCAGCCTTCCTGAAGACGGCAGCAGGAATCAAGGTGGTTATGTTACCATGAGGTAAGGAAGATGAGCATATAAGTGAGAAACAACAGTGGGCAGGACCTCTCTTCCAACGAACAGTATCTTTGCTTAATGTTGAATCCCTATGGTAAGTGGTTGTGGGCATTTGTGAGGTCAAAATCTTAAGTGTTTTGTAAAACCTCTTGGCCATTCACAGATGATACTAAGGTAGTTGGGGACTCCTAGGCAGTGATTTGTCCACTGTCGAAAATATGAAAAGATAAAAGAGACAGATGAGGTCTCCTCAGGCATTGTCCTTTATCCTCATCCTCCGTGAGGATGGCCATCTCTGGACAGCTCAGTGGCAGGGTCTCATTCACAGTGGGGGCATCTGTTCCTCACATACATCCGGCAGGGAAATGGATTTGGTTCTCTGTGCCAGCCCAGCCACAGCTGAGTGTCACAGCACCCTCTCGTGGGCTCATAAGGGTTTCACTGTCACGAGGCAGGTCACTGTATTTGATAAACCACTGTAAGAGTTTGCAATTGCCTTCATCTGCAACCTCCTAGAAGCAAATGCAGGTCTCTGGTACCATGTGAAGTCATGTGAAGGCATTGTGAGAAAGTGTCCTTTTGCTTAAGAAAAACATGGAGCTGGGGCTCCTGGCTTGCTCAGCCAGTTAAGCATGTGCCTTTGGCTCAGGTTATGATCCCAGGGTTCTGGGATCGAGCCGAGGCTCCCTGCTCAGCAGGAAAGGAGGTAGGGAAATAGCTTAGAACCCACAGAGAATGTGAATAAAGGGGAGTGAAATGGAACTTGGTCTGTGTTTTGCTTTAGGGATTGGAAGTTAGTTTCTTCTCAATTGTGATTGTTCTTGAAACAGAGAAGCTGTATTGGTTTTTTTTTTACCTTTAATTTTTTTCTAATAATAATTTTTTATTATGATATGTTAGTCACTATACAGTATTTCCTTAGATTTTGATGTAGTGTTCCGTGATTCATTATTTGCATATAACACCCAGTGCTCCATGCAATATGTACCTTCCTTAATACCCATCACTGGCCCATCCCAATCCCCCACCCCTCTCCCCTCTGAAGCCCTCAGTTTGTTTCCCAGAGTCCATAGTCGCTCGTGGTTCATTCCCCCTTCTGTTTAGGGTCCATTGTCTAAAGGGACAGACAGTGGAAGTTCACCAAATATAAGATCAAAATTTCATTGTTCATGATAGATGCCGCCAAGTAGTTCCCAGACATTTCATTCTACTGTAGTAATTCATTATACCTGTGCAGGTGCACGTGGAAGACAATTGATGCATGCATAGTGGTAATAAAACACGCCCCTCAGTAGTAGAATAAGAGAGGATGCATATGTGTAAAATTATTCGACTACAGCTTCCATGCTTTAACTTTGGTTCCTTATTATCTATGAAATTGGACAATTTTTGTTCTCTAGGCTTAAAACTCATTGTCAAGTATTCAGAGTTTTTCAATGCTGATCTTCTCCTGTAAAAGTTACCAAAAATCTAAAATATGTATGATCTTTAAAAAATGCTATATTGAAAATTACAGCAGGGAAGTTTCATTTTGTGAATATTGTGTCAATGGATCTCTATTTTGACATCAGTGTTCATTAGAAATGATGACATTTCATGTGAGTATAAATATCAATGTGTAAAAGAAAAGGTAGGAAGAACCTTGAATGTTTAAGTAATTGGTGAAATGACAGGTGTGTGTGTGTGTGTGTGTGTGTGTGTGTGTGTGTGTGTGTGTAATTGATTTTCAGTGAATGGTTCAGCTTCTTGTAGGGCCTCTGAGAGAGCCCAGGTGAACCTTTCAATGAGTTGGTATCTGTTTTCAGAACATGGGAATCTCTTAGTCCAATAGTCAATCAGGCAAGCTTTGAGGTCTTGAAGTCCTCAGCGATGGTGTTGCAGACCCTTGTGAGCAAACCCTAGGGTATGGTCAGAGCCCTCATTAGCTGGTACCAAGGTGTGACGATTTCAGACAGCATTTCCCAAAGAAGTACCTCTTGAGTCTCTGTCCTTGTCAGTTCCCTACACTTCCTTACACTAGTTATGTGATCAGTGTGTTTCAGGATAATCCCCACATGTGATTTTTGCTATTTCCTACTAGTCCTATCTGTTTCTCATCTTCTTCTTTTATGGTAGGTGTTGGGAAGCAACCTGTGTGGTGGAGGAAGGGGTGTGGTAGTTGTCTGCCTTCAGAGGACCAAATGATGCCTAGAAATTGTACTGTAGTTTGAGGTCAATTATCCATCCTCTGAGTGTCAGGAATTCCATCACTTTACTTTGATGCTAGTCTGTTCTTCAAGCTGTCCTCAGAAATAAGGACGTCATCCATCTAGGGAATACTGGTTTGTGTGTATGTTTTCATTTTAGGAAAGGCCTTGCTCTTCCTTAAAATAATACTGTAGAGCACCCTTTCCTGTTGTTATTGGCCATCAGTCAATCTTTTGTGAAGTATTCGTTTATAAATAGACTTTCTATGGTTGATGAGCAGGAATTCTTTATTGACAAGTCTTTGTCAGTGTGTGTATTGGAAATCTTTACTTCCCAGCCTGCGGTTCACTATTTCATTTTATTATGGTCATAAGTTAAGGAGAAATGTCACATTTTTATGAAGTCCCACTGAATTCTTTTAAATGGTTAAAGCACCCTATGTCCTACCCCAAGATTGACAGGTTCTACATTTTCTTTCAGAAACTGTCCAATGGGAAGCTACAATCCATCTCAAATTTATAAATTGCATTTTTAATTCTAATAGGGTATTTATAGACTGTTTTGGATTTTCTATGTACACAATTGTATTATCTGTGAATAGTCACATTTATCCCCTCAATTCTTATACTTTTTGTTTCTCTTGCCTTCTAACACTGGTAGATTCTCTGATGCAACGTTGAATAGAGCAGGATTGTTTGAAGATTTTAATATACCTTTCTCAATATCTGAAAGAAAAAGCAGACAAAACATTGGTAACAAATGTGACCTAATTGACATATAGGGAATATTCCATAATAAGTGCAGAATACATTATTTTCAAGTGGTCATAGACTCTTTACCCAAATAGATGATAGGTGGGGCCACGAATGAAGTCTACAAATGTTAAACCCTGAAATTAACTAGATTCTATTCTTAGACCACAGGGGAATTGAGCCACAGTCATAGCGAAAAGAAAATCAAGAAGTCCTTCAATGTTTAAAATTAAATGGAACTTTGCTACATATCATAAAGGTCAAAGAGGGAATCTCAATGGAAATTCTGAACCTTTTCTACATGAGGGCTCACACACAATGGCACTTTCTTTGTGAAGAGCATAATAATAACCTAGACAGGAGTTGAGCCTTAAGTCAGAGTTCTTCCTGCCCCAGCCACACCTGGCAGCCTTGGCCTGTGGTGCCCCTCAGCTCTCCTTTCTGGTGTCCCTGAGCTAAGGGGGTCAACATGGCCATATGGAAATGGGAAGCTCCCCACTCATAGTGATGACATTGCTATCGTATCATCCTCACCAGTCCAACAACATGATTTCTGAGTGAACTATGACACAAGAGTGACTTCTTGGCCATGGAGCAGGCAGGCTTTCGTGGGTATCATTTTGATTTCTTGGTACTCTTGTGAAAGGTGCTTTTGTCTCAAATTCCTCCATTTAGGAGTAATTATAATGATGAAAGTAATTTTTATCTTATATCATCTGTGGGCCCTGATCCTGGGCTTCCAGGGAAGGTATCCTTTAACATTTTACCCGGCTCAAAATGACTGGGCAAAAACCTAAAAGCATGGGCCCTATTTCTGCCCCAAGCACATGTTGTACATCTGCTTCGAGGAGAAAACAATAACCAAAAATGACAACATAAAGATAAGAAAAAATAAAGAACCTCTTTGGCTCCCATAAGATTAAGGTCATACTGACATGTACATACTGAAAACATAAGAAAGAATCTGTCACTTTCTGGATCTAAGAAGATCCTCACTGTAGTGTGTAACTCTGTATGTAAAACAAAACAGAAAAAAATATATAAGCCTGCCCCAAATGTTCCTTCCCCGGAGCACTCCCTTCTTGGTGAAGATTGTGTCTCCCAGACAGTTGTCCTGACTTGGGTTTGAATAAAGGTTTCTTCCTTTCTCTCTAAAATGTTTTTAAAAGTTCATTCATGCAGTGTCGACAATAACAGTGTTTTCTATTTAAGTGAGAAATAAATGTTCCACTCTAGTTGCATTGGGAATAGACGAATTTAGGGTTTCTTTAGAAGAGTAAGTCTGCTATCCAGAAAAGGCAAGGTCATTGGTCTATTGAGAATGAAGATAATTACTGGTAAACAACAAGTATGTGTTGCCTCTTCGCCCAGAAACCGAAGCAGGTGTGCAGGCTTTAGGTCAGAGGTGCCTTCTTCTCCCCAGCTGACAGCACTTCTGTGCTCTGGCTCCAAGACACCCGAGGTTTGAACGTCAGCATCGGAGTCAGCGAGGCAGCTTGTCACAGGACGCCAGTGTTCAGAGAAAGCACAGGAATGTTTGGCAAAATGTCCTAACTATGTCAGGGCTGGAGGTAAAACCTCTCATTATCCCAAAACCTCCTGGGCTTTTCTCTTTTCTCTAGTTGAGCCACAAAGTAAAATTGAAGTAGCTGTCAGCATTCTGGGTTTGGTGCAAGAATTACTTAGTTTCCCTGCAGATAGAACTTTGCAGGGGATCACAATTTCTCTGTCCATTTATTGCTTACACATGTATTTTGACCATCTGTTTCCTAGGAACCCTCTTTTATTAGAAAGGGAAGGTGAGATTCACTCTGTGCCTGTTTGTAACATCTAATTTGTTCCTTCATCTAACAGTGTTTATTCAATTGGGTCTAAGATATGGTTGAGTGGCCAGCATCTAGGGTTAGGTGGCTTTTTTTCATCTGATACAGACTTGGATGATGTCATTTGACAAAGGTGATGTTTCATCATTGATTAGTTTATTCATCAGAAGAGTTAAAATTAGGGTGGAGGGAAAATTGAAAATTATCCAAAGCAGCCTGCTCCTGTTTAAAAGTTGAGCTTGACTTTCTAGTTTTACTAAATGTATTATCTCGATATTTTGAGGTGCCATATTCTCTCTGTAGTTTCTTTGGTGGTGGAGTCAGAAGAAGAGTCTGGGAATTCTTTTGGATAGTGGCATGCTGGTGGCTTCAAGGGGCTTGGCGTCAGGAGCCTTGGGGTGAAGTCTGCAACTGCTTGCCTGACCCTGGGTGCATCTCCCAGAGGTTTTGTTTCCTCTTATGAAATTGCTGGCAGATAATGTTCTGCTTAAAGGGGAAACCTCCCATCCTGTTGGTGGCAATGCAAAGTGGTGCAGCCAGTCTGGGAAACAGTGTGGGGGTTCCTCAGAAAGTTCAACATTGAACAATCCCATGATCCAGCAATTGCTCTCCTAGGTATTTACCCAAAGGATACAGAAATGCAGATTCAAAGGGGGAACATGCACCATGATGTTTATAGCAGCAATGTCCACAGTAGCCAATCTATGGAGAGAATCCCAAAGTCCATGCACTGATGAATGGATAAAGCAGATGTGGGATACATATATATATATTGGAATATGACCCAGCTTCAAAAAGAATGAAATCTTACCATTTGCAAGGATGTGGATGGATCTAGAGTATATTAAGCTAAGCAAAATCAGTGAGGAAAGACAAATATCCTATCTCTCACACTTGTGGAATTTCAGAAAGAAAACAGATGAACAGAGTGGAGGGGTGATGAGAGAGGCAAACAAGGAAATAGACTCAACCTTGGAGAACAAACTGAGTGTTGCTGCAGGACAGGAGCATGGGGGGAAGAGTTAAATGGGTGAGGGATATTAAGGAGGGCACGTGTGATGAGCGCCGGGTACTGTATGCAGATGAGGAATCACTAAATCCTACCCCTGAAGCGAATATTCCATGGCATGTGAACTAACTGGAATTTAAGTAAAAGAAGAAAGGAAAAAGTGTTCTGCTTCATGAAGAGTGAGATAAAATTGTAGTGATTTGGGCTGTACTATTCTATAGATGAGAGTTGTAAAACACCCTGTTGTAGGATACACTAGTTTCTTATCACATAAGGAGTCCACAGAAAGCTGCAATGAAAGATTCAGATCTCAGAGCATGTTCATGTTCCACTGATATGTTACAATTTGCACAGGTAGGAAAGAAGGTGGAGAGAAAGGCAACAGAAGGGGAAAGTAGGTGTGAACCTTTCATTAGTTAGTGTTATAGCTTTCTCATGAAAGCCTTGCGCCAGTGTGATTTTGGAAGAAACGGTGGAATCCGGGAGCTTTGCAGGAGATAGGGGAGTTCCAGGTCTGGGTAAACTGACAGGGGTCCCAGAGGAGAGCTGAATGCATTCTGCAGCAGGGTGTGGACAGGGTGGGCTCCAGGGGTGGCTGTGGTCTCCTGGGTGAGAGTTGTGACAGGTGAGGGCTCTGTGCAAGTTCCTGGCTGAGGACAAGTGAGGCACAGGCAGAGAGCTGGCAGAGAACCTTCTTCTGGGCCACCAGCCTCACCCAACACACACAGCCTCATCTTCTGTCCCCGTCACTCCAATTCTGACTTCTCCGAAGGTGAGTGAGAATACATCAAGAGCATTCTTAACAGAAGGGAAAGCATGTGCAAAAGCTCTGGGGCAGGAGAATTCCAGTTATTTCCAGGAGCAGCAAGAAGGACCTGTGGCCACAGGAGACAGCTTAGGACATGAGCTTAGAGAGGTGAAAGAGGGTGACAGAAAGCTATTCCAGGGCTATAACCCCATGAGAAGCTGTTTCACTGGGCCATACTGGCTACAGTGTTGAGAACAGATTACAGAGGGTTGAAGATGGCAAAGCAGGTCAACGATGAAGCTTTTCAAGGAACTCAGGCACCGTGGAACGGACAGGTGGCTTTGGATGGAGTGGTTAGACCTCTTCTGGGTCCATTTTGAAGATGGAGCTCACAGGATTTGCTGATGGGTTAGCTATTAGGAGCAGGAGAACAGAGGAATTGGGGTAACTCTCAGGTGTTGTGGGTTGTCCTGATCGAGAGGAAGGAGAGGGTTTCTCAGGGGGTAGGAGGTAGTCGGTGTTCAGCATGCTGAGGAAGGTGCCTTTCCCAGTGGATCTGCTGAGGTTTGTGTCTGGGAGGACCTTTCACATCTCCTCTCTCATCAATGCTCAAGTACAAGTATCCCCCACTTTTTAAACGTTCACAGTAAGACACTGGGCTTTCTTGAAAGAACTACGTTATTACCCAGCTTCAGTAAAAGGAAGAGACCTGAAGAGGATTTCAATCTTATGAAAAAAGGTGAACAGTGAGAATCGCGTTCAGCATCTGTTCTGGGGAGAAGCACGACCGAGGCGGCGTGCACCCCAACCAGCTCCTTCCTCTGTCAACCGCTCTCTGCTTCCAGCCACTAGCACTTTGAATTGTGTCTGTGAGCCTCTGCTGTGCTTCATCTTCATTTATGCTGGGCCTCCGTTAGAAACTTGTGTGCTGAGGCCTAAGAAAAGCCAAAGAGAAGGAATTTTGGAGTCTGAGCACACTGTCTAATTGTTCGTGTAAATTAATGGTCATTCCTTCTTGACACCATTTCTGCTGTGCAAGGTTTCTCAGAAGCCCTGTACGTTCAAAGAGCAGGGAAATCTATACCCCATGCTGCGGGGTTAGTTTTAGTCTCCATGCCTGACAGACCATTTCATGACTAGGATTTTCTCACTCAAACATTGAGACTTTGACCATCTTCAACCTTTTCTACCACCGCATCCCCGAATCTGGCACCTACCAACCTGCTCTCAGTATCTATGCGTTCAGTATTTGTTTATTCCACATTGAATGTACATGAGAGCATCTGGTATTGGTCTTTCTGTGTCTGAGTTACTTGGCATAAGGCCCCCAAGGTCTGTGTTTCCATGTCTGGTTCTTGTGAATAATGCTGCAGTGAACGTGGGAGTGCATCTGTCTTTTTGAGGCAGCATTTTTGTGTTCTTAAATCAATACTCAGTAGAGCCATTACTGGGTCATGGGCTAGTTGCATTTATTTTTTCAGGAACCTCCATACCATTTGTCACAGTGGCTGCACCAATTTCCATTCCCACCAACAGTGCATAGTGTTTCCTGGTCTGCACACCCTTGACCCCACCTGGTGTCTGTCTCTGGGACAATTGCTATTCCAACAGTTGTGAGAGGATAGCCGATTGTGGGTTTGACTGATGTTTCCCTGACGATGATTAGTGATGTCGAACAACTTTTTCTGTCTGTTGGCACCTGTGTGCCATCTTTGGAAAGTATCTATTCACATATTCCTCCCATTTTTTATATAGTTTTTTTTTTATTTGTATGAGTGTTGTGTGTATTTTGGATATTAGCCTCTTCTCACACATATGATTCGCAGATATGTTTTTCTTATTGGGTCAGAGGCCTTTTAAGTTTTTGATGGTTTCTTTTGCCGTGTGGAAGATTTCAGTTTGATGTTGTTCCACTTGTTTATTTTTGCTTTTGTTGCCTTTGCATTTGGTGTCCGATCTGAAGACTCTTTGCCAAAACTAATGTCAATAGACTTAGTACCTGTGTCTTCTTGGAGGTTTATGGATTCAGGTCTTATGTTCAAATCATTCATCCATTAAAAATTTTGTGTGTGGTGTAAGAAAGTGACCCAGTTATATTCTTCTGCATTTAGTGTCCCCTTTGCCTGTTACCGCTCACTGAAGAGACAGTCCTTCCCTCATGGCATATCTTCTGCTGCTGTGTCGTAAGTGAGGATCATCTACGTGTGGGTAAGTTTCTGAGCTTTCTGTACTGTTCCACTGACCTGGTGTCTTTGTTTATGCCAGTACCATCCTGTTTTGATGACAACAGCTTTATAATCCAGCTTGAAATCCAGGAGTGTGTTGACTGCACCTCTTTCTCCAGGTTGCTTTGCGGATTTGGTGTCTTTTGTGATTCCATACAAGTTTGAGGACTGTTTTCTATTTCCTCGAATAATGACACAGGAATTCAGATAGGGATTTCATCACATCTGTCGATTGCTTTGGGTACGATGGACATGTTCACATAATTAACTCTTCCAGTTAAGGAGCATGGCGTATGCTACCATTTGTTTGTGTTCCCTTCCAAATCTCTGACCCATACATTCTGCCCCCCTGGACAAACATATTTTTCATTTCTTTTCTGCCATGTGTTGAGTGTACTATGTCTTTCTCATTCTTGGTTACTTTTATTCCTAGATTTTTTTTTGATGCAATTTTAAATGGCGTTGCTTTTTTAATTTCTCTTTGCGAAAGTGTGTCATCAGTATACAGAAATGCAAGAAGTTGGGTCATCTGGGTGGCTCCATAAGTGAAGCGTCTACCTTCAGCTCAGGTCATGATCCCAGAGTTCTGGGATCGAGCCCCGTGTTGGGCTCCCTGCTTAGCGAGGGTCTGCTTTTCCCTCTTTCTGACACTCCCACTGCTCGTGCTTTTTCTCTTCCTGTCAAATAAATAAATAATATTTGAAAAATAATGACAACAGGTCTCTGCATATTGACTTTATATCCTGCAGCTTGTTTGAATTTTTTTATTCTAACAGTTTTTTTTTTTCATCGAATCTTTCGGGATTTTATGTCATTTGCAAATTGTGTCAGTTTTCCTGTATGGATTTCATATCTTCTCTTTTTTTAAAAATTGTTATTCACCCTACAGTACTTCATTTGTTTTCGATGTAGTGTTCCATGATTCATTGTTTGCATATAACACCTAGTGCTCATTATGACAAGTGCCCTCCTTTTTTTTTAAAGAATTTATTTATTTATTCAACAGAGATAGAGACAGCCAGCGAGAGAGGGAACACTAGCAGGGGGAGTGGGAGAGGAAGAAGCAGGCTCACAGCGGAGGAGCCTGTTGTGGGGCTCGATCCCATAATGCCAGGATCACGCCCAGAGCCGAAGGCAGATGCTTAACCACTGTGCCACCCAGGTGCCCCCTGTCTTGTTAATTTTAACCATTCTAACTGGTGTAAGGTGGTATTTCATTGTCGTTTTGATTTGTATTTGCCTGATGGCAAGTGATGTGGAGCATTTTTTCATGTGTCTGTCGGCCATTTGTATGTCTTCTCTGGAGAAGTATCTCTTTGTGTCTTCTGCCCATTTTTTGGGTGTCGAGTTTGAGGAGTTCTTTATAGATCTTGGATACCAGCCCTTTATCTGTAATATCATTTGCAGATATCTTCTTCAATTCCATAGGTTGCCTTTTGTTTTGTTGATTGTTTGCTTTGCCGAGCAGAAGCTTTTTATCCTGATGAAGTGCCAATAGTTCATTTTTGCTTTTATTTCCTTTGCCTTTAGAGACGTGGCTTGCAAGAGTTGTTGTGTCCAAAGTCGAAGAGTTCTTTTGATTTTGATATGAGACAGGAATCCATTATCTTTCTTTCCTGATTATATTTGAGTCCTCTGTCTTTCTTGGTGAGTCTAGCTAAGTTTGTCAGTTTGTTTATCTTTCCAAAAAAGGCAGCTCTCATTTTCATTGGTTTTTTTTTTTTTTTGTCTTTTTAGTCTTTGTTGGATTTATTTATGCCTTCCTTTTTGTTATTTCCTTATTTCTACTAATTTGGGGCTTTGTTGGTTGTTTTTTTTTTTTCCAATTCATTACCACATAAATCAGGTTGTTTATTGGAGAGCATTCTCATGGATTGATGAACACTTGAATTTCTATGAATGTCCTCCATAAAGCCACTTTTGCTGCATCCCATAAGTTTTTGTAGGTTGTCTTTTTCATCAGCGTCAAGGTACTTCTAAATTTTTTTTGATTTCTTCTTTGACTGTTGGTTGTTCAGTAGCATGTTGTTAAATCTCCACATATTTTTTAAGATTCTTTAAGTATCTGACAGAGAGTGAGACAGCGAGAGAGGGAACGCAAGCAGCGGGGTGGGAGAGGGTGAAGCGGGCTTCCCACTGAGCAAGGAGCCTGATTTGGGGCTAGATCCCAGGATCCTGGGATCACGACCTGAGCTGAAAGCAGATCCTTAACGACTGAGCCACCCAGGCCCCAAAAATCTCCACCTATTTTTGACAGTCCCATTTTTTTCTTGAGACTGATTTCTAGTTTCATATCATTGTGGTTGGATAAGATTTGAAGCAGAAGGTGAAGAGAGCATTCAGATGAAAGGTTTGTTTCCTGGAGGGTTTTCTGTGGGCAGACCATGAGTTCAGTGGGCAGGAGGAAGGTTTTATGAGATGGGGGGTGGGGATAACCCTTGTTAGAATTACTGACTACTACCATGCAGGCTGTGTGCTATCGTTTACATCATAGTCCTGATGGACTTGTACTTCATTAGAAATATTTTCTAGGAGGTGTAGGCATAGCCTTCACTTAAAGAAAGGTGCCATGTGGGTTCAGCAACCAGGATGTATGGTACTGTGGGGGATCAGAAACAGGCTTTCTGTGGGAAGTGACAGAAATAAGATATGGTGAGCTCCATGACCATAGGTGAGGTCCCGAGTGACCCACTGGGTGTTGGGTTCTGTGGATCTGTCTCATCAGGTGCTGTGGAATTCAGGGACACCCTCCTGTCTGTGGATTTGTGTGGATACAGGTAGACATCAGTGTCTGGCCAGGCACGAAGGTCGCACTGGACCACCACCAGAGATACAGCGTGCGGTGGAGCCACTGCTTGGTTTCCCCGAAAGCTGACCAGGGTCTGTGACTGTGATTCCTAGCAGCTGCAAGGGGAGAGGAGGCCGGGGGTGGTGCACACTTCCTAGAGTTGTGGTCAGGACTAGTCTGGAGCCCACTGAAGTCAGCCACACAAGGCACAGAAGGCACCAAGTCAGTGTAGCTGTGGGCACTGCTCCCTTGGTACTTTCGGGCCAGCTCCATGCTTCCACCTCCTGCTTTTCATCATCATCTTCAAGGTCATGTGCCTCTGCTCTTGCCCCATGGCCTCCGGGGTATTGTCCGTCCTCCATCTGGCCCTCGTCCCTGGTGCCCTGTGCAGTCCGATGCCAGGGTAGCCTTCTTGAGACAAATATCTGGCCCTGATGGAACACTTCCATGGATCTCCTGTGATGCGAGGATGATGCCCTGCCCTGGAAGGGGCCTGCAGGTCCCCAATCAGGACAGCCATGTCTCCCTTTTCAGCATGGCCTGCCCTCCCCTCAGTCTTCTTCAGGGAAGCTCTCCCCACTTCCTGAGCTGACAGCTCTGAACTTAAAAATGAATGTTATTTTACATATCTCTATGCCTTAGTTCATCCATGGCATGTCTTTCAACCCCGTTAGTGGGTTTTTTTCTTTTTTAGCAGTTCTGAAGGGCTGTCTGATCAAGGAGGGGATGACGTGGGTGGGGTAGCTTTCCCTCTCATCTCCCTCAGCATGTCTCTGAACCCTGGGGCCAGCTATCCCAGTGAGGATTGAGGAACCCGTGCCAACCCATCCTGAGCACAGGCTGTGTCAGCTCATAGACTGATGCGTGTTGGTGGGCAGCTGGCATGGGCCAGGGGCAGGCAGTGTCTCCTTCTCATTCCTTCCCTCCCTTCCTCCCAGAGGTAGCTCAGAGAAGCCTTCAACCCCTGCATCTCCAGATCCCTTGACCTATGCCTCCTGTGTTCAGCTGGTGACCTTGGAGTTTCGCATCGATTCTACCTCCCGTACGCTCTCCCGTATCAGTTCCTGCATCAGGGGAGGGGTTGGACCCTTGTCTGTTTTTGGTCTTCTTCCTGTCCCGCACCAAGCCCACCCACCTTTGCATCTTCGATGTATGTGCTTGGAAGCAAGCCCATCCACAGGGAACCTATTAGCCAAATGGATCCTGGCAATGAACATTGAAGTAGAGATCCAGGATCCATAATATACCTGCTCTGAAACCTGTCCCAAAGTCTGTGACTCTCTCACACTGAAACAGAAACAATAATAGCTTTCTGGACTGTGAAGTGTCATGTGTCTCTACTTACAATCTTGAATGCATAGGTGCTGAGCCTGGACTGAAAAGGACCATGTCTTCCGTGGGCTGGGATCCACGGGAAGAACTCAGTGAAATCTGAATTTGAGGCATGGAGTGAATAATTATTGTAGAGTGAATCCTCCCAAGTAGGGCTTATGCACATTGCACAGGAAAAGCTTTTTCAAAGACCTTCCTGAAAGAAAAATCTTTTTTAAAATTTATTTTAATTCCAGTAAAACTAACATACAGTGTTACATTCGTTTCAGGTGTACAATAGAGTAATTCAGTAATTCTATATATTACTCAGTGGTCATCAAGAAAAGCGTCCTCTTAATCCCCTTCATCTATTTCACTCATCCCTCTATCCACCTCCTCTCTGGTAACCATCCGTTTGTTCTCTATTGTTAAGAGTTTGTATTTTGGTGTGTCTCCTTTTTCTCTTTTAGTTATTTATTTTTGTTTGTTTTTTAAATTCCCCATTAGAGTGACATCATATGGGATTTGTCTTTCTCTGACTGACTGATTTTAGTTAGGATAATACTCTCTAGCTCCATCCATGTGTCTGCAAATGGCAAGGTTTCATTCTTTTTCAAGCTGAGTAATACTCCATTGTGTGTGTGTGTGTGTGTGTGTGTGTGTGTGTGTGTGTGAATACACACATCTATCATCTCATTTGTCAATTTTTCTACAGACACTTGGGTTGCTTCCATATTGTGATATTGTGAATAATGGTGCAAGAAACATAGGGGTGCACATATCCTTTTAAGTTACTGTTTTCCTATTCTTTGGGTAAATACGAGTAGTGTGATTGTTGGATCGTAGGGTAGTTCTATATTTAATTTTTTGAGGAACCTTCATACTGTTTTCCACGGTGGCCACCACAGTTTGCATTCCCACCCACAGTTCGCGAGGATTCCCCTTTATCCACATCCTCCCAACACCTGCTCTTTGTTGTGCTTTTGATGTTAGCCATTCTGACAGGTTTGAGGTATTACCTCACTGTCCTTTGGGTTTACATTTTCCTGATGATGGATGATGGTGAACATCTTTTCACGGGACTGTTGGCCATTTGTATTTCTTCTTTGGAGAAATGTCTGTCCATGTCTTCTGCCTATTTTTTAACTGGATTATTTGTTTTTGGGGGGTTGAGTAGAATCACTTGTATATGTTTTGGACACTATCCCTTTATTGCATATGATCTTTGCAAATATCTTCTCCCTTTGAGTAGGTTGTCTTATTATTTTTACGTTTTCATTGTTCTTCTGCCGTGTGGAAACTTTTTATTTTGCTGTATTCCCAATAGTTTATTTTTGTTTTCATTTCCTTTGCCTCAGGAGACAGTCTAGAAAAACGTTGGTATGGTCCATATCAAGAAGTTACTGTCTTCCCTCCTGTAGGATTTTTATGGATTCAGGTCTCATATTGAGGTCTTGAAACTGTTTTGTGTTTGTCTTTATTGTGTAAGAAAGCAGTCTAATTTCATTCTTTTGTGCATAGCTGTCTAGTTTTCCCAATACCATTTGTTGTAGAGACTGTCCTTTTCCCTTTTGATATCGTTGCTTGCTTTGTGGAAGATTCATGGACCACATAATTGTGGGTTTCTGTCTGAACTTGTATCCTGTTCCTTTGGTTGCTGTGTCTATTTTTGTGCCGTACTGTCTTGTTAGGATGACTGCAGCTTTGTAGTATAACCTGAAATCTGAAATTGTCAGTCCTCCAGCTTTGTTTTTCTTTTCCACATTGCACTGGCTGTTCGGAATCTTTAGTGGTTCCATACAAATGTGTAGGATTGTTTATTCGAGGTCTTTTGTTCTTTAATTTAAATTCAATTAGCCAACTTACAGTACATCATTCGTTTCAGATGTAGTCTTCAATAAATTTTCAGTCATGTGTAACACCCAGTGCTCATTGTATCGTGTCACCTCCTTAATGCTACTCACCCAGTTACCCCCCCCAACTTCTCCTCCAACAATCATCAGTTTCTTGCGATAGTTAAGCGTCCATTATGGGTTTTCTCCCTCTCTGATGACTTCCCATTCTATTTTCCCTTCCTTCCCCTATGGTCTTCTTCCTTGTTTCTGATATTCCACATAGGAGTGAAAGCATATGATCATTGTCTTTCTTTCATTGACTTATTCCACTCAGCATAATACCCTCCAGCTCCACCCAGGTCGGTGTGATGGTAAGTATTCATCCTTTCTGATGGCTGAGTAATATTCCATTATATATATGATCTACATCTTCTTTATCCATTCATCTATCCATGGTCATCTGCACTCCTTCCACAGTTTGTCTATTATGGATATTGCTGCTATGAACACTGGTGTGCATGTGTCCCGTCTTCACTACCTCTGTCTCTGGGGGTAAATACCCAGTAGTGCAATTGCTGGGACATCGGTAGCTTTATTTATAACTTCTTGAGGATACTCCGTACCATTTTCAAGAGTGGCTGTACCGGACTGCATTCGTACAGGGGTGTAAGAGGGTTCCCGTTTCTCCACATCCTCTCCAACATGTATAGTTTCATGTCTTCTTATTTTTATATATTCGGCCTCGTGTAATATGGCATTTATAGGGGTTTAGATTTGCATTTCCCTTAAGCCAAGTGATATGAAGCATTTATGCATGTATCTTTTGGTCACCAGTACGTCGTCATAAGTGAAGTGACTTCCCATTTTAATCTATCTCAAGACCTGAAGCTGGGTAAGTCTCTGAAGCTGGATGATGCCATCGGTTGGAAGTGTGGAGAATTTCAAAAGATCTCCGTGGAGAGCAAGTTTAAAGGTCAGTGTGAAGCTACTAATTGGATCCGGGGAGATCTCTGAAAGTGGGGGTTGCCTGGGATGGGCTGAGGGGGGCCCTCCGATTTTCCTATGAATTCTTGCTGCAGCCCCAAATGGACAGTTTCCTGCTGTGGGGCAGGCTGAGTCCTCTAGTCTTGCAGAGGTGAGCCCAATGCCTAGTGCCTTGGAGGCAGGCAAATGGGGAGGGACACTCAGCAGAGGACCCAGGGTTAAGTTAGGCCTCAAGAGACAGCAGGTCCGAACTGCCCAGTGCTCAGAGAACTCCCAGGCCGAGTGAGATGAGGGCACAAGGGTGGGTGAGTGTGAGCCTTGGGGTTTCATCCGGAAGCGCCCACAAAGGTCGGGGTTCACCAGAAGGGGCTCTCAGGGTGTGCCCCAATTCTCTTGCCCTGAATGCTCTCTTGTTCCCCAGAATGGTGCAGTTTACTGTGGGCTGCAGGCTGAGTCCTACGGTGGGGCTTGGGTTTCCCCAATCCCCCGGAGTGTGGTGCCAGGAATCTAGGGAGGGACCTCTCTGTGGCCAACCTAGGGTAAGGGTTAGGGTCCAGGAGCCCGGCAGGGACAATCTTTAGGCTGTGGGGCGAGCTCTGTGGATGGCTGAGAGGAGGCCATGGGGGAGGGTGAGAATGGGCCTCAGGGTTGGGGAAAGGGGGGCTGCCAATGATGGGGATGGGCTCCAGGGGCCTCCCCAATTTTCGTGCCCTGTAGGCTCCGTAGAACCCCAAGGGGCATGGTTTCCTGTCGGGTGGCAAGCTGAGTCCTGCGGTGGGGCACAGATATCCCAATTCCCCGGGTCTGCGATATAAGGCTCCTGGGGAGACCCCCAAACCCGCAGCCAGCTTAGGGCTAGCGTAAGGCCCCAGGAGCCCCGCAGGCTGGATCTGCTGGCTGTATGGCGAGCTACACGGGCTGAGGTGAGGGTGTGGGTAGGGTGAGCGTGGGCCTCAGGGTTGGGGTGCGGGTGGCCGCTGAAGTTCGCTGGTGGCTCAGGAGGGCCCTCCTGGTTCTCCCGCCCTGAATGCTCTATGGCCTCCCAAGGCACACGGTTTCCTGCGGGGTGGCAGACTGAGTCCTGCTGTGGGGCTCAGGTGTCCCGAATCCCCGCGGCTGCGGCTCCAGGCTCCTGGGGAGGGGCCCCTCCACAGATGAACTAGGGTTAGGGTTGGGTCCCAGGAACCCCGCAGGCCAGATCTGCCCACTATGTGGCGAGCTCCGCCGCGGGCTGAGGTGAGGGTGCAGGGTGGGGTGAGCATGGGCTTCAAGGTTGGGTTTAGGGATCGCCGAAGTTCACCAGGGTTCTGGGGGCCCTCCTGGTTCTCCCACCCTGAATGCTCTACAGACTCCCAAGGGGCACGGTTTCCTGCAGGCTGGCAGGCTTTGTCCTGCAGTGGAGGTCAGGTGTCCCCAGTCCCTGGGGCTTTGGCACCGGGCCCCAGGGGAGGGGCCCTACCCAGCCGACCTAGGGTCAGGTCTAGGCCCCAGGAACCCGGCAGGCCTGATCTGCTGGCTCTGCCACGAGCTCAGTGGCAAGCTGAAGGGAAGGCATGGGGCGGGATGAGCGTGGGCCTCAGGGTTGGGGTGTAGGGGGTCGCCGAGGATCGCTGGGGGCTCAGGGGGGCCCTACCAGTTCTCCTGCAGGGGATGCTCTGCGGCGCCCCAAGGGGCATGGTTTCCTGAGGGGTGGCAGGCTGAGTCCCGTGGTGGGGCTCAGGTGTACCCAATTCCCGGGGTTAGGGTACGGATTAGGGTACGGGTTAAGGTTAGGGTATGGGTTACGGTTACGGTATGGGTTAGGGATAGGGTAAGGAGAGGGTACGGGTTAGGGTTGGGTTTAGGGGTTACAGGTTGGAGGTTATGGGTTAGGGTACAGATTAGGGTTTAGGGTACGGGTTAGGGTTTAGGGTTTAGTGTTAGGGTTGAAGTACGGGTTAGGTTTAGGGTACGGGTTAGGGTTAGGGTACGGGTTAGGGTTAGGGTACGGGTTAGGGTACGCATTAGGGTACGGTTTAGGGTATGGGTTAGGGTACAGTTTAGGGTAAGTATTGGCCTACCGATTTGGGTACGGTTTAGGGTACGGGTTAGGGTTAGGGTACCGGTTAGGGTTAGGGTACAGTTTAGGGTTATGGTACAGGTTAGGTTACGGTTTAGGTTTAGGCTTAGGGTACGGGTTAGGGAACGGGTTAGGGATAGGGATAGGGTATGATTTAGGGTTAGGTTATGGGTTAGGGTACGGGTTAGGGTACAGGTTAGGGGTAGGTATGGGTTAGGGTCCGGGTTAGGGACAGGGCACGAGTTAGGGTATGGGTTAAGGTTAAGGTAAAGGTACTGGTTAGGGTTAGGGTACGGGTTACAGTTTAGGGTTTAGGGTTACAGTTAGGGTACGGGTTAGGGTTAGGGTACGGGTAGGGTTTGGGTACGGGTTATGGTACAAGTTATGGTATGGGTTAAGGTCAGGGTTTAGGGTTAAGGTTAGGGTACGGGTTAGGGTACTTGTTAGGGTTACGGTTAGGTTTAGGGTATGGTTTAAATTACGGGTTAGGGTACAGTTTACGGTTAAGGTTAGGGTATGGGTTAGGGTACGGGTTAGAGTACGTGTTAGGGTTACGGTTAGGGTTAGGGTACAGGTTAGGGTTAGGTTTAGGGTACGCGTTAGAGTTAGGGTTAGAGTACGGGTTAGGGTACGGGTTAGGGTTAGGTTTAGGGTTAGGTTATGGGTTAGGGGTAGGGTTAGCTGAAGGGGTAGGGTTAGGGGTAGGGTTAGGGGTATGGTAGGTGTCTGGGTAGGGTTAGGGTTTAGGGTTAGGGTTTGGGGTTTGGGGTTAGTGGTTAAGGTTAGGGTTTCATGTTTAGGGTTTCCGGATTAGGGTTAGGGGTTAGGGTTTAGGGTTTAGTGTTAATGTCAGGGTTTAGGGTTTAAGGATTAGGGTTTAGGGTTAGGTTTAGGGTAGGGTTAGGTTTAGGGTAAGGGTTAGGGGTTAGCGTTAGGTTTAGGATTAGCGGTTAAGGTTTGGGTTTAAGGTTAGGCATTAGGGTTTAGGGTTAGGGTTAGACCCCAGTAGGCCAGCAGGACCTATGCCCCGGCTGTGCGGCAAGTGGAGGAGTGGGCCAAGGTGAGGGCGATGGCGAGCGGGAGTATGGTATCCAGCGTTTTGTCGCCGGGGGCCTTTGAAAGTCGCTAGAGGCTTGGAGGGCCCTGCCCGTTATCCCGCCCTTAATGACCAGCGGTGCCCCTAGCGGCCCGGGTGGTGGCAGTGTGGCAATGTGAGTCTGGCACTACGGTTTGGGGGTCCCCAATGCCGTGTGTTGCAGCGCCAGGCCCCTTGGGAGGGGCACCTCTGGGGCCCTCCTAGGGTTAGTGTTAGCTCCCAGGAGTCCAGCAGGCATGATCCGCCAGCTGTGTGGTAGCTTAGGACCGGGCCAAGGTGAAGGCGCCGGCAAGGTGGAGCGTGGGCCCAAGCATTTTGGCGCGGGGGGCCTTGGAAGGTCGCCGGGGGATTCAAGGGCCCTGCCGGTCCTCCCGCCCTGAATGGCCAGAGGCACCCTTAGCCGCCCAGATGGTGGCGGCATGGCATGGTGAGTATGGCGCTGGGGCTCGGGGGTCCCCAATCCCCGGTGTGGCAGCACCAGGCCCCTTGGGAGGGGCCCCTCGGGTGCGACCTAGTGTTAGGGTTAGCCCCCAGGGGACCGACAGGCCCAATCCCATGGCTGTGTGGAGAGCGGATGGGCGCGCTGAGGTGAGGGGGCTGGCAAGTGGGAGCGTGGGCCCAAACGTTTTGGTGCGGGGGGCCTTCGAATGTCGCCGGGGTCTCGGAGGGCCCTGTCCGTTCTCCTGCCCTGAATGACCGGCGACGCCTCTAGCATCGCGCGTGGCGGCGGGGCGTCCGGGTGATTCCGGCGCTGGGACTCGGGGTTCCCAAATCCCCGGTGTTGCGGCTCCAGGTCCCTTGGGCGGGTACCTCGGGGGCCGATCTATGGTTAGGGTTAGACCCCAGGAGGCCGGCAGGCCAGATCTGGCAGCTATGCGGCGAGTGGAGGGGCGGGCGGAGGTGAGGCCGCTGGCGAGCGGGAGTATGGGCCCAGGCGTTTTGGCGCGGAGGTCCTTCGGATGTCACCAGGGGCTTGGAGTGCCCTGCCCGTTCTCCCGCCCTGAATGACTGTCAGCTCTCCTAGCGGCCCAGGTGGTGGCAGGTCGGCATGTTGAGTCCAGCCTTGGGGCTCGGGGGTCCCTAATCCCTGGGGTTGCTGCGCCAGGCCCCTTGGGAGGGGCCCCTTGGGTGCCGCCCTAGGGTTAGGGTTAACCCCCAGGACACCAGCAGGCCCTATCTGCTGGCTGTCCAGCGAGCAGAGGGGTGGACCGAGGTGAGCGCCCTGGTGAGTGGGAGCGTGGGCCCAAGCGTTTTGGCACGGGGGCCTTCAAAGGTCGCCGGGGGCTTGGAGGGCCCTGCCAGTTCTGCCCCCCTGAATGACCAGGGGCACCCCTAGCAGCCCGGGTGGTGGCATGGGGGCAGGGTGAGACCGCAGTCGGGGCTCGGCTTCCCCAATCCCCGGCGTTGCGGCGCCAGTCCCCTTGGGAGGGGTCCCTCTGGGGCCCAACTTGGGTTAGGGTTAGCCCCCAGGAGGGCGGCAGGCCCGATCCGCCAGCTCTGTGCCAATTGAAGTGGCGTGCTGAGGTGAGGGTGCTGGCGACCAGGAGCGTCGGCCCAAGCATTTTGGCGCGGATGGCCTTCGTAGTCGCCATAGGCTCGGAGGGCGCTGCTCGTTCTCCTGCCCTGAATGACCGGCAGCGCCCGTAGCGGCCCGGTTGGTGACGGGGCGGCAAGGTGAGTCCGGCACTGGGGAGGGGTCCCCAATCCCCGGCGTGGTGGCGCCGGGCACTTGGGAGTGGTCCCTCGGGGGCTGATCTAGGGTAGGGTTAGCCCAAAGGAGGCCGGCAGGCCCAATTCGCCAGCTGTGCTGCAAGCGGAGTGGTGGGCCAAGGTGAGGGCGCTGGTCATCGGGAGCGTGGGCACAAGCGTTTTGTTACGGGGGGGGCTTCGAAAGTCGCTGGTGGCTCAGAGGCCCCTGCCTGTTCTCCCGCCCTGAATGAGGACGGCGCTAATAGCGGGCAGGGTCACGGCGAGGAGGCAGGGTGAGTCTTGCGCTGGTGCTCGGGGGTCCCCAAGCCCCGGCGTGGCGGTGCCAGGCCCCTTGGGAGGGGCCTCTCAAGGGGCGACGTATGGTTTGGGTTAGCTCCCAGGAGGCCGTCAGGCCCGATCAGCCAGGTGTGCGTCGAGCGGAGGGGCGGGCCGAGGTGAGGCTGCTGGCGAGTGGGAGCATGGGCCCAAGCGTTTTGGCGTGGGGAGGCTTCGAAGGTCTCCGGGTGCTCTGAGGGCCTTGTCCGTTCTCCCGCCCTGAATGACCGGCAGTGCCCCTATAGGCCAGGGTGGAGGAGGGGCGGCACGTTGAGTCTTGCACAGGGGCTCGGTGGTCCCCAATGCCCACTTTGCAGTGCCAAGCCCCTTTGGAGGGGCCCTCGTGGGCCAACATACGGTTAGGTTTAACCCCCAGGAGGCCAGCAGGCCCGATCCGCCAGCTGTGCCGCGAGCGGAGGCACGGGCAGAGGTGAGGGCGCTGGCGAGAAGGAGCATGGGCCTAAGCGTTTTGGGGCGGGGGGGCCTTTGAATGTTGCAGGGGGCTCAGAGGGCCCTGCCCGTTCTCCCGCCCTGAATGACCGGCGGCGCCCCTATTGGCCCAGGTGGAGGCGGGGCGGCAGGGTGAGTCTGGCGCTGGGGCTCGGGGGTCCAAAATCACGGGCGTTCCGGCACGAGGCCTGTTGGGAGAGGCCCCTCTGCGGCCAACTAGGGTTAGTGTTAGCCCCCAGGAGGCCTGCAGGTCTGATCCGCTGGCTGTGAGGTGAATGGAGGGGTGAGCCGAGATGAGGTCGCTGGCGAGCGAGAGCGTGCACCCAAGCGTATTGGCTTGGGGGGCCTTCGAGGTCGCCAGGGGCTCGGAGGGCCCTGCCCGTCCTTCCGTCCTGAAAGACCGACGGCGCCCATAGCGGCCCAGGTGGCGATGGGGAGGCGTGGTGAGTCCGACGCTGGGTTTCATGGGTTCTCAATCCCCGGCGTTGCGGTGCAAGGGCACTTAAGAGGGGCCCCTCAGGGGTCGACCTAGGTTTAGGGTTAGCACCCAGGATGCCAGAAGGCCCGATCCGCCTGCTGTGCGGTGAGTGGAAGGGTGGCCCGAGGTGAGGGCGCTTCGAGCGGGAGCGTGGGCCCAAGCATTTTGGCATGGGGGGCCTTCGAAGGTCACCGAAGACTCAGAGTGCCCTGCCCGTTCTCCCGCCCTGAATGACCGGTGGCGCCCCAAGCAGCCTGGGTGGTGGTGGGGCGCAGGGTGAGTCCGGCACTGGGGCTCGGGGTCCCCAACCCGGCGTTGCGGTCCCAGGCCCCTTGGGAGGGTCCCCTCGTGGGCTGACCTAGGGTTAGTGTTAGTCCCCAGGACGCTGGCAGGCCCGATCCGCCGACTGTGTGGAGAGCGGAAGCGCTGGCCGAGGTGAGGCCGCTGGTGAGCGGGAGCGTGGGCCCTAGCGTTCTGGCGCGTGCGGCGTTCGAAATTTCCCGGGGGCTCTGAGGGCCCTGCCGGTTCTCCCGCCCTGCATGATCCTCGGTTATCCTAGGGGCCTGGGTGGAAGAGGGGCGGCAGGGTGAGTCCGGTGCTTGGGCTTGGGGGTCCCAAATCCCCAGCGTCGTGGCACCAGCACCTTGGGAGGGGCCCCTCAGGGGCCGACCTAGGCTTAGTGTAAGTCCCCAGGAAGCCGGCAGGCCCGACCCGCCGGCTGTGTGGCGTCCAGAGGGGCAGGCTGAGGTGAGGGCGCTGGCGAGCGGGAGTGTGGGCCCAGGCATTTTGGCACGGGTGCCTTCGAAGGTCACCAGTGGCTCGGAGGGCCCTGCCCGTTCTCTTGCCCTGAATGACCGGCGGCGACCCTAGCGGCTCGGGTGGCCTGGGGGCGGCAAGTTGAGTCCAGTGCTGGGGCTCGTGGGTACCCAATCCCCCGCGTTGCGGTGCAAGGCCTCTTGGGAACCGACCTAGGGTTAGGGTTAGCCCCCAGGAGGCTCTCAGGCCGGATCCGCCGGCTGTGTGGAGAGCGGAAGTGCTGGCCGAGCGGAGGCCGCTGGTGAGCCGGAGCGTGGACCCAAGTGTTCTGGCGCAGGCAGCCTTCGAAGGTCGCCAGGGGCTCGGAGGGCCCTGCCCGTTCTCCCGCCCTGAATGTCCGGCAGCACGCCTAGCGGCCCGGGTTGTGGCAGGGCAGCAGGGTAGAGTCTGGCGCTGGGGCTCGGGGGTCCCCAATCCCAGGCGTTGCGGCGATAAGCACCTTGGGATGGCCCCCTCGGTGGCCGACCTAGGGTTAGAGTTTGCCCCCAGGAGGCCAGCAGTCCTGATCCGCCCACTCCGCAAGGAGCAGAGGGGTGGTCCGAGATGAGGGTGCTGGCGAGCAGGTGCTTGAGTCAAGCGTTTTGGTGCCGGGGGCCTTCAGAGGTCGCCGGGGGCTCAGAGGGCCCTGCACGTTCTTCCGCCCTGAATGACTGGTGGCTACCCTAGCAGCCCGGGTAGAGGACGGACAGTAGGGTGAGTCAGGCGCTGGGGTTCAGGGTCCCCAATCCTCGGCGTTGGGGCGCCAGGCCCCTTCGGAAGGGCTCTAGGGGACCGACCAAGCATTACTGTTAGCCCCCAGAAGGCCGGCAGACCTGATCTGCCGGCTGTGTGGCGAGCAGAGGGGCAGGCTGAGGTGAGGGCGCTGTCGAGCGGAAGCATGGGCACAAGCGTTTTGGCGTGGGGGGGAATTCGAAAGTAGTCGGGGGCTCAGAGCGTCCTTCCCCTTTCTACCACACTGAATGCCTGACGGCACACCTAGCGGCCCGGGTTGCAGAGGGGCAGCAGTGTGAGTCCGGCGCTAGGGCTCGGGGGTCCCCAATCCCTGTTGTTGCAGCGCCAGGCCCCTTGGGAGGGGCCCCTTGGGTGCGACCTAGTGTTAGGGTTAGCACCCAGGAGGCCGGCAGGCCCGATTCGCCAGCTGTATGGCGAGCGGAGTGTCGGGTGGAGGTGAGGCCACTGGCAAGCAGGAGCCCGGGCCCAGGAGTTTTCGCGGGGGGGTCCTTCGAAGGTTGCCGAGTGCTCGAAGTGCCGTACACGTTCTTCCGCCCTGAATGACAGGCGGCTACCCTAGCGGCCCAGTTAGAGGAAGGGTGGTAGGGTGAGTCTGGCGCTGGGGCTCGGGGTCCCCAGTCCTCGGCGTTGGGGTGCCAGTCCCCTTCGGAAGGGCTCTAGGGGGCCGACCAAGCATTACTGTTAGCCCACAGGAGGCCGGCAGACCCAATCCACCGGCTGTGCGGCGAGCGGAGGGGCGGACCGAGGTGAGGGCACTGGGGAACGGAAGTGTTGGGTGAAGCGTTTTGCCTGGGGGGGCTTTCGAAGGTCGTTGGGGACTTGGAGGGCCCTGCCTGTTCTCCCGCCCTAAATGACCATAGGGGCCCCTAGCGGCCCCGGTGGCAGTGGAGCAGCAAAGTGAGTCCGGCGCTGCTGCTCGGGGGTCACCAATCCCCAGCGTTGCAGCCCCAGGCCTCTTGGGAGGGCCCCCTCAGGTGCCGACCTAGGGTTAGGGTTACCCCCAGGAGGCCGGGAAGCCCGGTCTGCCGGCTGTGTGGCGAGCGGAGGGGCAGGTTGAGATGAGGGCGTTGGCGAGTGGGAATGTGGGACCAAAGTTTTAGAGGGAGGGTCCTAGAAGGTCGCCAGGGGCTCAGAGGGTCCTGCCCGTTCTCCCTCCCTGAATGACCGACGGTGCCCCTCACAGTACTGGTGGCAGCGGGGCAGCAGGGTGAGTCTGGCACTGGGTCTCGGGGGTCCCCAATGCCCAGCGTTGTGTCGCCAGGACCTTGGGAAGGGCCATTTGGGGGTCGACCTTGGGTTAAGTTAGCCCCCAGGAGGCCCACAGGCCCGATCCGCCAGCTATGCGGCGAGCGGAGGGGTGGTGCAAGGTATGGGCACAGGCGAGCAGGAGCTTGGGCCCAATCGTTTTGGCACGGGGGTCTTCGAAGGTCACCAGGGCCTTGGAGGGCCCTGCCTGTTTTCCCGCCCTGAATGACTGATGGTGCTCCTAGCAACCGGGGTGGCGGCGGGGTGCCACGGTTAGTCCCGCGCTGGGGCTCGGGGTCAGCAATCCCAGCCGTTGTGGCGCCAGGCCCCATCAGAGGGGCCCCTCGGGGGCTGACCTAGGGTTAGGTTTAGCCACCAGAAGCCCGGCGGGCCTGATCCACTGGCTATCCGGTGAGTGGAGGGGCAGGACAAAGTGAGGGCGCTGGCATGCGGGAGCCTGGGTTCAAGCGTTTTGGCGCGGGGTATCTTTGAAGTTTGCCGGGGGCTCAAAGGGCCCTGCCCGTTTTCCAGCCTTGAATATCCAGCGGCAACCCTAGCGGCCCGGGTGGCGGTGGGGCGGCAGGGTGAGTCCGGCGCTGGGGCACGGGGTTCCCCAATCCCCGGCGTTATGGCGCCAGGCCCCTTTGGAGGGGCCCTTTGAGGACAGAACTAGGGTTAGGGTTAGCCCCCAGTAGGCCAGCAGGCCCTATCCGCCAGCTGTGCGTTGAGCAGAGGGGTGGGCCGAGGTGAGGGCTCTGGAGAGCGGGAGCGAGGGCCCAAGCGTTTTGGCGTGGGGGGACTTCGATGGTTGCCGGGGGCTCGGAGGGCCTTGCCCATTCTGTCGCTGTGAATGACCGGCGGCGCCCCTACCAGCCCGGGTGGCAGCGGGGCAGTAGGGTGAGTCTGGCGCTGGGGATCGGGGGTTCCCGATCCCCAGCATTGCTGCGCCAGGCCCCTTGGGAAGGGCCCCTAGTGGGCCAAGCTAGGAATAGGGATAGTCCCCAGGAGGCCGGCAGGCCCGATCCGCTGGCTGTGAGTCTAGCGGAGGGACGGGCCAAGGTGAGGGCGCTGGCGCGTGGGAGCATGGGCCCAAGCGTTTTGGCGCGGGGGGCCTTCGAAAGTTGCCTGGGGCTCAGAGGGCCCTGCCCCTTCTCCCGCCCTGAATGACCAATGGCACCCCTAGCGGACCGTGTGGCAACGGGGCAGCAGGGTGACTCTGGCGCTGGGGCTTGGGGGTCCACAATCCCTGGCGTTGCGGCGCCAGCTGCCTTGGGAGGGGCCCCTCATGGGCTGACCTATGGTTAGGGTTAGCCCCCAGGAAGCCAGCAGGCCCGATCGGCCAGCTTTGCGGTGAGCGGAGGGGCAGGCCGAGGTGAGGGCGCTGACAAGTGGGAGTGTGGGCACAAGCGTTTTGTTGAGGGGGGCCTTCGAAGGTCGCCCGTGGCTCGGAGGGCCCTTCCTGTTCTCACGCCCTGAATGACCAATGGTGCCGCTAGCGGCCCGTGTGGCGGGGGGGTGGCATGGTGAGTCCGGCTCTGTGGCTCAGGGGTCAGCAATCCCAGGCGTTGTCGTGCCAGGCCCCATTGGACTGGCCCCTCGGGGGACGACCTAGGGTTAGGGTTAGCCCCCAGGAGGCCGGCAGGTCCCATCCGCCAGCTGTGCGGCGAGTGGAGGGGTGGGCCGAGTGAGGGCGCTGGCGAGCGGGAGCGTGGGCTGAAGCATTTTGTCGCGGGGGTCCTTCAAAGGTCTCCAGGGGCTCAGAGGGCCCTATCTGTTCTCCCGCCCTGAATGACAATTGGCTCCCCTAGTGGCCCGGGTGTGGCGGGGCAGCAGGGTGAGTCCGGCGCTGGGGCTCAGGAGTCCTCAATCCCTGGCGTTGCAGCGCCATGCCCCTTGGGATGGGCCCCTAGGGGGCCTACCTAGGGTTAGGGTTATCCACCAGGAGTCTGGGAGGCCCAATCCGCCAGCTGTGCGGCGAGCGGAGTGGCGGACTGAGGTAAGGGCACAGGTGAGCGGGAGCGTGGGCCCAAAGCGTTTTGGTGCGGGGGGCCTTCAAAAGTCTCCGGTGGCTCGGAGGGCCCTGCCCGTTCTCCCTCCCTGAATGACTGGCGGTGCCCCTAGCGGCCCAGGGGGCAGTAGGGCGGGAGGGTGAGTCTGGCGCTGGGGCTCGGGAGTCCCCTATCCCCGGTATTGTGGCAATAGGAACCTGGGATGGGCCCCTCGGGGGCCCACCAAAGGTTAGGGTAACACCCAGGAGGCTGGCAGTCCCGATCCACAAGCTGTGCAGCGAGCGGAGGGGCGGACCGAGATAAGGGCACAGGGAGCGGGAGCATGGGCCCAAGCGTTTTGGCGCGGGGGGGCCTTCGAAGGTCGCCAGGGGCTCAGAGGGATCTGCCCGTACTCCCTCCCTGAATGACCGACGGTGCTCCTAGCGGCCCGGGTGGCGGCAGGGCAACACAGTGAGTCCAGCGCTGGGGTTTGGGGGTCCCCAATACCCGGGGTTGCGGCGCCAGGCCCCTTGGGATGGGCCCCTTGAGGGCCGACCTAGGGTTAGGCTTAGGCCCCAGGAGGTCGGCAGTCCCTATCATCAGGGTGTGCAGCGAAGGGTGGGCCGAGGTGAGGGCGCTAGCAAGTGGGAGCGTGTGTCCAAACGTTTTGGCGCGGGGGGCCTTCAAAGGTCGCCGGAGGCTCGGAGGGCCCTGCCCGTTCTCCCGCCCTGAATGACCGGCGGCACCCCTAGTGGCCCGGGTAGCAGCGGGGTGACACGGTGAGTCCGGCACTGGGGCACGGGGGTCCCCAATGCCCTGTGTTGCGGAGCCAGGCCCCTTGGGATATGCCCCTCGGGGGCCGACCTATGGTTAGGGTTAGCCCCTAGGAGTCCAGCAGGCCTGATCCGCCCGCTGTTTGGAGAGCGGAGGGGCGGGCCGAGGTGAGGGCGCTGGCGAGCGGCAGCATTGGCCCAAGCGTTTTGGCATGGGGTCCTTCGAAAGTCGCTGGGGGCTCGGAGGGCCCCGCCCGTACTCCCACCCTGAATGACCGGCGGCGCCACTAGCGGCCCGCGTGGCGGCAGGGTGGCACGGTTAGTCCAGCGCTGGGGCTCGGGTGTCAGCAATCCCAGGCGTTGTGGCGCCAGGCCCCATCGGACGGGCCCCTCGAGGGCCGACCTAGGGTTAGGGTTAGCCCACAGGAGGCCTGCAGGCCTCATCAGCCGGTTGTGCGGTGAGTGGAGGGGAGGGCCAAGGTGATGGTGCTGGCGATGGGGAAGTTGGGCCCAAGCGTTTTAGTGAGGGAGGTATTCGAAGGTTGCCTGGGGCTCAGAGGGCCCTGCCCCTTCTCCCTCCTTGAATGACCGGTGGTGCCCCTACCATCCCAGTTGGCGGTGGGGCAGCAGCTAGAGTCTGGCGCTGGGGCTCGGGTGTCCCCAATCCCCGGTGTTGCGGCGCAAGGCTCCTTGGGCGGGGCCCCTCGTGGGCCAACCAAGTGTTAGGGTTAGCCCCCAGGATGCTGACAGGCCTGATCTGCAGCCTGTGCGGCAAGTGGAGGAGTGGGCTAAGATGTGGGTGCTGGGGAGCAGGAGCGTGGGCCCAAGCATTTTCGCAAGTGCGGCCTTCAAATGTCACCAGGGGCTTGAAGGTCCCTGCCTGTTCTCCCGCACTGAATGACTGGTGGCGCCCCTAGCGGCTCCGGTGGTGTCGGGTCGGCAGGGTGAGTCCAGCGCTGGAGCTCGGGGTCCCCAAAATCTGGCGTTGCTGCGCCAGGCCCCTTGGGAAGGCCCGCTCGGGGGTCGACCTAGGGTTAGGGTTACCCCCAGGAGGCCAGTAGGCCCGATCTGCCAGCTGTGCGACGAGCGGAGGGGCGGGCTGAGATGAGAGCACTGGCCAGCGGGGAATGTGGGCCCAAGCATTTTGGCACGAGGCGCCTTCAAAGGTCACCAGGGGCTTGGAGGGCCCTGCCCATTCTCCTGCTCTGAATGACCGACGGCATCCCTTGTGGCCCGGTTGGCAGCGGGGCGGCAGGGAGAGTGTGGCACTGGGGCTCGGGGTTCCCCAATCCCCGGCTTTGCGGCGCCAGGGCCTTTGGGAGGGTCCCCTTGGGGACGGACCTAGGGTTAGGTTTAGCCCCCGGGAGGCCGGCAGGCCCGATCTGCCGGCTGTGTGGCGAGCGGAGGGGCGGGCCGAGATGAGGGTGCTGGCGAGCGGGAACATGGGCCCAAGCGTTTTGGCGCGAGTGGCCTTCGAAGGTCGCCAGGGGCTAAGGGGGCCTTGCCCGTTCTCCCTCCCTGAATGACCAGCAGCGCCTCTACCAGCCCGGTTGGTGGCGGGGAAGCAAGGTGAGTCCGGTGCTGGGGCTCAGGGGTCCACAATCCCCGGCATTGAAGCAGCAGGTGCCTTGGGAGGGGCACCTCGTGGGCCAATCTAGGGTTAGGGTTAGCCCCCAGGAGACCGTCAGGCCAGATCAGCCAGCTTTGCGGTGAGTGGAGGGGCGGGCTGAGGTGAGGGCGCTGACAAGCGGTAGCGTGGGCACAAGCGTTTTGATGCGGGGTGCCTTCGAAGGTCGCCCGTGGCTCGGAGGGCCCTGCCTGTTCTCACGCCCTGAATAACCGGCGGTGCAGCTAGGGGCCTGGGTGGCAGTGGGGCAGCACAGTGAGTCTGGCGCTGGGGCTCAGTTGTCCCCAATCCCTTGTGTTGCGGCTCCAGGCCCCTTGGGATGGGCCCCTAGGGGGCCTACATGGGGTTAGGGTTAGCCCCCAGGAGGCTGGGAGGCCCAATCCGCTGGCTGTGCGGTGAGCGGAGGGGCAGGCCGAGGTAAGGGCGATGGCGAGTGGGAGCGTGGTCCCAAGCGCTTTGGCGCGGGGGGCCTTCGAAAGTCCTGGGGGCTTGGAGGGCCCTGCCGTTCTCCCGCCCTGAATGACCGGTGGTGCCCCTTGTGGCCCAGGTGGCGGTGGGGGGCATGGTGAGTCTGGCGCTGGGGCTCAGGAGTCCCCAATACTCGTCATTGCGGTGCCAGGCCCCTTGGGAGGGGCCACTAGGGGGTAGGCCTAGGGTTCGGGTTAGCCCCCAGAAGGCCCGCAGGCCCGATCCGCCAGCTGTGCAGCGAGTGGAGGGGAGGGCCGAGGTAAGGGCGCTGGCGAGTGGGAGCGTGGGCCGAAGCGTTTTGTCGTGGGGAGCCTTCAAAAGTCTCCGGGGGCTCAGAGGGCCCTACCCGTTCTCCCGCACTGAATGACCGGCGGCTCCCCTAGCGGCCTGGGTGGTGGCGGAGCTGCAGGGTGAGTCCAGCGCTGGGGCTCGGGAGTCCTCAATCCCTGGCGGTGCGGCGCCATGCCCCTTGGGATGGGCCCCTAGGGGGCCTACCTAGGGTTAGGGTTATCCACCAGGAGTCTGGGAGGCCCGATCCGTCAGCTGTGCGGCGAGCGGAGTGGCGGACTGAGGTAAGGGCACAGGTGAGCGGGAGCGTGGGCCCAAAGCGTTTTAGTGTGGGGGGCCTTCAAAAGTCGCCGGTGGCTCGGAGGGCCCTGCCCGTTCTCCCTCCCTGAATGACTGGCGGTGCCCCTAGCGGCCCAGGGAGCGGTAGGGCGGGAGGGTGAGTCCGGCGCTGGGGCTCGGGGGTCCCCTATCCCCGGTATTGTGGCAATAGGAACCTGGGATGGGCCCCTCGGGGGCCCACCAAAGTTAGGGTAACACCCAGGAGGCTGGCAGTCCCGATCCACAAGCTGTGCAGCGAGCGGAGGGGCGGACCGAGGTAAGGGCACAGGGAGCGGGAGCATGGGCCCAAGCGTTTTGGCGTGGGGGGGCCTTCGAAGGTCGCCAGGGGCTCGGAGGGATCTGCCCGTACTCCCTCCCTGAATGACCGACAGTGCTCCTAGCGGCCCGGGTGGTGGCGGGGCAACACAGTGAGTCCAGCGCTGGGGTTCAGGGGTCCCCAATACCCGGGGTTGCGGCGCCAGGCCCCTTGGGATGGGCCCCTGGAGGGCCGACCTAGGGTTAGGCTTAGGCCCCAGGAGGTCGGCAGTCCCTATCAGCCGGGTGTGCAGCGAAGGGGTGGGCCGAGGTGAGGGCGCTGGCAAGTGGGAGCGTGGGCCGAAGCGTTTTGTCGTGGGGAGCCTTCAAAGGTCTCCGGGGGCTCAGAGGGCCCTACCGGTTCTCCCGCACTGAATGACCGGCGGCTCCCCTAGCGGCCCGGGTGGTGGCTGAGCTGCAGGGTGAGTCCGGCGCTGGGGCTCAGTAGTCCCAAATCCCGGCGTTGCTGCGCCAGGCCCTTTGGGATGGGCCCCTGGGGGGCCTACCTAGGGTTAGGGTTAGCCCCCAGGAGGCTGGGAGGCCTGATCCGTGGGCTGTATGGCGAGAGGAGGGTCAGGCCGAGGTAAGGGCGATGGTGAATGGGAGCGTGTTCCCAAGCGCTTTGAGGCAGGGGGCCTTCGAAAGTCGCTGGGGGCTCGGAGGGCCCTGCCGTTCTCCCGCCCTGAATGACTGGTGGTGCCCCTTGTGGCCCGGGTGGCGGTGGGAGGCATGGTGAGTCCGGCGCTGGGGCTCAGAAGTCCCCAATCCTCCTCGTTGCGGCACCAGGCCCCTTGGGAGGGGCCACTAGGGAGTCGACCTAGGGTTCGGGTTAGCCCCCAGAAGGCCCACAGGCCCGATCCGCCATCTGTGTGGCGAGCTGAGGGGATGGCCGAGGTAAGGGCCCTGGCGAGCAGGAGCGTGGGCCCTAGCGTTTTGGTGCGGGGGGCCTTCGAAGGTCGCTGGAGTCTTGGAGGGCCCTGCCCCTTCTCCCTCCCTGAATGACCAGCGGTGCCCCTAGCGGTCCAGGTGGCGGTAGGGCAGGAGGGTGAGTCGGGCGCTGGGGCTCGGGATTCCCAAATTCCCCGTGTTGGGGCAATAGGAACCTGGGATGGGCCCCTCGGGGGCCCACCAAAGGTTAGGGTAACACCCAGGAGGATGGCAGTCCCAATCCACTGGCTGTGCTGTGAGCGGAGGGGCGGACCGAGGTGAGGGCATAGGCGAGCGGGAGCATGGGCCCAAGCGTTTTGGCGCGGGGGGCCTTCGAATGTCACCAGGGGCTTGGAGGGATCTGCCTGTGCTCCCTCCATGAATGACCGACAGTGCTCCTAGCGGCCCAGGTGGCGGCGGGGCAACATGATGAGTCCGGCACTGGGACTCGGGGGTCCCCAATCCCAGGCATTGCGGTGCCAAGCCCCTATGGAGGGGCCCTTCAGGGGCAAACCTAGGGTTATGGATAGCCTCCAGGAGGAGGGCAGGCCTCATCCACCAGCTCTGCACCGTGCGGGGGGTGGGCCGAGGTGAGGGCGCTGGCAAGCAGGAGCGTGGGAGCCAGAGTTTTTTCGCGGGGGGCCTTCGAACGTTGCAGGGGGATAGGAGGGCCCTGCCCGTTCTCACTTCCTGAATGACTGGCAACGCCCCTAGCGCCCTGGGTGCTTGTGGGGTGGCAGAGTGAGTCCAGCACTGGGGCTCGGGGTTCCCAAATCCCCGGCATTGCGGTGCCAGGCTCCTTGGGAGGGGCCTCTCGGGGGCCGACCTAGGGTAAGTGTTAGCCCCCAGGAGTCCAGCAGGCCCGTTCCCCCAGCTCTACAGCAGGCGGAGGGGCAGGCCGAGGTGAAGGTGCTGGCGAGAGGGAGTGTGGGCCCAAGCGTTTTGGCGCAGGGGGCCTTTGAATGTCACCGGGGCTTGGAGGGCCCTGCCCATTCTCTCGCCCTGAATGACTGGCGGCGCCCTTAGCAGCCCGGGTTGCTGTGGGGCGGCAGGGAAACTTAGGCGCTGGCCTCGGCGGTCCCCAATCCCTGGCGTTGTGGTGCCAGGCCCCTTGGGAGGGGCCCCTTGGGGGCTGACTAGGGTTAGGGTTTGTCCCCAGGAGGACGGCAAGCCCAGCGCTAAGTGGTTCTGGCAATGTAACAAAAATGCCATACACTTATCTGTAAGAAATAACAGTGTACAGGAACGCTCTTAGCCCTAACATCATCCTTTCTGAATATGGAAGCCAGCCCCAAGGTGGTCCTGGAAGTCTGATGAAAGGGCTAAGCACTTTTCTCTGAGTCTCCACACTATGCAGGGAAAGACCAAAGTACATCATCTTTCAGGAGTAGGAAGCATTAATGAAAAGGTTCTGGAATTTCGAGGACTCTGACCCATCCTTATTGGTAATAAACCACCCTGTACAGTAAAACACCTTCAACTCTCATCAGCCTCCTCAATCCTGATTCCAATTCAACTTTGGGTGTGTAGGACTAGGGAAATGTCCACATCTTATTGCTAAGAAAGAACGATGTCAGGGTAATGCCCTTCAAGTCACCTCAGCCTTCCTGAAGATGGAAGCAGGAATCAAGGTGGTTATGTTACCATGAGGTAAGGAAGATGAGCATATAAGTGAGAAACAACAGTGGGCAGGACCTCTCTTCCAACGAACAGTATCTTTGCTTAATGTTGAATCCCTATGGTAAGTGGTTGTGGCCATTTGTGAGGTGAAAATCTTAAGTGTTTTGTAAAACCTCTTGGTCATTCACAGATGAGACTAAGGTAGTTGGGGACTCCTAGGCAGTGATTTGTCCACTGTCAAAAATATAAAAAGATAAGAGACAGATGAGGTCTACTCAGGCATTGTCCTTTATCCTCATCCTCCGTGAGGATGGTCATCTCTGGACAGCTCAGTGACAGGGTCTCATTCACAGTGGGGGCATCTGTTCCTCACAGACATCAGGCAGGGAAATGGATTTGGTTCTCTGTGCCAGCCCAGCCACAGCTGAGTGTCACAGCACCCTCTCGTGGGCTCATAAGGGTTTCACTGTCACCAGGCAGGTCATTGTATTTGATAAACCACTGTGAGAGTTTGCAATTGCCTTCATCTGCAACCTCCTAGAAGCAAATGCAGGTCTCTGGTACCATGTGAAGTCATGTGAAGGCATTGTGAGAAAGTGTCCTTTTGCTTAAGAAAAACATGGAGCTGGGGCTCCTGGCTGGCTCAGCCAGTTAAGCATGTGCCTTTGGCTCAGGTTATGATCCCAGGGTTCTGGGATCGAGCCCGGGCTCCCTGCTGAGCAGGAAAGGAGGTAGGGAAATAGCTTAGAACCCACAGAGAATGTGAATAAAGGGGAGTGAAATGGAACTTGGTCTGTGTTTTGCTTTAGGGATTTAAGTTAGTTTTTTCTCAATTGTGATTGTTCTTGAAACAGAAAAGCTGTATTGGTTTTTTTTACCTTTAATTTTTTTCTACTAATAATTTGTTATTATTATATGTTAGTCACTATACAGTATTTCCTTAGTTTTTGATGTAGTGTTCCGTGATTCATTATTTGCATATAACACCCAGTGCTCCATGCAATATGTACCTTCCTTAATACCCATCACTGGCCCATCCCAATCCCCCACCCCTCTCCCCTCTGAAGCCCTCAGTTTGTTTCCCAGAGTCCATAGTCTCTCGTGGTTCATTCCCCCTTCTGTTTAGGGTCCATCGTCTAAAGGGACAGACAGTGGAAGATCACCAAATATAAGATCGAAATTTCATTGTTCATTATAGATGCCGCCAAGTAGTTCCCAGACATTTCATTCTACTGTAGTAATTCATTATACCTGTGAAGGTGCACGTGGAAGACAATTGATGCATGTATAGTGGTAATAAAACACGCCCCTCAGTAGTAGAATAAGAGAGGATGCATATGTGTAAAATTATTCGACTACAGCTTCCATGCTTTCCCTTTGGTTCCTTATTATCTATGAAATTGGACAATTTTTGTTCTCTAGGCTTAAAACTCATTGTCAAGTATTCAGAGTTTTTCAATGCTGATCTTCTCCTGTATAAGTTACCAAAAACCTAAAATATGTATGAACTTTAAAAAGCGCTATATTGAAAATGACAGCAGGGAAGTTCCATTTTGTAAATATTGTGTCAATGGATCTCTATTTTGACATCAGTGTTCATTAGAAATGATGACATTTCATGTGAGTATAAATATCAATGTGAAAAAGAAAAGGTAGGAAGAACCTTGAATGTTTAAGTAATTGCTGAAATGACAGGTGTGTGTGTGTGAGTGTGTGTGTGTGTGTGTGTGTGTGTGTGTGTGTAATTGATTTTCAGTGAATGGTTCAGCTCCTTGTAGGGCTTCCGAGAGAGCCCAGGTGAACCTTTCAATGAGTTGGTATCTGTTTTCAGAACATGGGAATCTCTTAGTCCAATAGTCAATCAGGCAAGCTTTGAGGTCTTGAAGAGTTTCAGTCCTCAGCGATGGTGTTGCAGACCCTTGTGAGCAAACCCTAGGGTATGGTCAGAGCCCTCATTAGCTGGTACCAAGGTGTGACGATTTCAGACAGCATTTCCCAAAGAAGTACCTCTTGAGTCTCTGTCCTTGTCAGTTCCCTACACTTCCTTACACTAGTTATGTGATCAGTGTGTTTCAGGATAATCCCCACATGTGATTTTTGCTATTTCCTACTAGTCCTATCTGTTTCTCATCTTCTTCTTTTATGGTAGGTGTTGGGAAGCAACCTGTGTGGTGGAGGAAGGGGTGTGCTAGTTGTCTGCCTTCAGAGGAACAAATGATGCCTAGAAATTGTACTGTAGTTTGAGGTTAATTGTCCATCCTCTGAGTGTCAGGAATTCCATCACTTTACTTTGATGCTAGTCTGTTCTTCAAGCTGTCCTCAGAAATAAGGACGTCATCCATCTAGGGAATACTGGTTTGTTTGTATGTTTTCATTTTAGGAAAGGCTTTGCTGTTCCTGAAAATAATACTGTAGAGCACCCTTTCCTGTTATTATTGGCCATCAGTCAATGTTTTGTGAAGTATTCGTTTATAAATAGACTCTATGGTTGATGAGCAGGAATTCTTTATTGACAAGTCTTTGTCAGTGTGTGTATTGCAAATCTTTACTTCGCAGCCTGCGGTTCACTTTTTCATTTTCTTATGGTCATAAGATAAGGAGAAATGTCACATTTTTATGAAGTTCCACTGAATTCTTTTAAATGGTTAGTGCACCCTATGTCCTACCCCAAGATTGACAGGTTCTACGTTTTCTTTCAGAAACTGTCCAATGGGAAGCTACAATCCATTTTCTCTGTCCATTTATTGCTTACAAATGTCACATTTTTATGAAGTCCCACTGAATTCTTTTAAATGGTTAGTGCACCCTATGTCATACCCCAAGATTGACAGGTTCTACGTTTTCTTCAGAAACTGTCCAATGGGAAGCTACAATCCAATTTCTCTGCCCATTTATTGCTTACAAATGTATTTTGACCATCTGTTTCCCAGGAAACCTCTTTTATTATTATTATTATTATTATTATTATTATTATTATTATTATTATTATTTTAAATTGCATTTTTAATTCTAATATGATATTTAAACGCTGTTTTTGATTTTCTATGTACACAATCGTATTATCTGTGAATAGTCACAATTATCCCCTCAATTCTTATCCTTTTTGTTTCTCTTGCCTTAAAACACTGGTAGATTCTCCGATGTCACAATAAATAGAGCATCATTGTTTGAAGATTTTAATATACCTTTCTCAATATCTGAAAGAAAAAGCAGACAAAACATTGGTAACAAATGTGACCTAATTGACATATAGGGAACATTCCATAATAAGTGCAGAATACATTATTTTCAAGTGGTCATAGACTCTTTACCCAAATAGATGATAGGTGGGGCCAAGAATCAAGTCTACAAATGTTAAACCCTGAAATTAACTAGATTCTATTCTTAGACCACTGCGGAATTGAGCCACAGTCATAGCGAAAAGAAAATCAAGAAGTCCTTCAATGCTTAAAATTAAATGGAAGTTTGCTACATATCCTAAAGGTCAAAGAGGGAATCTCAATGGAAATTCTGAACCTTTTCTACATGAGGGCTCACACACAATGGCACTTTCTTTGTGAAGAGCATTATAATAACCTAGACAGGAGTTGAGCCTTAAGTCAGAGTTCTGCCTACCCCAGGCACACCTGGCAGGCTTGGCCTGTGGTCCCCCTCAGCTGTCCTTTCTGGTGGTCCTGAGCTAAGGGGGTCAACATGGCCATATGGAAATGGGAAGCTGCCCACTCATAATGATGACGGTGCCCACTACCCAGCTGCCCTCTCTGGTGGCTTTGAGCTAATGGGGTCAACATGGCCGTATGGAAATTAGAAGCTCCCCACTCTTAGTGATGACGTTGCTATCGTATCATCCTCACCAGTCCAACAACATGATTTCTGAGTGAAATATGACACAAGAGTGACTTCTTGGAATTCCTTCAGGTTTGAAAATCATCTGGTGAGTCATCTATTCGAAATATGGATTCAACATGTGTACTTTATTCTGGAAAAGCAATAGACCCAATAGCAATTATGGCTTCCTGAGATCTTGTTCTTGAGAGACATCATACTGGCTCTTTGTAGCATTCTGCCTCTTAAACTTCCCAACTAGGGTGTAGATATTTTTAGGCACATTTTCAAACGGTTAGAAAGGGACTCGGATGATATGAGTCACAGAGGATTTTAGTGTCAGAAACCTAAGTGGGATCCCCAAACTGACTCCAAATCGCTTGTTGTTCCATACAGGGTACTATTTCCCTCTTATCTCTGGTCTTCTCAATCTGGAAACCTATCAAGTATCAGGATTTTCTTGTCATGTGGACAACTGGAACGAATTCAGCGGGCCTTTTCACATCTGCCCATGGTGATCATTAAGATCATTATCTCAGTGGAGGACCTCTGGGTAAGATACTCAAAGATCCTTAGGAATAGAGACAGTATAATATTTTTCTGGTATTAAAGTTACTGAAACCAACTATCTTTTTTAGTCCATTCAGGCTCTGGTATGTTCAGAGGGTGCTGTAAAACAGGTCTGAAATAGTATTTAAAAACACTCAGCTCAGCCTCTTCTACAAAGTGAGCCAATGCTTATAAATATGGCTAAAATATTCCCTTACCTACGATGACTTCCCAGCCATCGTAGTGTTTATATGGTATGACTGTCACTTACATTAGTCAACATTTGCAGAGAAAGAACTTAGTGCTTCCAGGGGGCACTTCATGTTGAAATTAGTTTGTGACAACGAGCTATTGTGTTTTATTCTGCAGTCCAAGGGAATGGTGCCAGATATCTCTAAGGTGTCTAGCAGTTCTACAATTCTGATTTTAAGTGGTCTGTGTGCTTCATAGATTTGGGCAGGAGAAGGGCAGGAGTCCAGAGACTGTGAACACTTCTGTTACCTGTGCTGACCATGGAGCAGGTAGCCTTCTGTGGGATTCATTTTGAATTCTTGGTACTCTTGTGAAAGGTGCTTTTGTCTCAAATTCCTCCATTTAGGAGTAATTATAATGATGAAAGTAATTTTTATCTTATATCATCTGTGGACCCTGATCCTGGGCTCCCAGGGAAGCTATCCTTTAACATTTTACCCGGCTCAAATTGATTGGGCAAAACCTCAAAGCATGGGCCCTGTTACTATCCCAAGCACATGTTGTACATCTGCTTCGAGAAGAAAACAATAACCAAAAATGCCAACATAAAGATAAGAAAAAATAAAGAACCTCTTTGGCTCCCATAAGATTAAAGTCATACTGACATGTACATACTGAAAACATAAGAAAGAGTCTGTCACTTTCTAGAATCTAAGAATATCCTCATTGTGGTGTGTAACTCTGTACTTAAGAGAAAACAGAAAAAAATATATAAGCCTGCCCCAAATGTTCCTTCCCCGGAGCACTCCCTTCTTGGTGAAGATTGTGTCTCCCGGGAAGCTGTCCTGACTTGGGTTTGAATAAAGGTCTCTTCCTTTCTCTCTAAAATGTTTTTAAAAGTTCATTCACGCAATGTCGATAATAACAGTGTTTTCTATTTAAGTGAGAAATAAATGTTCCACTCTAGTTTTATTGGGAATAGACGAATTTAGGGTTTCTTTAGAAGAGTAAGTCTGCCTTCCAGAAAAGGCAAGGTCATTGGTCTATTGAGAATG
Organism: Ursus americanus; assembly: GCF_024610735.1. NCBI lineage: Eukaryota > Metazoa > Chordata > Mammalia > Carnivora > Ursidae > Ursus > Ursus americanus. The sequence continues at coordinate 1,385,744 of NW_028273646.1, read as the reverse complement.
AAGATAATTACTGCTAAACAACAAGTATGTGTTGCCCCTTCGCCCAGAAACCGAAGCAGGTGTGCAGGCTTTAGGTCAGAGGTGACTTCTTGTCCCCAGCTGACAACACTTCTCTGGTCTGGCTCCAAGACCCCCAAGGTTTTGAACGTCAGCATCGGAGTCAGCGAGGCAGCTTGTCACAGGACGCCAGTGTTCAGAGAAAGCACAGGTATGTTTGGCAAAATGTCCTATCTATGTCAGGGCTGGAGGTAAAACCTCTCATTATCCCAAAACCTCCTGGGCTTTTCTCTTTTCTCTAGTTGAGCCACAAAGTAAAATTGAAGTAGCTGTCAGCATTCTGGGTTTGGTACAAGAATTACTTAGTTTCCCTGCAGGTAGAACTTTGCAGGGGATCACAATTTCTCTGTCCATTTATTGCTTACAAATGTATTTTGACCATCTGTTTCCTAGGAACCATCTTTTATTAGAAAGGGGAGGTGAGATTCACTCTGTGCCTGTTTGTAACATCTAATTTGTTCCTTCATCTAACAGTGTTTATTCAATTGGGCCTAAGATATGGTTGAGTGGCAAGCATCTAGAGTTAGGTGGCTTTTTTTCATCTGATACAGACTTGGATGATGTCATTTGACAAAGGTGATGTTTCATCATTGATTAGTTTATTCATCAGAAGAGTTAAAATTAGGGTGGAGGGAAAATTCAAAATTATCCAAACCGGCCTGTTCCTGTTTAAAAGTTGAGCTTGACTTTCTAGTTTTACTAAATGTATTATCTCGATATTTTGAGGTGCCATATTCTCTCTGTAGTTTCTTTGGTGGTGGAGTCAGAAGGAGAGTCTGGGAATTCTTTTGGATAGTGGCATGCTGGTGGCTTCAAGGGGCTTGGCGTCAGGAGCCTTGGGGTGAAGTCTGCAACTGCTTGCCTGACCCTGGGTGCATCTCACAGAGGTTTTGCTTCATCTTATGAAATTGCCAGCAGATAATGTTCTGCTTAAAGGGGAACACTCCCATCCTGTTGGTGGCAATGCAAAGTGGTGCAGCCAGTCTAGGAAACAGTGTGGGGGTTCCTCAAAAAGTTAAACATTGAACAACCCCATGATCCAGCAATTGCTCTCCTAGGTATTTACGCAAAGGATACAAAAATGCAGATTCAAAGGGGGTCCATGCACCATGATGTTTATAGCAGCAATGTCCACAGTAGCCAAACTATGGAGAGAATCCCAAAGTCTATGCACTGATGAATGGATAAAGCAGAAGTGGGATACATATATATAATGGAATATGACCCAGCTTCAAAAAGAATGAAATCTTACCCTTTGCAAGGATGTGGATGGACCTAGAGTGTATTAAGCTAAGCAAAATATTTGAGGAAAGAGAAATATCCTATGCTCTCATGCTTGTGGAATTTCAGAAAGAAAACAGATGAACAGAGTGGAGGGGTGATGAGAGAGGCAAATAAGGAAATAGACTCAAACTTGGAGAACAAACTGAGTGTTGCTGCAGGACAGGGGCATGGGGGGAAGAGTTAAATGGGTGAGGGGTATTAAGGAGGGCACTTGTGATGAGCACCGGGTACTGTATGCAGGTGAGGAATCACTAAATCCTACCCCTGAAGCGAATATTCCATGGCATGTGAACTAACTGGAATTTAAGTAAAAGAAGAAAGGAAAAAGTGTTCTGCTTCATGAAGAGTGAGGTAAAATTGTAGTGATTTGGGCTGTACTATTCTATAGATGAGAGATGTGAAACACCCTGTTGTAGGATACACTAGTTACTTATCACATAAGGAGTCCTCAGAAAGCTGCAATGAAAGATTCAGGTCTCAGAGCATGTTCATGTTCCACTGATATTTTACAGTTTGCACAGGTAGGAAAGAAGGTGGAGAGAGAGGCAACAGAAGGGGAAAGCAGGTGTGAACCTTTCATTTGTTAGCATTATAGCTTTCTCATGAAAGCTTTATGTCAGTGTGATTTTGGAAGCAGAGGGGGAATCCGGGAGCTTTGCAGGAGACAGGGGGGAGTTCCAGGTCTGGGTAAAGCTGACAGGGGTCCCAGAGGAGAGCTGAATGCATTCTGCAGCAGGGTGTGTTCAGGGTGGGCTCCAGGGGTGGCTGTGGGTCTCCTGGGTGAGAGTTGTGACAGGTGAGGGCTGTGTGCAAGTTCCTGGCTGAGGACAAGTGAGGCACTGGCTGAGAGCTGGCAGAGAACCTTCTTCTGGGCCGCCATCCTCACCCAACACACAGCCTCATCTTCTGTTCCTGTCACTCCAATTCAGACTTCTCCGAAGTTGAGTGAGAACACATCAAGAGCATTCTTAACAGAAGGGAAAGCATGTGCAAAGGCTCTGGGGCAGGAGAATTTCAGGTATGTCCAGGAGCAGCAAGAAGGACCTGTAGCCACAGGAGACAGCTTAGGACATGACCTCAGAGAGGTGTCAGAAAGCTATTCCAGGGCTATAACCCCATGAGACCCTGTTTCACTGGGCCATCCTGGCTACAGTGTTGAGAACAGATGACAGAGGGTTGAAGATGGCAAGGGAGGTCAATGACGAATCTTTTCCAGGATCTCAGGCACTGTGGACCAGAAAGGTGGCCTTGGATGGAGTGGTTAGACATATTCTGGGTCCATTTTGAAGATGGAGCTCGCAGGATTTGCTGATGGGTTAGCTATTAGGAGCTGGAGAACGGAGGAATTGGGGTAAATCCCATCTGTTGTGGGTTTTCCTGATCGAGGGGAAGGAGAGGTTTTCTCAGGGTGTAGGAGGTAGTCCGTGTTCCGCATGCTGAGGAAAGTGCCTTTCCCGGTGGATCTGCTGAGGTTTGTGTCTGGGAGTACCTTTCACATCTCCTCCCTCAGCAATGCTCAAGTACAAGTATCCCCCACTTTTTAAACGTTCACAGTAAGACACTGGGCTTTCTTGAAAGAACTATGTTAATACCCAGCTTCAGTAAGAGGAAGAGACCTGAAGAGGATTTCCCTCTTATGAAAAAAGGTGAACAGTGAGAATAGCGTTCAGCATCTGTTTTGGGGAGAAGCACGACAGTGGCGGCGTGCACCCCAACCAGGTCCTTCCGCTGGGATCCGCTCTCCGCATCCAGCCACCAGCATTTTGAATGGTGTCTGTGAGCCTCTGCTTCTGCTTTATCTTCATTTATGCTGGGCCTCCGTTAGAAACTTGTGTCCTGAGGCCTAAGAAGCGCCAAAGAGAGGAATTTTGGAGTCTGAGCACACTGTCTAATTGTTCCGTGTAAATTAATGGTCATTCCTTCTTGACACCATTTCTGCTGTGCAAGGTTTCTCAGAAGCCCTGTACTTTCAAAGAGCAGGGAAACCTATACCCCATGCTGCAGGGTTAGTTTTAGTCTCCATGCTGGACAGAACATTTCATGACTGTCGGATTTTCTCACTGAAACATTGAGACTTTGACCACCTTCACCCGTTTCTAGCACCCCATCTCCGAATCTGGCACCTACCAATCTGCTCTCAGTATCTATGCGTTCAGTATTTGTTTATTCCTCGTGGAATGTACATGAGAGCATCTGGTATTGGTCTTTCTGTGTCTGAGTTACTTGGCATAAGGACCCCAAGGTCTGTGTTTCCATGTCTGGTTCTTGTGAATAATGCTGCACTGAATGTGGGAGTGCATCTGTCTTTTTGAGGCAGTATTTTTGTGTTCTCCAAATCAATACTCTGTAGAGCCATTACTGGGTCATGTGGTAGTTGTATTTATTTTTTCAGGAACCTCCATACCGTTTGTCACAATGGCTGCACCAATTTCCATTCCCACCAACAGTGCACAGTGTCTCCTTGTCTGCACACCCTTGACCCCACCTGGTGTCTGTCTCTGGGAAAATTGCTGTTCCAACAATTGTGAGGGGATAGCCGATTGTGGGTTTGATGATGTTTCCCTGTCGATATTAAGTGATGTCGAATAACTTTCTCTGTCTGTTGGCACCTGTGTGCCATCTTTGGAAAGTATCTATTCACATATTCTCCCATTTTTTAATACAGATTTTTTTTGTTTTGATTTGTACGAGTGTTGTGTGTATTTTGGATATTAGCCTCTTCTCACACATATGATTCGCAGATATTTTTTCTTATTGGGTCAGTGGCCTTTTAAGTTTTTGCTGGTTTCTTTTGCCAAGTGGAAGATTTCAGTTTGAAGTTGTTCCACTTGTTTATTTTTGCTTTTGTTTCTTTGCGTTTGGTGTCGGATCTGAAGACTCTTTGCCAAAACCTATGTCGAGAGACTTAGTACCTGTGTCTTCTTGGAGGTTTATGGATTCAGGTCTTATTTTCAAATCATTCATCCCTTAAAAATTTTGTGTGTGGTGTAAGAAAGTGACCCAGTTATATTCTTCTGCATTTAGTGTCCAGTTTGCCTGTTACCGCTCACTGAAGAGACAGTCCTTCCCTCATGGTGTATCTTCTGCTGCTGTGTCGTAAGTTAGGATCATCTACGTGTGGGTAAGTTTGTGAGCTGTCTGTTCTGTTCCACTGACCTGGTGTCTGTGTTTATGCCAGTTCCATCCTGTTTTGATGACAACAGCTTTGTAATCTAGCTTGAAATCCAGGAGTGTGTTGACTGCACCTTTCTTTCTAAAGGTTACTTTGGGTATTTGGGGTCTTTTGTGATTCCATACAAGTTTGAGGACTGTTATCTATTTCCTCGAATAGTGCCGCTAGAATTCAGATAGGGATTTCATCACATCTGTCGATTGCTTTGGGTACGATGTACATGTTCACATAATTAACTCTTCCAGTTAAGGAGCATGGCGTAAGTTTCCATTTGTTTGTGTTGCCTTCCAAATCTTTGACCCATACATCCTGCGCCCCTTGACACACGTGTTTTTCATTTCCTTTCTGCCATGTGTTGAGTGTACTGTCTTTCTCATTTTTGGTTACTTTTATTCCTAGATTTTTTTTGATGCAATTGTAAATGGCATTGCTTTTTTAATTTATCTTTGCGAAAGTGTGTCATCAGTATACAGAAATGCAAGAAGTTGGGTCATCTGGGTGGCCCCATAGGTGAAGCGTCTGCCTTTAGCTCAGGTCATGAACCCAGAGATCTGGGATCGAGCCCCCTGTTGGGCTCCCCGCTTATCGAGGGTCTGCTTCTCCCTCTTTCTGTCACTCCCCCTGCTCGTACTTTTTCTCTTCCTATCAAATAAATAAATAAAATCTGAAAAAAAAAGACAACAGGTCTCTGTATATTGACTTTATATCCTGCAGCTTTCTTGAATTTGTTTATTCTAACAGATTTTTTGTGTGTGTGTGGAATCTTTCGGGATTTCATGTCCTTTGCAAATATTGATAGTATTCCTGTAAGGATTTCATATCTTTCTCTTTTTTTAAAATGATGTTAGTCACCCTACAGTACTTCATTTGTTTTTGATGTAGTGTTCCATGATTCATTGTTTGCATATAACACCTAGTGCTCATTATGACACGTGCCCTCCTTTTTTTTTAAAGAATTTACTTATTTATTCGACAGATATAGAGACAGCCAGCGAGAGAGGGAACACAAGCAGGGGGAGTGGGAGAGGAAGAAGCAGGCTCATGACGGAGGAGCCTGTTGTGGGGCTCGATCCCATAACGCCGGGATCACGCCCTGAGCCGAAGGCAGACGCTTAACCGCTGTGCCACCCAGGCGCCCCAACACGTGCCCTCCTTAATACCCATCACCAGGATTACCCATTCCCCTTCCTCTCTCTTTCTGCAACCTTCAGTTTGTTTCCCAGTGTTAGTAGTCTCTCATGGTTCATCTCCCCCTCTCATTCCCCCCTTCACTTTTCCCTTCCTACTCCTAATGTCCTCCATGCTATTCCTTCCATTCCACATAGGAGTCAAAGCATATGATAATTGTCTTTCTCTGCTTGACTTAATTTCACTTAGCATAATCCCCTCCTGATCCATCCACGTTGGTGCAAATGGTGGGTATTCATCCTTTCTGATGACTGAGTAATAGTCCATTGTATAGATGAACCACATCTTCTTTGTCCATTCATCTGCTGAAGGACATCTTGGCTCCTTCCACAGTTTGGATATTATGGACACTGCTGCTATGAACATTGGGATACAGGTGCCCCTTCTTTTCATTACTCTGTGTCTATGGGGTAAATACCCAGTAGTGCAATTGGTGGGTCATAGGATAGCTCTGTGTTTAACGTATTGAGGAACCTCCATATTGGTTTCAAAAGTGGCTGTACCAGCTTGAATTCTCACGAGTAGTGTAAGAGGGCTCCCCTTTCTTCACATCCTCTCTGACTTTTTTTTAATTTCTGTCTTAATAATTTTTTTTCAAGATTTTATTGATTTATTCTACAGAGATAGAGACAGCCAGCGAGAGAGGGAACACAAGCAGGGGGAGTGGGAGAGGAAGAAGCAGACTCATGACGGAGGAGCCTGATGTGGGGCTCGATCCCATAAGGCCAGGATCACGCCCTGAGCCGAAGGCAGACGCTTAACCAATGTGAGACCCAGGTGCCCCCTGCCTTGTTAATTTTAACCATTCTAACTGGTGTAATGTGGTATCTCATTGTAGTTTTGATTTGTATTTGCCTGATGGCAATTGATATGGAGCATTTTTTCATGTGTCGGCCATTTGTATGTCTTCTCTGGAGAAGTATCTCTTTGTGTCTTCTGCCCATTTTTTGGGTGTCGAGTTTGAGGAGTTCTTTATAGATCTTGGATACCAACCCTTTATCTGTAATATCATTTGCAGATATCTTCTTCAATTCTATAGGTTGCCTTTTTGTTTTTTGATCATTTGCTTTGCCAAGCAGAAGCTTTTTATCCTGATGAAGTGCCCATAGTTCATTTTTGCTTTTATTTCTTTGCCTTTAGAGACGTGGCTTGCAAGAAGTTGTTGTGTTCAAAGTTGAAGAGTTCTTTTGATTTTGATATGAGACAGGAATCCATTATCTTATTTTCCTGATTGTATTCGAGTCCTCTGTCTTTCTTGGTGAGTCTAGCTAAGTTTGTCAGTTTTGTTTATCGTTCCAAAAAAGGCCGCTCTCATTTTCATTGTTTTTTTTTTTTTGTCTTTTTAGTCTCCGTTGGATTTATTTATGCATTCCTTTTTGTTATTTCCTTATTTCTACTAATTTGGGGCTTTGTTTGTTGTTTTATTTTCTACTTCTTTACCACATAAATCAGGTTGTTTATTGGAGAGCATTCTCATGGATTGATGAAGACTTGAATTTCTATGAATGTCCCCCATAAAGTTACTTTTGCTGCATCCCATAAGTTTTTGTAGGTTGTCTTTTTATCAGTGTCAAGGTACTTCTAAAAAATTTTTGATTTCTTCTTTGACTGTTGGTTGTTCAGTAGCTTGTTGTTAAATCTCCACATATTTTTTTAAGATTATATAGGTATCTGACAGAGAGTGAGACAGCAAGAGAGGGAACGCAAGCTGGGTGGTGGGAGAGGGAGAAGCAGGCTTCCGAATGAGCAACGAACCTGATTTGGAGCTAGATCCCAGAATCCTGGGATCAAGACCCGAGCTGAAAGGAGATCCTTAATGACTGAGCCACCCAGGCCCCAAAAATCTCCACCTATTTTTGACTGTCCCATTTTTTTCTTGAGACTGATTTCTAGTTTCATATCATTGTGGATGGACAAGATTTGAAGCAGAAGGTGAAGAGAGCATTCAGATGAAAGGTTTGTTTCCTGGAGGGTTTTCTGAGGGCAGACCATGAGTTCAGTGGGGACGGAGGAAGGTTTTGTGAGACGGGGGTGGGGTTAACCCTTGTTAGAATTACTGACTACTACCATGCAGGCTGTGTGCTACCGTTCACACCGTAGTCCTGATGGACGTGTACTTCATTAGAAATATTTTCTAGGAGGTGTAGGCATAGCCTTCACTTAAAAAAAGATGGCATGTGGGTTCATGGCATGACCCCAGGTCACCAACCAGGATGTATGGTATTGTGGGAGAAACAGGCTTTCTGTGGGAAGTGACAGAAATAAGGTATGGTGAGCTCCATGACCATAGGTGAGGTCCCGAGTGACGCACTGGGTGTTGGGTTCTGTGGATCTGTCTCATCATGTTCTGTGGAATTCAGGGACACCCTCCTGTCTGTGGATTTGTGTGGAGACAGGTAGACATCAGTGTCTGGCAAGGCACGAGGGTCGCACTGGCCCACCACCAGAGGTGCAGCGTGCGGGGGAGCCACTGCTTGGTTTCCACGAAAGCTGACCAGGGTCTGTGACCGTGATTCCTAGCAGCCGCAAGGGGAGAGGAGGCCGGGGGTGGTGCACACTTCCTAGACTTGTGGTCAGGACTAGTCTGGATCCCACTGAAGTCAGCCACACCGGGCACAGAAGGTACCCAGTCAGTGTAGCTGTGGGCACTGCTCCCATGGTACTTTTGGGCCAGCTCCATGCTGCCACCTCCTGCTTTTCATCATCATCTTCAAGGTCATGTGCCTCTGCTCTTGCCCCATGGCCTCCGGGGTATTGTCCGTCCTCCATCTGGTCCTCGTCCCTGGTGCCCTGTGCAGTCCGATGCCAGGGTAGCCTTCTCGAGACAAACATCTGGCCCTGATGGAACACTTCCATGGATCTCGGGTGATGCGAGGATGATGCCCTGCCCTGGAAGGGGGCTGCAGGTCCCCAATCAGGACAGCCATGTCTCCCTTTTCAGCATGGCCTGCCCTCCCCTCAGTCTTCTTCAGGGAAGCTCTCCCCACTTCCTGAGATGACAGCTCTGAACTTAAAAATGAATGTTATTTTACATATCTCTATGCCTTAGTTCATCCATGGCATGTCTTTCAACCCCGTTAGTGGGGTTTTTTTAGCAGTTCTGAAGGGCTGTCTGCTCAAGGAGGGGACGACCTGGGTGGGGCAGCTTTCCCTCTCATCTCCCTCAGCATGTCTCTGAGCCCTGAGGCCAGCTGTCCCACTGAAGATTGAGGGACTAGAGCCAGCCCATCCTGAGCACAGGCTGTGTCAGCTCATAGACTGATGCGTGTTGGAGCGGTGGGCAGCTGGCATGGGTCAGGGGCAGGCAGTGTCTCCTTCTCATTCCTTCCCTCCCTTCCTCCCAGAGGTAGCTCAGAGCAGCCTTCAACCCCTGCATCTCCAGATCCCTTGACCTGTGCCTCCTGTGTTCAGCTGGTGACCTTGGAGTTTCGCATGGATTCTACCTCCCGTACCCTCTCCCATAGCAGTTCCTGGATCAGGGGAGGGTCGGACCCTTGTCTGTTTTTGGTCTTCTTCCTTTCCCACACCAAGCCCACCCACCTTTGCATCTTCCATGTATGTGCTTGGAAGCAAGCCCATCCACAGGGAACCTATTAGCCAAATGGATCCAGGCAATGAACATTGAAGTAGAGATCCAGGATCCATAATAAACCTGCTCTGAAACCTGTCCCAAAGTCTGTGACTCTCTCACACTGAAACAGAAACAATAATAGCTTTCTGGACTGTGAAGTGATATGTATTTCTACTTCCAATCTTGAATGCAAAGGTGCTGAGCCTGGACTGAAAAGGACCATGGCTCGCGTGGGCTGGGATCCACGGGAAGAACTCAGTGAAATCTGAATTTGAGGCATGGAGTGAATAATTATTGTAGAGTGAATCCTCCCAGGTAGGGCTTATGCACATTGCACAGGAAAAGCTTTTTCAAAGAGCTTCCTGAAAGAAAAATCTTTTTTTAAAATTTATTTTAATTCCACTAGAGCTAACATACAATGTTACATTAGTTTCAGGTATACAATAGAGTGATTCAGTAATTCTACATATTACTCAGTGGTCATCAAGAAAAGTGTCCTCTTAATCCCCTTCATCTATTTCACTCATCCCTCTATCCACCTCCTCTCTGGTAACCTTCCGTTTGTTCTCTATTGTTAAGAGTTTGTATTTTGGTGTGTCTCCTTTTTCTCTTTTAGTTATTTATTTTTGTTTGTTTCTTAAATTCCCCATTAGAGTGACATCGTATGGCATTTGTCTTTCTCTGACTGACTGATTTTAGTTAGGATAATACTCTCTAGCTCCATCCATATGGCTGCAAATGGCAAGGTTTCATTCTTTTTCAAGCCGAGTAATACTCCATTGTGTGTGTGTGTGTGTGTGTGTGTGTGTGTGTGTGTGTGTGTGAATACACACATCTATCATCTCATTTGTCAATTTTTCTACAGACACTTGGGTTGCTTCCATATTGTGATATTGTAAATAATGGTGCAAGAAACATAGGGGTGCACGTATCCTTTTACGTTACTGTTTTCCTATTCTTTGGGTAAATATGAGTAGTGTGAATGTTGGATAGTAGGGTAGTTCTATATTTAATTTTTTGAGGAACCTTCATACTGTTTTCCATGGTGGCCACCGCAGTTTGCATTCCCACCCACAGTTCACGAGGATTCCCCTTTATCCACATCCTCCCAACACCTGCTCTTTGTTGTGCTTTTGATGTTAGCCATTCTGACAGGTTTGAGGTATTACCTCATTGTCCTTTGGATTTACATTTTCCTGATGATGGGTGATGTTGAACATCTTTTCACGGGACTGTTGGCCATTTGTATTTCTTCTTTGGAGAAATGTCTGTCCATGTCTTCTGCCTATTTTTTAACTGGATTATTTGGTTTTTGGGGGTTGAGTAGTATCAGTTGTATATGTTTTGGACACTATCCCTTTATTGCATATGATCTTTGCAAATATCTTCTCCCTTTGAGTAGGTTGTCTTATTATTTTTACGTTTTCATTGTTCTTCTGCCGTGTGGAAACTTTTTATTTTGCTGTATTCCCAATAGTTTATTTTTGCTTTCATTTCCTTTGCCTCAGGACACAGTCTAGAAAAACGTTGGTATGGTCCATGTCAAGAAGTTACTGTCTTCCCTCCTGTAGGATTTTTATGGATTCAGGTCTCATATTGAGGTCTTGAAACTGTTTTGTGTTTGTCTTTATTGTGTAAGAAAGCAGTCTAATTTCATTCTTTTGTGCGTAGCTGTCTAGTTTTCCCAACACCATTTGTTGTAGAGACTGTCCTTTTCCCTTTTGATATCGTTGCTTTCTTTGTGGAAGATTCATGGACCACATAATTGTGGGTTTCTGTCTGAACTTGTATCCTGTTCCTTTGGTCGCTGTCTCTATTTTTGTGCCGTACTGTCTTGTTAGGATGACTGCAGCTTTGTAGTATAACCTGAAATCTGAAATTGTGAGTCCTCCAGCTTTGTTTTTCTTTTCCACATTGCACTGGCTGTTCGGAATCTTTAGTGGTTCCATACAAATGTTTAGGATTGTTTATTCGAGGTCTTTTATTCTTTAATTTAAATTCAATTAGCCAACTTACAGTACATCATTCGTTTCAGATGTAGTCTTCAATAAATTTTCAGTCTTGTGTATCACCCAGTGCTCATTGTATCGTGTGACCTCCTTAATGCTACTCACCCAGTTACCCCCCCCCCAACTTCTCCTCCAACAATCATCAGTTTCTTGCGATAGTTAAGAGTCCATCATGGGTTTTCTCCCTCTCTGATGACTTCCCATTCTATTTTCCCTTCCTTCCCCTATGGTCACCTTCCTTGTTTCTGATATTCCACATAGGAGTGAAAGCATATGATCATTGTGTTTCTTTCATTGACTTATTCCACTCATCATAATACCCTCCAGCTCCACCCAGGTCGGTGTGATGGTAAGTATTCATCCTATCTGATGGCTGAGTAATATCCCATTATATATATGATCCACATCTTCTTTATCCATTCATCTATCCATGGTCATCTGCACTCCTTCCGCAGCTTCTCTATTATGGATATTGTTGCTATGAACACTGGTGTGCATGTGTCCTGTCTTCACTACCTCTGTCTCTGGGGGTAAATACCCAGTAGTGCAATTGCTGGGACATAGGGTAGCTTTATTTATAACTTCTTGAGGAAATTCTGTACCATTTTCAAGAGTGGCTGTACCGGACTGCATTCGTACAGGGGTGTAAGAGGGTTCCCGTTTCTCCATATCCTCTCCAACATATATAGTTTCATGTCTTCTTATTTTTAGATATTCGGCCTCGTGTGATATGGCATCTATAGGGGTTTACATTTGTATTTCCCTGAAGCCAAGTGATATGAAGCATTTATGCATGTATCTTTTGATCACCAGTACGTCGTCATCAGTGAAGTGACTTCCCATTTTAATCCATCTCAAGACCTAAAGCTGGGGAAGGCACTGAAGCTGGAGGATGCCATTGGTTGGAAGTGTGGAGAATTTCAAAAGATCTCCGTGGAGAGCAAGTTTAAAGGTCAGTGTGAAGCTACTAATTGGATCCGGGGAGATCTCTGAAAGTGGGGGTTGCCTGGGATGGGCTGAGGGGAGCCCTCTGATTTTCCTATGAATCCTTGCTGCAGCCCCAAATGGACAGTTTCCTGCTGTGGGGCAGGCTGAGTCCTCTAGTCGTGCAGAGGTGAGCCCAATGCCTGGCGCCTTGGAGGCAGGCAAACGGAGAGGGACCCTCAGCAGAAGACCCAGGGTTAGGTTAGGCCTCAAGAGACAGCAGGTCCGAACTGCCCAGTGCTCAGAGAACTCCCAGGCTGAGTGAGATGAGGGCACAAGGGCGGGTGAGTGTGAGCCTTGGGGTTTCATCTGGAAGGGCCCACAAAAGTCGGGGTTCACCAGAAGGGGCTCTCAGGGGGTGCCCCAATTCTCTTGCCCTGAATGCTCTGTTGTGCCCCGAAACGGTACAGTTTCCTGTGGGCTGCAGGCTGAGTCCTACAGTGGGGCTTCGGTGTCCCCAATCCCCCGGAGTGGGGTGCCAGGGCCTGGGGAGGGGCCCCTCTGTGGCCAACCTAGGGTAAGGGTTAGGGTCCAGGAGCCCGGCAGGGACTATCTGCAAGCTGTGCGGCGAGCTCTGTGGAGGGCTGAGAGGAGGCCATGGGGGAGGGTGAGCGTGGGCCTCAGGGTTGGGGTTGGGAGGCTGCCAAAGGATGGGGATGGGCTCCGGGGGCCTCCCCAAGTTCTCGTGCCCTGTAGGCTCCGTAGAGCCCCAAGGGGCACGGTTTCCTGTCAGGTGGCAAGCTGAGTCCTGCAGTGGGGCACAGGTATCCCAATTCCCCCGGGCTGCGGTGTAAGGCTCCTGGGGAGGCCCCCACACCCACAGCCGACCTAGGGCTAGGTTTAGGCCCAGGAGCCCCGCAGGCCCGATCTGCTGGCTGTATGGCTAGTTACACGGGCTGAGGTGAGGGTGTGGGGGAGGGTGAGCGTGGGCCTCAGGGTTGGGGTGCGGGAGGCCACCGAAGTTCGCTGGTGTCTTAGGAAGGCCCTACTGGTTCTCCTGCCCTGAATGCTCTATGGCCTCCCAGGGTGCACGGTTTCCTGCGGGGTGGCAGACTGAGTCCTGCTGTGGGGCTCAGGTGTCCCGAATCCCCGCGGCTGCAGCTCCAGGCTCCTGGGGAGTGGCCCCTCCACAGATGAACTAGGGTTAGGGTTGGGGCCCAGGAACCCCGCAGGCCAGATCTGCCCAGTATATGGCGAGCTCCGCCGCGGCCTGAGGTGAGGGTGCGGGATGGGGTGAGCATGGGCTTCAATGGTGGGTTTAGGGATCGCCGAAGTTCGCCGGGGGCTCTGGGGGCCCTCCTGGTTCTCCCGCCCTGAATGCTCTACAGCCTCCCAAGGGGCACGGTTTCCTGCGGGCTGGCAGGCTTTGTCCTGCAGTGGGGCTCAGGTGTCCCCAGTCCCTGGTGCTGCGGCACTGGGCCCCAGGGGAGGGGCCCTACCCAGCGGACCTAGGGTCAGGTCTAGGCCTCAGGAACCTGGCAGGCCTGATCTGCCGGCTCTGCGTCGAGGTCGGTGGCAAGCTGAAGGGAAGGCGTGGGGCGGGATGAGCATGGGCCTCAGGGTTGGGGTGTAGGGGGCTGCCGAGGATCACTGGTGGCTCAGGGGGGCCCTACCAGTTCTTCTGCACAGGATGCTCTGCAGCGCCCCAAGGGGCATGGTTTCCTGAGGGGTGGCAGGCTTAGTCCCGTGGTGGGGCTCAGGTGTACCCAATCCCCAGGGTTAGGGTACGGATTAGGGTATGGGTTAAGGTTAGGGTATGGGTTACGGTTAGGGTATGGGTGAGGGTAGGGGTTAGGGTTAGGGTAAGGAGAGGGTACGGGTTAGGGTTGGGTTTAGGGGTTACAGGTTAGAGGTTATGGGTTAGGGTACAGATTAGGGTTTAGGGTACGGGTTAGGGTTTAGGATTTGGGTTTACGGTTAGGGTTTGGGTTGGAGTACGGGATAGGTTTAGGGTACGGGTCACGGTTAGGGTATGGGTTAGTCTACGCATTAGGGTACAGTTTAGGGTACGGGTTAGGGTACGGTTTAGGGTAAGTGTTTGCGTACGGATTTGGGTACGGCTTAGGGTACGGGTTATGGTTAGGGTACGGGTTAGGGAACGGGTTAGGGATAGGGATTGGGTACGGTTTAGGGTTAGGGTATGGGTTAGGGTAAGGGTTAGGGTACAGGTTAGGGTTAGGTATGGGTTAGGCTATGGGTTAGGGTCCGGGTTAGAGATAGGGTACGGGTTAGGGTATGGGTTAGGGTACGGGTTAGGGTATGGGTTAACGTTAAGGTAAGGGTATGGGTTAAGATTAAGGTAAGGGTACTGGTTAGGGTTTGGGTACAGGTAGGGTTAGGGTACGGGTCATGGTACGAGTTAGGATATGGGTTAGGGTCAGGGTTTAGGGTTTAGTGTTAAAGTAAGGGTATGGGTTAGGGTACTTGTTAGGGTTACCTTTAGGTTTAGGGTACGGTTTAAATTACGGGTTAGGGTATAGTTTAGGGTTAGGGTTAGGGTACGGGTTAGAGTACGTGTTAGGGTTTCGGTTAGGGTTAGGGTATAGGTTAGGGTTAGGGTTAGGGTACGGGTTAGGGTTAGGTTTAGGTTTAGGTTACGATTTAGGGGTAGGGTTAGCTGAAGGGGTAGGGTTAGGGGTAGGGTTAGGGGTATGGTAGGGGTCGGGGTTGGGTTAGGGTTTAGGGTTAGGTTTTGGGGTTAGTGGTTAAGGTTAGGGTTTAGTGTTTAGGGTTTCGGGATTAGGGTTAGGGGTTAGGGTTTAGGGTTTAGTGTTAATGTTAGGGTTTAGGGTTTAAGGATTAGGGTTTAGGGTTAGGTTTAGGGTAGGGTTAGGGTTAGGGTAAGTGTTAGGGGTTAGGGTTAGGATTAGGGGTTAAGGTTTAGGGTTTAAGTTTAGGGCTTAGGGTTTAGGGTTAGGGTTAGACCCCAGTAGGCCAGCAGGACCGATGCGCCGGCTGTGCGGCGAGTGGAGGAGTGGGACGATTGAGGGTGCTGGCGAGCTGGAGTATGGTATCCCGCGTTTTGGCGCAGGGGACCTTTGAACACCACTACTGGCTCGGAAGGCCCTGCCCATTCTCCCGCCCTGAATGACCGGCGGCGCCCCTAGCGGCCTGGGTCGTGGCGGGGTGGCAGTGTGAGTCTGGCACTGCGGTTTGGGGGTCCCCAATGCCATGCGTTGCAGCACAAGGGCCCTTGGGAGGGGCCCCTGGGGACGTCCTAGGGTTACTGTTAGCACCCAGGAGTCCGGTAGTCATGATCCGCCAGCTGTGCAGTAGCGGAGGGCCAGGCCAAGGTGAGGGCGCTGGTGAGCTGGGGCGTGGGCCCATGCAGTTTGGCACGGGGGCCTTGGAAGGTCGCCTGGGGATTGGATGGCCCTGCCGGTTCTCCCGCCCTGAATGGCCAGAGGCGCCCCTAGCGACCCGGGTCGTGGCGGGGCAGCACGGTGAGTATGGCGCTGGGGCTCGGGGGTCCCAGTCCCTGGCGTTGCTGCGCCAGGCCCCTTGGGAGGTTCCCCTTGGGGGCCAACCTAAGGTTAGGGTTAGCCCCCAGGGGGCTGGAGGCCCGATCCGCTGGCTGTTTGGTGAGCAGAGGGGCGGGTCGAGGTGAGGGCGCTGGTGAGCGGGAGCATCGGCCCAAGCATTTTGGTGCGTGGGCCCTTAAATGTTCACCGGGACTCGGAGGGCCCTGCCCATTCTCCCGACCTGAATGACCGGTGGCACCCCTAGTGGCCTGCGTGCCAGCGGGGTGGCAGGGTGAGTCCGGCGCTGGGGCTTGGGGGTCATCAATCCCCGGTGTTGCGGGACAGGCCCCTTGGGAGGGGCCCCTCAGGGGCCAACCTAGGGTTAGGGTTAGCCCCCAGGAGGCCGGCAGGCCCCATACGCCAGCTGTGCAGCGAGCGGAGGGGCGGGCCGAGCTGAGTGCCCTGGCGAGCTGGAAGGTGGTACCCAAAGTTTTGGCACCAGGGGCCCTCGAATGTCGCCGGGGACTCGGAGGGCCCTGCCCGTTCTCCCGCCCTGAATGAGTGGCGGCTCCCCTAGCAACCCGAGTGGTGGCGGGGCTGCAGGGTGGGTCTGGTGCTGAGGCTCGGGGGTCCCCAGTGCCAGACGTTGCGGCACCAGGCCCCTTGGGCGGGGCCCCTTGGGGGCCGAACTAGGGTAAAGGTTAGCTCCTGGAGGCCGGCAGGCACGATCCACAGTCTGGGGCGAATGGAGGTGTGGTCGAAGATCAGGGCGCTGGCGAGCAAGAGAGTGGGCCCCAGCGTTTTGGCGCTGGGGGCCTTCGAAGGTCACCAGGGCAGGGAGGGCCCTGCCCATTCTCCCGCCCTGAATGATTGGCGGTACCCTAGCAGCCCGGGTGTGGGCGGGGCGGAACGGTGAGTCCAGCGTTGCGACTCGGGGGTCTCCAATCCCTGGCGTTCGGAGGCAGTCCCTTTGGGAGGGGCACCTTGGGGGCCGACCTAGGGTTAGGGTTATCCCCCAGGAGGCCGGCAGGCTCAATCCACCGGCTCTGTGGTGAATGGGGGGGTGGACCAAGGTGAGGTCGCTGGCGAACGGAAGCGTGGGCCCCAACATTTTGGCTCGGTGGGCTTTCGAATGTCGCAGGGGGCTCGGAGGGCCCTGCTCCTTCTCCCGCCATGAAGGACCGGCGACACCCCTAGCTCCCCGGGTGGCAGCGGGGTGGCAGGGTCAGTCCTGCACTGGTGCTTGGGTTTCCCAATCCCCAGCGTTGCGGCGCCAGGCCCCTTGGGAGGGGCCCCTCTGGGACTGTCCTAGGGTTAGGTTAACCCCCAGGAGGCCAGCAGTCCGGATCCGCAGGCTGTGCAGTGAGCGGAGGAGAGATTGACCGTGGTAGGGCGCAGTTGAGCAGTAGCGTGGTACCCAGTGTTTTGGCGTGGGGGGCCTTCTTATTTCACCGGAGGCTCGGAGGGCCCTGCCTGTTATCCCGCTCTGAATGCCCGGAGTCGCTCTTAGAGGCCCGCGTGGCGGCGGGGCGGCAGGGTGGCCCGGCGCTGGGGCTTGCGGGTCCCCAATCCCTGCCGTTGTGGCACCAAGCCTCTTGGGAGGGGCCACTCTGGGGCCCATCTAGGGTTACCATTAGCCCTGAGGAGCCCAGGAGGCCAGATCCGCCAGCTGTGTGGCTAGAGGGGGGGCGGGCTGAGGTGAGAGAGCTGTAGAGCGGGAGCATGGGCTTCAGCATTTTGGCGCGGGGGACCTATAAATGTCGCCGGGGGCTCGGAGGGCCCTGCCCGTTCCCCCACCCTGAATGACCGGTGGCGCCCCAAGTGGCCCGGGTGGCGGCGGAGGGGCAGGTTGAGTACATCATTGGGGCTTGGGGGTCCTCAATCTCCAGCATCGTGGCGCCAGGCCCTTTGGGAGTGCCCTTCGGGGGCCGACCTGGGGTAAGGGTTAGCCCCCAGGAGGCCGGCAGGCCCAATAAGATGGCTGTGGGGCGAGCGGAGGATTGGGCTGAGGTGAGGGCGATGGGGAGCAAGATTGTGGGCCCCTGCATTTTGGCACTGGAGGCTTCAAATATCTCCGGTTCCTCCAGGGCCCTGTCCCTTCTCCCGCCCTGAATGACCGGCGGCGCCCCTAGCGGCCCGGGTGGCAGCGTTGTGGGAGGGTGAGTCTGGCTTTGGGGCTTGGGGTTCCAGATCCCTGGCGTAGTGGCACCAAAAGCCTTGGGAGGGGCCCCTGGGGGGCCGACCTAGGGTTAGGGTTAGCCCCCAGGAGACCGTCAGGCCCAACCGCACACTGTGCGGCGAGCTGAGGTGCGGCCCGAGGTGAAGGCGCTGGGGAGCGGGAGCGTGGGCACCAGCGTTTTGGCACGGGGAGCCTTTGAAGGTCACCGGGGACTCAGAAGGCCCTGCCCTTCTCTCGCCCTCTATGACCCGCGGCGCCCCTAGCGGCCCAGGTGGGGACAGTGCGGCAGGGTGAGTCCGGCTCTGGGGCTCTGAGTCACCAATCCCCAGCATTGCAGAGCCAGGCCGCTTGGGATGTCCCCTCAGGGCCGACCTAGGGTTTTGGTTAGCTGCCAGGAGCCCGGCAGGCCCTATCCACCGGCTCTGAAGCAAGCGGTGGGGTGGGCCTAGGCGAGGGCGCTGGCGAGCAGGATCCTGGGAGCCAACGTTTTTGCGCGGGGAGCCTTCAAAGGTCAGCGTGGGCTCGGAGGGCCCTGCCCGATCTCTTGCCCTGATTGACCGGCGGGGCCTCTAGCGGCTCGGGTGGCTGAAGGGCAGCAGGGTGAGTGCGGCACATGAGCTCGGGGTCCCCATCCCCAGCGTTGCGACGCCAGGCCCCTTGGGAAGTGCCCCTCGGTGGCCGACCTATGGTTAGGGTTAGCCTCCAGGAGCCCCGCAGGCCCGATACACCACCTGTGCGTCGAGCAGAGAGTTGGGCCGAGGTGAGGGTGCTGGTGAACATGAGCCCGGGCCCAAGCGTTTTGGTTCGTTGTGCCTTCGAAGGTCGGCAGGGGTTCGGAGGGCCCTGCCAGTTCTCCCAACCTGAATGAATGGCGGCGCCCCTAGCGGCCTGTGTGGGTTGGGGTGGCAGCGTGCATCCGGCGCTGGGGCTTGGGGGCCCCCAATCCCTGGCGTTGCAGCGCCAGGCCCCTTAGGAAGGGACCTTCAGGGGCTGTCCTAGGGTTAGGGTGAGCTCCCAGGAGGCCGGCAGGCCCGAGTCGCTGGCTCTGCGAAGAGCGGAAGTGCGGGCCGAGTTGAGGGTGATGCAGAGCGGGAGCGTGGTCCCCAGCGTTTTGACGCCCTGGGCCTTCGACTGTTGCCATGGCTCAAAGGGCCCTGCCCGTTCTCCTGCCCTGAAGAACCAGCGGCGCCCTTAGCAGCTCCCTTGGCGGTGGAGCGGCAGGGTGAGTCCATGCTGCGGCTCGGGGATCCCCAATCCCCAGCATTGTGGGGCCAGGCTTCTTGGGAGGGGGTCCTCTTGGGCGGACCTAGGTTTAGAGCTAGCACCCAGGAGGCCAGCAGGCCCAATCCTGTGCCTGGGCGGCGAGAGGTGGGCGGCCCGAGGTAAAGGCGCTGGCGATCGGGAGCGTGGGCCCCTGCATTTTGGCGCAGGAGGCTTCAAATATCGCCGGATTCTCCAGGGCCCTGTCCCTTCTCCCGCCCTGAATGACGGGCGGCGCCACTAGCGTCCCGGGTGGCGACGTGGCGGCAGGGTGAGTCTGGCTCTGGGTCTTGGGGTCCCTGATCCCCAGTGTAGCGGCACCAGGACCCTTGGGAGGGGCCCATGGGTGGCTGACCTAGGGTTAGGGTTAGCCCCCAGGAGGCCGGCAGGTGGGATCCGGCCACTGTCCCGGGAGCGGAGGGCGGGGCCGAGGTGAGGGCGTTGGGAGCGGGAGTGTGGGCACCAGCGTTTTGGCACGGGGAGCCTTTGAAGGCCACCGGGGGCTTGGAAGGCCCTGCCCCTTCTCTCGCCCTGAATGACCCGCAGTGCTCCTAGCGGCCTGGGTGGCGGCGTTGCGGTAGGGTGAGTGTGGCTCTGGGGCTTGAGGTACCCGGTCCCCGGCGAAGCGGCACCAGGACCCTTGGGAGGGGCCCCTGAGTGGCCGACCTAGGGTTAGGGTTAGCACCCGGGAGGCCGGCAGGCGGGATCCGCCCGCTGTGCGTGGAGCGGAGGGGCGGACCGAGGTGAGGGCGCTGGCGAGCAAGAGCCTGGGCCCAAGCGTTTTGGCACCGGGGGCCTTCGAATGTCTCCGGGGACTCGGCGGGCCCTGCCCTTTCTCCTCCCTGAATGACCGGCGGCGCCCCTAGCAGCCCAGGTGGCGGCGGGGCGGCATGGAAGTCCGGGCATAGGGCTCGGGGGTCCCCAGTCCACCCCGTTGCGGCGCCAGGCCCCTTGGGAGGGGCCCCTCGGAGGCTGACCTAGGGTTAGGTTTAGCCCCTAGGATGCCGGCAGGCCCTATTCGCCAGCCGTGTGGAGAATGGAGTGGCGGACCGAGGTGAGGGCACTGGTGAGCGGGAGCATGGGCCCGGGTGTTTTGGCGCGGGGGGCCTTTGAAGGTCGCCGTGTCTTGGAAGGCCCTGCCCGTGCTCCCGCCCTGAATCATCGGCACCACCCCAAGCCCCCGGGTGGCGGCTGGGTGGCAGGGTGAGTCCAGTGCTGAGGCTCGGGGGTCCCCAATCCCCAGCGTTGCTGCGCCAGATCCCTTGGGAGGGGCCCCTCGGGGGTCGATCTAGGGTTGCGGTTAGCCCCCAGGAGGCCGGTGGACCCCATCAGCGGCTGTGCGGCACGCGGAGGGTTGGGCCGAGGTGAGGGCGCTGGCGAGACTGAGCATGAGCCCAAGCGTTTCAGTGCGGGGGGCCTTCGAAGGTCAGTGGGGGCTCGGAGGGACCTGCCCGTTCTCCCGCTCTGAATGACCGGCGGGGCCCCTAGAGGCTCCGGTGCCTGAAGGGCAGCAGGGTGAGACCGGCACTTGGGTTGGGGACCCCATTCCCGGCGTTGTGGCGCCAGGCCACTTGGGAAGGGCCCCTCCGTGGCCGACCTACAGTTAGGGTTAGCCCCCAGGAAGCCAGCAGGCCCGATACACCGCCTGTGCGTCGAGCGCAGAGTTGGGCCGAGGTGAGGGTGCTGGTGAACATGAGCCCGGGCCCAAGCGTTTTGGTTCGGGGCGCCTTCGAAGGTCGGCGGGGGTTCGAAGGGCCCTGCCTGTTCTCCCACCCTGAATGAATGGCGGCGCCCCTAGCGGCACGTGTGGGGCAGGGCGGCAGGGTGCATCCAGCGCTGGGGCTTGGGGGTTCCCAATCCCCGGCTTTGCGGCGCCAGGCCCCTTAGGAAGCGACCCTCGGGGCCGTCCTAGGGTTAGGGTTAGCGCCCAGGAGGCCGGCAGGCCAGATCCGCCGGCTGTGCGAGGAGTGGAGATGCAGGCCGAGTTGAGGGCGATGGCGAGCGGGATCTGGGCCCCAGCGTTTTGGCGTCCTGGGCCTTTGAATGTTGCCATGGCTCGGAGGGCCCTGCCCTTTCTCCTGCCCTGAAGAACCAGCAAGGCCCCTAGCGGCTCCGTTGGCGGTGGGGCGGCAGGGTGAATCCCAGGCTGCGGCTCGGGGATCCCCAATCCCCGGCGTTGTGGTGCCAGGCCCCTTGGGAGGGGCTCCTCGTGGGCCGACCCAGGGTTAGAGTTAGCCCCCATAAGGCCGGCAGGCCAGATCCTCTGGCTGGGCGGTGAGAGGTGGGCGGGCCGAGGTAAAGGCGCTGGGGTGCGGGATTGTGGGCCCCTGCATTTTGGGGTGGGAGGCTTCAAATGTCGCCGGTTTCTCCAGGGCCCTGTCAGTTCTCCCGCCCTGAATGACCAGCGGCGCCCCTCGCGGCCCGGGTGGCAGCGTTGTGGGAGGGTGAGTCTGGCTTTGGGGCTTGGGGTTCCAGATCCCTGGCGTAGTGGCACCAAAAGCCTTGGGAGGGGCCCCTGGGGGGCCGACCTAGGGTTAGGGTTAGCCCCCAGGAGACCGTCAGGCCCAACCGCACACTGTGCGGCGAGCTGAGGTGCGGCCCGAGGTGAAGGCGCTGGGGAGCAGGAGCGTGGGCACCAGCGTTTTGGCACGGGGAGCCTTTGAAGGTCACCGGGGACTCAGAAGGCCCTGCCCTTCTCTCGCCCTCTATGACCCGCGGCGCCCCTAGCGGCCCAGGTGGGGACAGTGCGGCAGGGTGAGTCCGGCTCTGGGGCTCTGAGTCACCAATCCCCAGCATTGCAGAGCCAGGCCGCTTGGGATGTCCCCTCAGGGCCGACCTAGGGTTTTGGTTAGCTGCCAGGAGCCCGGCAGGCCCTATCCCCCGGCTCTGAAGCAAGCGGTGGGGTGGGCCTAGGTGAGGGCGCTGGCGAGCAGGATCCTGGGAGCCAACGTTTTTGCGCGGGGAGCCTTCAAAGGTCAGCGTGGGCTCGGAGGGCCCTGCCCGATCTCTTGCCCTGATTGACCGGCGGGGCCTCTAGCGGCTTGGGTGGCTGAAGGGCAGCAGGGTGAGTGCGGCACATGAGCTCGGGGTCCCCATCCCCAGCGTTGCGACGCCAGGCCCCTTGGGAAGTGCCCCTCGGTGGCCGACCTATGGTTAGGGTTAGCCTCCAGGAGCCCCGCAGGCCCGATACACCACCTGTGCGTCGAGCGGAGAGTTGGGCCGAGGTGAGGGTGCTGGTGAACATGAGCCTGGGCCCAAGCGTTTTGGTTGGGTGCGCCTTCGAAGGTCGGCAGGGGTTCGGAGGGCCCTGCCAGTTCTCCCACCCTGAATGAATGGCGGCGCACCTAGCGGCCTGCGTGGGTTGGGGTGGCAGCGTGCATCCGGCGCTGGGGCTTGGGGGCCCCCAATCCCTGGCGTTGCGGTGCCAGGCCCCTTAGGAAGGGACCTACAGGGGCTGTCCTAGGGTTAGGGTGAGCTCCCAGGAGGCTGGCAGGCCCGAGTCGCTAGCTCTGCGAAGAGTGGAGGTGCGGGCCGAGTTGAGGGTGATGCAGAGCGGGTGCGTGGTCCCCAGCGTTTTGGCGCCCTGGGCCTTCGACTGTTGCCATGGCTCAAAGGGCCCTGCCCGTTCTCCTGCCCTGAAGAACCAGCGGCGCCCTTAGCAGCTCCCTTGGCGGTGGAGCGGCAGGGTGAGTCCATGCTGCGGCTCGTGGATCCCCAATCCCCAGCGTTGTGGGGCCAGGCCTCTTGGGAGGGGCTCCTCGTGGGCGGACCTAGGTTTAGAGTTAGCACCCAGGAGGCCAGCAGGCCCAATCCTCTGGCTGGGTGGCGAGGGGTGGGCGGCCCGAGGTAAAGGCGCTGGCGATCGGGAGCGTGGGCCCCTGCATTTTGGCGCAGGAGGCTTCAAATATCGCCGGTTTCTCCAGGGCCCTGTCCCTTCTCCCGCCCTGAATGACGGGCAGCGCCACTAGCGTCCCGGGTGGCGACGTGGCGGCAGGGTGAGTCTGGCTCTGGGTCTTGGGGTCCCTGATCCCCAGTGTAGCGGCACCAGGACCCTTGGGAGGGGCCCCTGGGTGGCTGACCTAGGGTTAGGGTTAGCCCCCAGGAGGCCGGCAGGTGGGATCCGGCCACTGTCCGAGGAGCGGAGGGCGGGGCCGAGGTGAGGGCGTTGGGGAGCGGGAGCGTGGGCACCAGCGTTTTGGCACGGGGAGCCTTTGAAGGCCACCGCGGGCTCGGAAGGCCCTGCCCCTTCTCTCGCCCTGAATGACCCGCAGTGCTCCTAGCGGCCTGGGTGGCGGCGTTGCGGTAGGGTGAGTGTGGCTCTGGGGCTTGAGGTTCCCGATCCCCGGCGAAACGGCACCAGGACCCTTGGGAGGGGCCCCTGGGTGGCCGACCTAGGGTTAGGGTTAGCACCCGGGAGGCCGGCAGGCGGGATCCGCCCGCTGTGCGTGGAGCGGAGGGGCGGGCCGAGGTGAGGGCGCTGGCGAGGAAGAGCCTGGGCCCAAGCGTTTTGGCACCGGGGGCCTTCGAATGTCTCCGGGGACTCGGCGGGCCCTGCCCATTCTCCTCCCTGAATGACTGGCGGCGCCCCTAGCAGCCCAGGTGGCGGCGGGGCGGCATGGAAGTCCGGGCATAGGGCTCGGGGGTCCCCAGTCCACCGCGTTGCGGCGCCAGGCCCTTTGGAGGGGCCCCTCGGAGGCTGACCTAGGGTTAGGTTTAGCCCCTAGGATGCCTGCAGGCCCTATTCGCCAGCCATGTGGAGAATGGAGTGGCGGACCGAGGTGAGGGCACTGGTGAGCGGGAGCGTGGGCCCGGGTGTTTTGGCGCGGGGGGCCTTTGAAGGTCGCCGTGTCTTGGAGGGCCCTGCCCGTGCTCCCGCCCTGAATGAACGGCACCACCCCAAGCCCCCGGGTGGCGGCTGGGTGGCAGGGTGAGTCCTGTGCTGAGGCTCGGGGGTCCCCAATCCCCAGCGTTGCGGCGCCAGATCCCTTGGGAGGGGCCCCTCGGGGGTCGATCTAGGGTTCCGGTTAGCCCCCAGGAGGCCGGTGGACCCCATCAGCGGCTGTGCGGCACGCGGAGGGTTGGGCCGAGGTGAGGGTGCTGGCGAGACTGAGCATGAGCCCAAGCGTTTTAGTGCGGGGGGCCTTCGAAGGTCAGTGGGGGCTCGGAGGGACCTGCCCGTTCTCCCGCTCTGAATGACCAGCGGGGCCCCTAGAGGCTCCGGTGCCTGAAGGGCAGCAGGGTGAGACCGGCACTTGGGTTGGGGTCCCCATTCCCGGCATTTTGGCGCCAGGCCACTTGGGAAGGGCCCCTCCGTGGCCGACCTACAGTTAGGGTTAGCCCCCAGGAGGCCAGCAGGCCCGATACACCGCCTGTGCGTGGAGCGGAGAGTTGGGCCGAGGTGAGGGTGCTGGTGAACATGAGCCCGGGCCCAAGCCTTTTGGTTCGGGGTGCCTTCGAAGGTCGGCGGGGGTTTGAAGGGCCCTGACCATTCTCCCACCCTGAATGAATGGCGGCGCCCCTAGCGGCACCTGTGGGGCAGGGCGGCAGGGTGCATCCAGCGCTGGGGCTTGGGGGTTCCCAATCCCCGGCGTTGCGGCGCCAGGCCCCTTAGGAAGAGACCCTCGGGGCCGTCCTATGGTTAGGGTTAGCTCCCAGGAGGCCGGCAGTCCCTGGGCCTTTGAATGTTGCCATGGCTCGAAGGGCCCTGCCTGTTCTCCTGCCCTGAATAACCAGTGGCGCCCTTAGCGGCTCCGTTGGCGGTGGGGCGCCAGGGGGAGTCCTGCGCTGTGGCTCGGGGATCCCCAATCCGCAGCGTTGCGGGGCCAGGCCCCTTGGGAGGGGCTCGTAGGGGGCCGACCTAGGGTTAGAGTTAGCACCCAGGAGGCGGCAGGCCCAATCCTCTGGCTGGGCGGCGAGAGGTGCGCGGGCCGAGGTAAAGGCTCTGGCGAGCCGGAGCCTGGGCCCCTGCATTTTGGTGGGAGGCTTCAAAAGTCGCTGGTTTCTCCAGGGCCCTGTCCATTCTCCCGCCCTGAATGACCAGTGGCGCCCCTAGCGGCCCGGGTGGGGACAGTGCGGCAAGGTAAGTCGGGTTCTGGGGCTCTGAGTCACCAATCCCCAGCGTTGCAGAGCCAGGCCCCTTGGGATGTGCCCCACGGGGCCGACCTAGGGTTTTGGTTAGCCCCAGGAGCTTGGCAGGCCCTATCCACCGGCTCTGAATCAAGCGGAGGGGCGGGCTGAGGTGAGGGCGCTGGGAGCAAGAGCATGAGAGCCAACGTTTTTGCGCGGGGGGCCTTCGAAGGTCAGCGGGGGCTCGGAGGTCCCTGCCCCTTCTCCTGTCCTGATTGACCGGTGGTCCCCTAGCGGCTTGAGTGGCTGAAGGGCAGCAGGGTGAGTCCGGCAGTTGGGCACGGGGTCCCCATCCCCAGCGTTGCGTCACCAGGTCCCTTGGGAAGGGCCCCTCGGGGGCAGACCTATGGTTAGGGTTAGTCCCCAGGAGCCACGCAGGCCCGATACACCACCTGTGCATCGAGAGGACAGTTGGGCCGAGGTGAGGGTGCTGGTGAACGTGAGCCAGGGCCCAAGGGTTTTGGATCGGGGCGCCTTCGAAGGTCGACGGGGGTTCTGAGGGCCCTGCCAGTTCTCCCACCCTGAATGAATGGCGGCGCCCCTAGTGGCCTGTGTGGGGCGGGGCGGCAGCGTGCATCAGGCGCTGGGGCTTGGGGGTCCGCAATCTCCGGAGTTGCCGAACCCGGTCCCTTAGGAAGGGATCCTCAGGGGCCGTCCTAGGGTTAGGGTTAGCGCCCAGGAGGCCAGCAGGCCGGAGTCGCCAGCTCTGCAAGGAGCGGAGGTGCGGGCCGAGTTGAGGGTGCTGGTGAACGTGAGCGTGGGCCCAAGCATTTTGATTCGGGGCGCCTTGGAGCATGGGCGGGGGTTCGGAGGGCCCTGCCCTTTCTCCCACCCTGAATGAACAGCGGCGCCCCCAGCAGCCCGGGTGGGGAGGGGCGACAGGGTGCATCCTGTGCTGGGGCTTGGGGGTCCCCAATCCCCGGCGATGGGGCGCCAGGCCCCTTGGGAGAGGCCCCTCGGGGGCAACCTAGGGTTAGGTTTAGCCCCCAGGAGGCCGGCAGGCCCTATTCGCCAGCTGTGTGGAGAGTGGGGTGGTGGTCGGAGGTGAGGGCGCTGGTGAGTGGGAGGGTTGGTCTGCCGTTTTTGCGCGGGGGGGGGGCTTCGAAGGTCACCGTGTCTCGGAGGTCCCTGCCCGTTCTCCTGTCCTGATGGACCGGTGGTCCCCTAGCGACTTGGGTGGCTGAAGGGCAGCAGGGTGAGTCTGGCACTTGGGCACGGGGTCCCCATCCCCAGCATTGTGTCACCAGGACCCTTGGGAAGGGCCCCTCGGGGGCCGTCCTAGGGTTAGGGTTAGCGCCCAGGAGGCCGGCAGGCCCGAGTCGCCGGCTGTGCGAGGAGCGGAGGTGCGGGCCGAGTTGAGGGTGCTGGTGAACATGAGCGTGGGCCCAAGTGTTTTGATTCGGGGCGACTTCGAGCATAGGCGGGGGTTCGGATGGCCGTGCCCCTTCTCCCACGCTGAATGAATGGCAGCGCCCCTGCAGCCCGTGAGGGGAGGGGCGACAGGGTGCATCAGGCACTGGGGCTTGGGGGTCCCCAATCCCCAGCGATGCCGCGCCAGGCCCCTTGGGAGAGGCCGCTCGGGGGCAACCTAGGGTTAGGTTTAGCCCCCAGGAGGCCGGCAGGCCCTATTCCCAGCTGTGTGGAGAATGGAGTGGTGGATGGAGGTGAGGGCGCTGGTGAGTGGGAGGGTGGGTCTGCCGTTTTTGCACGGGGGGGCCTCCGGAGGTCACCATGTCTCGGAGGGCCCTGCCTGTTCTCCCGCCCTGAATGATCGGCAACACCCAAAGCCCCCGGGTGGCGGCTGGGCGGCAGGGTGAGTCAGGTGCTGAGGTTCGGGGTCCCCAATCCCGGCGTTGCTGCGCCAAGGCCCTTGGGAGTGGTCCTTTGGGGATCGATCTAGGGATATAGTTAGCCCCCAGGAGGCAGGTGGACACGATCAGAGGCTGAGCGTTACGCGGAGGGTTGGGATGAGGTGAGGGCACTGGCGAGACTGAGCATGAGCCCATGCTTTTTAGTGCGGGGGCTTTCGAAGCTCAGCGGGGCCTCAGAGAGACCTGCCCATTCTCCCGCTCTGAATGACCGGCGGGGCCCCTAGCGGCTCGGTTGGCTGAAGGGGAGCAGGGTGAGTCCAGCACTTGGGCTCGGGGTCCCCATCCCCGGCGTTGTGGCGCTAGGCCACTTGGGAAGTGCCCCTCGGGGGCTGACCTATGGTTAGGGTTAGCTCCCAGGAGGCCGGCAGGCCCTGGGCCTTCGAATGTTGCCATGGCTTGAAGGGCCCTGCCTGTTCTCCTGCCCTGAATAACCAGCGGCGCCCTTAGCGGCTCCTTTGGCGGTGGGGCGGCACGGGGAGTCCCGCGCTGCGGCTCGGGGATCCCCAATCCCCAGCGTTGCGGGGCCAGGCCCCTTGGGAGGGGCTCGTAGGGGGCGGACCTAGGGTTAGAGTTAGCACTCAGGAGGCGGCAGGCCCAATCCTCTGGCTGGGCAGCGAGAGGTGCGCGGGCCAAGGTAAGGGCTCTGGGAGCGGGAGCGTGGGCCCCTATATTTTGCCGGGAGGCTTCAAAAGTCCCTGGTTTCTCCAGGGCCCTGTCAGTTCTCCTGCCCTGAATGACCGGCGGCGCCCCATCGGTCTGGGTGGCGACAGTGGGGCAGGGTGAGTCGGGTTCTGGGGCTCTGAGTCACCAATCCCCAGCGTTGCAGAGCCAGGCCCCTTGGGATGTGCCCCACGGGGCCGACCTGGGGTTTTGGTTAGCCCCAGGAGCTTGGCAGGCCCTATCCACCGGCTCTGAATCAAGTGGAGGGGCGGGCCGAGGTGAGGGCGCTGGGAGCAGGAGCATGGGAGCCAAGGTTTTTGCGCGGGGGGCCTTCAAAAGTCAGCGGGGGCTTGGAGGTCCCTGCCCCTTCTCCTGTCCTGATTGACCGGTGGTCCCCTAGCGGCTTGGGTGGCTGAAGGGCAGCAGGGTGAGTCCGGCACTTGGGCACGGGGTCCCCCTCCCCAGCATTGAGTCGCCAGGACCCTTGGGAAGGGCCCCTCGGGGGCCAACCTATGGTTAGGGTTGGCCCCCAGGAGCCCCGCAGGCTCGATACACCACCTGTGCATCGAGCGGAGAGTTGGGCCAAGGAGAGGGTGCTGGTGAACGTGAGCCAGGGCCCAAGGGTTTTGGTTCCGGGCGCCTTCGAAGGTCGGCGGGGGTTCGGAGGGCCCTGCCCGTTCTCCCAACCTGAATGAATGGCGGCGCCCCTAGCGGCCCGTGTGGGGCGGGGGGCAGCGTGCGTCTGGCACTGGGACTTGGGGGTCCACAATCCCCGGCATTGCAGCGCCAGGCCCCTTAGGAAGGGATCCTCAGGGGCCGTCCTAGGGTTAGGGTTAGCTCCCAGGAGGCCAGCAGGCCCTAGTCGCCAGCTGTGTGAGGAGCAGAGGTGCGGGCCGAGTTGAGGGTGCTGGTGAACGTGAGCGTGGGCCCAAGCGTTTTGATTCGGGGCGCCTTGGAGCATAGGCGGGGGTTCGGAGGGCCCTGCCCCTTCTCCCACCCTGAATGAACGGCGGCGCCCCTAGCGGCCCGAGTGGGGAGGGGCAACAGGGTGCATCCGGCGCTGGGGCTTGGGGGTCCCCAATCCCCGGCGATGCGGCGCCAGGCCCCTTGGGGGAGGCCCCTCGGGGGCAACCTAGGGTACGGTTTAGCTCCCAGGAGGCCGGCAGGCCCTATTCGCCAGCTGTGTGGAGAGTGCAGTGGCGGACGGAGGTGAGGGCGCTGCTGAGTGGAAGGGTGGGTCTGCCGTTTTTGCGCTGGGGGACCTTCAAAGGTCGCCGTGTCTCCGAGGGCCCTGCCTGTTCTCCCGCCCTGAATGATCCGCAGCACCCCAAGCCCCCGGGTGGTGGCTGGGCGGCAGGGTGAGTCAGGTGCTGAGGTTCGGGGTCCCCAATCCCCGGCATTGCTGCGCCAAGCCCCTTGGGAGTGGACCTTTGGGGATCGATCTAGGGTTATGGTTAGCCCCCAGGAGGTCAGTGGACCCAATCAGCGGCTGTGCGGCACGCGGAGGGTTGGGACGAGGTGAGGGCACTGGCGAGACTGAGCATGAGCCCAAGCTTTTTAGTGCGGGGGGCCGTCGAAGGTCGGCAGGGCCGCAGAGGGACCTGCCCGTTCTCCCACTCTGAATGACCGGCGGGGCCCCTAGCGGCTCGGGTGGCTGAAGGGCAGGAGGGTGAGTCCAGCACTTGGGCTCGGGGTCCCCATCCCCGGTGTTGTGGTGCCAGGCCACTTGGGAAGGGCCCCTCGGGGGGCCGACCTACCCTTAGGGTCAACCCCAGGCGGCCGGCAGGCCCGATACACCACCTGTGCGTCGAGCGGAGAGTTGGGCCGAGGTGAGGGTGCTGGTGAACATGAGCCTGGGCCCAAGCGTTTCGGTTCAGGGCGCCTTCGAAGGTCGGTGGGGGTTCGGAGGGCCCTGGCAGTTCTCCCACCCTGAATGAATGGCGGCGCCCCCAGCCACCCGTGTGAGGCGGGGCGCCAGGGTGCATCCGGCACTGCGTCTTGGGGGTCCCCAATCCCCGGCGTTGCGATGCCAGGCCCCTTGGGAAGGGCCCCTCGGGGGCCGACCTATGGTTAGGGTTAGCTCCCAGGAGGCCAGCAGGCCCTGGGCCTTCGAATGTTGCCATGGCTCGAAGGGCCCTGCCTGTTCTCCTACCCTGAATAACCAGTGGCGCCCTTAGCGGCTCCGTTGGCAGTGGGGCGGCAGGGGGAGTCCTGTGCTGTGGCTCGGGGATCCCCAATCCGCAGCGTTGCGGGGCCAGGCCCCTTGGGAGGGGTTCGTAGGGGGCCGACCTAGGGTTAGTCTTAGCACCCAGGAGGCGGCAGGCCCAATCCTCTGGCTGGGCGGCGAGAGGTGCGCGGGCCGAGGTAAAGGCTCTGGCGAGCTGGAGCCTGGGCCCCTGCATTTTGGTGGGAGGCTTCAAAAGTCGCTGGTTTCTCCAGGGCCCTGTCCATTCTCCCGCCCTGAATGACCGGTGGCACCCCTAGCGGCCCGGGTGGGGACAGTGCGGCAGGGTGAGTCGGGTTCTGGGGCTCTGAGTCACCAATCCCCAGCGTTGCAGAGCCAGGCCCCTTGGGATGTGCCCCACGGGGCCGACCTAGGGTTTTGGTTAGCCCCAGGAGCTTGGCAGGCCCTATCCACCGGCTCCGAATCAAGCGGAGGGGCGGGCTGAGGTGAGGGCGCTGGGAGCAAGAGCATGAGAGCCAACGTTTTTGCGCGGGGGGCCTTCGAAGGTCAGCGGGGGCTCGGAGGTCCCTGCCCGTTCTCCTGTCCTGATTGACCGGTGGTCCCCTAGCGGCTTGAGTGGCTGAAGGGCAGCAGGGTGAGTCCGGCACTTGGGCATGGGGTCCCCATCCCCAGCGTTGCGTCACCAGGTCCCTTGGGAAGGGCCCCTCGGGGGCAGACCTATGGTTAGGGTTAGTCCCCAGGAGCCACGCAGGCCCGATACACCACCTGTGCATCGAGAGGACAGTTGGGCCGAGGTGAGGGTGCTGGTGAACGTGAGCCAGGGCCCAAGGGTTTTGGATCGGGGCGCCTTCGATTGTCGACGGGGGTTTTGAGGGCCCTGCCAGTTCTCCCACCCTGAATGAATGGCGGCGCCCCTAGTGGCCTGTGTGGGGCGGGGCGGCAGCGTGCATCCGGCACTGGGGCTTGGGGGTCCGCAATCTCCGGAGTTGCGGAACCGGGTCCCTTAGGAAGGGATCCTCAGGGGCCGTCCTAGGGTTAGGGTTAGCTCCCAGGAGGCCAGCAGGCCCGAGTCGCCAGCTGTGTGAGGAGCAGAGGTGCGGGCCGAGTTGAGGGTGCTGGTGAACGTGAGCGTGGGCCCAAGCGTTTTGATTCGGGGCGCCTTGGAGCATAGGCGGGGGTTCGGAGGGCCCTGCCCCTTCTCCCACCCTGAATGAACGGCGGCGCCCCTAGCGGCCCGAGTGGGGAGGGGCAACAGGGTGCATCTGGCGCTGGGGCTTGGGGGTCCCCAATCCCCGGCGATGCGGCGCCAGGCCCCTTGGGAGAGGCCCCTCGGGGGCAACCTAGGGTAAGGTTTAGCTCCCAGGAGGCCGGCAGGCCCTATTCGCCAGCTGTGTGGAGAGTGCAGTGGCGGACGGAGGTGAGGGCGCTGCTGAGTGGAAGGGTGGGTCTGCCGTTTTTGCGCTGGGGGGCCTTCGAAGGTCGCCGTGTCTCCGAGGGCCCTGCCTGTTCTCCCGCCCTGAATGATCCGCAGCACCCCAAGCCCCCGGGTGGTGGCTGGGCGGCAGGGTGAGTCAGGTGCTGAGGTTCGGGGTCCCCAATCCCCGGCATTGCTGCGCTAAGCCCCTTGGGAGTGGACCTTTGGGGATCGATCTAGGGTTATGGTTAGCCCCCAGGAGGTCAGTGGACCCAATCAGCGGCTGTGCGGCACGCGGAGGGTTGGGACGAGGTGAGGGCACTGGCGAGACTGAGCATGAGCCCAAGCTTTTTAGTGCGGGGGGCCGTCGAAGGTCGGCAGGGCCGCAGAGGGACCTGCCCGTTCTCCCAGTCTGAATGACCGGCGGGGCCCCTAGCGGCTCGGGTGGCTGAAGGGCAGGAGGGTGAGTCCAGCACTTGGGCTCGGGGTCCCCATCCCCGGCGTTGTGGCGCCAGGCCACTTGGGAAGGGCCCCTCGGGGGGCCGACCTACCCTTAGGGTTAACCCCAGGCGGCCGGCAGGCCCGATACACCACCTGTGCGTCGAGCGGAGAGTTGGGCCGAGGTGAGGGTGCTGGTGAACATGAGCCTGGGCCCAAGCGTTTCGGTTCAGGGCGCCTTCGAAGGTCGGTGGGGGTTCGGAGGGCCCTGGCAGTTCTCCCACCCTGAATGAATGGCGGCGCCCCTAGCGGCCCGTGTGAGGCGGGGCGCCAGGGTGCATCCGGCACTGGGTCTTGGGGGTCCCCAATCCCCGGTGTTGCGATGCCAGGCCCCTTGGGAAGGGCCCCTCGGGGGCCGACCTATGGTTAGGGTTAGCTCCCAGGAGGCCGGCAGGCCCTGGGCCTTCGAATGTTGCCATGGCTCGAAGGGCCCTGCCTGTTCTCCTGCCCTGAATAACCAGTGGCGCCCTTAGCGGCTCCGTTGGCGGTGGGGCGGCAGGGGGAGTCCTGCGCTGTGGCTCGGGGATCCCCAATCCGCAGCGTTGCGGGGCCAGGCCCCTTGGGAGGGGCTCGTAGGGGGCTGACCTAGGGTTAGAGTTAGCACCCAGGAGGCGGCAGGCCCAATCCTCTGGCTGGGCGGCGAGAGGTGCGCGGGCCGAGGTAAAGGCTCTGGCGAGCTGGAGCCTGGGCCCCTGCATTTTGGTGGGAGGCTTCAAAAGTCCCTGGTTTCTCCAGGGCCCTGTCCGTTCTCCCGCCCTGAATGACCGGTGGCGCCCCTAGCGGCCCGGGTGGGGACAGTGGGGCAGGGTGAGTCGGGTTCTGGGGCTCTGAGTCACCAATCCCCAGCGTTGCAGAGCCAGGCCCCTTGGGATGTGCCCCACGGGGCCGACCTAGGGTTTTGGTTAGCCCCAGGAGCTTGGCAGGCCCTATCCACCGGCTCTGAATCAAGTGGAGGGGCGGGCCGAGGTGAGGGCGCTGGGAGCAGGAGCATGGGAGCCAAGGTTTTTGCGCGGGGGGCCTTCAAAAGTCAGCGGGGGATTGGAGGTCCCTGCCCCTTCTCCTGTCCTGATTGACCGGTGGTCCTCTAGCGGCTTGGGTGGCTGAAGGGCAGCAGGGTGAGTCCGGCACTTGGGCACGGGGTCCCCCTCCGCAGCATTGAGTCGCCAGGACCCTTGGGAAGGGCCCCTTGGGGCCCAACCTATGGTTAGGGTTGGCCCCCAGGAGCCCCGCAGGCTCGATACACCACCTGTGCATTGAGCGGAGATTTGGGCCAAGGAGAGGGTGCTGGTGAACGTGAGCGAGGGCCCAAGGGTTTTGGTTCCGGGCGCCTTCGAAGGTCGGCGGGGGTTCGGAGGGCCCTGCCCGTTCTCCCAACCTGAATGAATGGCGGCGCCCCTAGAGGCCCGTGTGGGGCGGGGCGGCAGCGTGCCTCAGGCGCTGGGACTTGGGGGTCCACAATCTCAGGCCTTGCAGCTCCAGGCTCCTTGGGAGGGGCCCATTGGGGGCCGACCTAGGTTTAGGGTTAGCCCCCAGGAACCTGGCAGGCCTCATTCGCTGGCTGTGCTGTGAGCAGAGCAGCACGCCGAGGTGAGGGCGCTGGCGTACGGGGGTGTGGGGAAAGCCTTTTGGTGCGGGGGGGCCTTCGAAAGTCCCTGGGGGCTCGGAAGGCCTTGCCCGTTCTCCCAACCTGAATGACCGGCGATGCCCCTAGTGGCCCGGGTTGCGGTGGGGCGGCATGGTAAGTCCAGCGCTGGGGCACGGGGGTCCCCAATACTCGGCGTTGGGGCGCCAGGCCCCTTGGGAAGGGCCCTCGGGGTCCGAACCAGCGTTAGTGTTAGCCCCCAAGAGGCCGGCAGACCTGATCCGCCAGCTGTGTAGCGAGCAGTGGGGCAGGCCGAGGTGAGGGCACTGTAGAGCGGGAGCGTGGGCCCAAGCGTTTTGGCGTGGGGGCATTCGAAAGTCACCGGGGGTTCAGAGCGCACTTCCGGTTCTACTGCGCTGAAAGCCCGACGGTGCACCTAGCGGCTAGGGTTGCAGAGGGGCGGCAGGGTGAGTCCAGTGCTGGGGCTTGGGAATCCCCAATCCCTGGTGTTTCGGCACCAGACCCCTTGGGAAGGGTCCCTCGGGCCTGACTTAGGGTTTGGGTTAGCCTCCAGGAGGCCAGCAGGCTGGATCTGCCAGCTGTGCAGCGAGTGGATGGTCGGGCGGAGGTGAGATTGCTGGCGAGCAGGAGCGTGGGCCCAAGCGTTTTGGCGTGGGGGGGGTTCAAAGGTCGCCGGGGACTCGGAGGGCCCTGCCCCATCTCCCGCCCTGAATGAGGACGTTGCCCCTAGCGGGCCGGGTCGCAGTGAGGCGGTAGGGTGAGTCCGGCGCTGGGGCTCGGGAGTCCCCAATCCCCGGCATGGCGGTGCCAGGCCCCTTGGGAGGGGCCCCTTGGGTGCCGACCTAGGCTTAGAGTTATCCCCCCGGAGGCCAGCAGCCCCGATCTGCCCGCTGTATGGCGAGTGATGTGGCGGGCTGGAGTGAGGGTTCTGGCGAGCGGGAGCGTGGGCCTGAGTGTTTTCGCACGGGGGCCTTCGAAGGTCGCCATTGGTTCGGAGGGCCCTGCCCGTTCTCCTGCCCTTAATGACCGGCGGGGACCCTAGTGGCCCGGGTGGCAGCGGGGCGGGAGGGTGAGTCTGGCAATGGGGCTCGGGGGACACGAAACCCCGGCGTTGTGGCGCCAGGCACCTTGGGAGAGGCCCCTCGGGGGCTGACTTAGGTTTAGGGTTAGCCCCCAGGAGGCCGGCAGGCCCGATCCGCTGGCTGTGCGGCGAGTGGAGGGGCGGGCCGAGGTGAGGGCGTTGGCGAGTGGGAGCATGGGCCCAAGTATTTTGGCAAGGGTGGCCTTCGAAGGTCGCCGGGGGCTCGGAGGGCCCTGCCCGTTCTCCCGCCCTGAATGACTGGCAGCGCCCCTAACAGCCCGGGTGGAGGCAGGGCGGTAGGGCGGCTCCAGAGCTGGGGATCTGGGGTCCCCAATCCCAGGCGTGGTGGCGCCAGGCCCATTGGGAGGGGCCCCTCGGGGGCTGATGTAGGGTTTGGGTTAGCCCCCAGGAAGCTGGCAGGCCTGATCCGCCACCTGTGCGGTGTGCGGAGGGGCTGGCCTAGGTGAGGGCGCTGGCGAGCTGGACCGTGGGCCCAAGCGTTTTGGTGCGGGGGACTTCAAATGTCGCCCGGGGCTCTGAGGGCCCTGCCCGTTCTCCCACCTGAATGAGGACAGCGCCCCGAGTGTGCCAGGTCACGGCGCGGTGGCAGGGTGAGACTGCCGCCGGGGCTCGGGGGTCCCCGAGCCCCAGCATGGCAGAGCCAGGCCCCTTGGGAGGGGCCCCTCGGGCACCGACGTAGGGTTTGTGTTAGCTCCAGGAGGCCGGCAGGACCTATCCGTAGGCTGTACTGCGAGCCGAAGGACGGGTCGACGTGAATGCACTGGCGAGTGGGAGCGTGGGCCCAAGCGTTTTGGCGAGAGGGTTTCGAAGATTGCCGGGGGCTCGGAGAGCCCTGCCTGTTCTAACGCCCTGAATGAACGGCGGCGCCCCTAGCGGCCCGGGTGGCGGCGGGGCGGCAGGGTGAGTCAGGCGAGGGGGCTTGGGGGACCCCAATCCCAGGCGTGGTGGCGCCAGGCACCTTGGGAGGGGCCCCTTGGGGGCCAAGCTAGGTTTAGGGTTAGCCCCCAGGAGGCCGGCAGGCCCTTTCCGCCAGCTGTGTGACGAGCGGAGGATGGGCCGAGGTGAGGGCACTGGCGAACGGGAGCTTGGGCCCAATCGTTTTGGCACGGGGGGCCTTCGAAGGTTGCCGGGGGCTCGGAGGGCCCTGCCCGATATCCCGCCCTGAATGAGGAAGGCGCCCCTAGCGGGCCGGGTCGCAGTGGGGCGGCAGGGTGAGTTCGGCCCTGGTGCTCGGGGGTCCCCAATCCCTGGCGTGGCAGCACCAGGCCCCTTGGGAGGGGCCCCTCGTGAGCCGACCTAGGGTTAGGGTTAGCCCAAAGGAGGACAGCAGGCCCCATCCACCGGCTGAGCGGATTACGGAGTGGTGGGCCAAGGTGAGGGCTCTGGCGAGCGGGAGCGTGGTCCCAGGCGTTTTGGCACAGGGGCCTTCGAAGTTCGAGGGTGGCTCGGAAGGCTCTGCATGTTCTCCAGCCCGGAATGACCGGCGGCGCCCCTAGCGGCCCGGGTGGCGGCGGAGTGGCAGGGTGCATCTGGTGTTGTGGCTCGGGGGTCCCCAATCCCCGGCATGGCAGTGCCAGACCCCTTGGGACGGTCCCCTCTGAGACCGACCTAGGGTTCGGGTTAGCCCCCAGGAGAATGGCAGGCCCGATCCGCCAGCTGTGCAGAGAGTGGAGGGACGGGCCGAAGTGAGGGCGCTGGTGAGTGGTAGCGTTGGCCCAAGCGTTTTGGTGCAGGAGGCCTTGGACATTCGCCGGGGGCTCGGAGGGCCCTGCCCATTCTCCCGACCCATGAGGACATTGCTCCTAGCAGGCTGGGTCGTGGAGGGGCAGCAGGGTGAGCCCGCAGCAAGTGCTCGCGGGTCCCCAATCCCCGGCATGGCGGCGCCAGGCACTTGGGAGTGGTCCCTCGGGGGCCGACCTAGGGTAGGGTTAGCCTAAAGGATGCCAGCAGGCCCGATCTGCCGTATGTGCGGTGAGCGGAGGGGCTAGCCGAGGTGACGGCGGTGGCGAACAGGAGCGTAGGCCCAAGCGTTTTGGCGCAGATGGCCTTTGAAGGTCGCCCAGGGCTCGGAGGGCCCTGCCCATTCTCCCGCCCTGAATGACCGGCGCCGCCCCAAGCAGCCCGGGTGGCGGAGGGGCGGTAGGTTGAGTTGGGCCCTGGGGCTCGGGGGTCCCCAATCCCCGACATTGAGGCACCAAGCCCCTTGGGAGGGGCCCCTCGGGTCCGACCTAGGGTTAGGGTTAGCCCCCAGGAGGCTGGCAGGCACAATCCGCCAGCTGTGTGGCAAGCGGAGGGGCGGGCCGAGGGGCAGGCGCTGGAGAGCGGGGGCATAGTCCCAAGCGTTTTGGCGCGGGGGGCCTTCGAAGTTTGCCAGGGGCTCGGAGGGCCCTACCCGTTCTCCCGCTCCGAATGAGCTGTGGCACCCCTAGTGGCCCGGATGATGGCGGGGCAGCAGCGTGAGTTTGGCTCTGGGGCTCCGTGTCCCCAATCCCTGTATTGTGGCACCAGGCCCCTTGGGAGGGGCCCATCGGGGGTCGACCAAGAGTTAGGGTTAGCACCCAGGAGGCCGGCAGGCCCGATCCACCGGCTGTGTGACGAGTGGAGGGGCGGGCCGAGGTGAGGGCGCTGGCGAGCGGGAGCGTGGACCCAAGCGTTTTGGTGCGGGGGTCCTTCGAAGGTCTCAGGTGGCTCGGAAGGGCTTGCCCGTTCTGCCACCCTGAATGACCAGCGGCACCCCTAGCAGCCCGGTGGCGTCGCGGCGGCCGTGTGAGTCCGGCGCTGGGGCTTGGGGGTCCCAATCCCTGGCGTTGGGCAGCCAGGCCCCTTGGGAGATTCCCTCGGGGGTCGACCTAGGGTTAGGGTTATCCCCCAAGAGCCTGTTAGGCCCGATCTGCCAGCTGTGCAGCGAGCGGAGGGGTGGGCTGAGGTGAGGGCGTTGGTGAGCGAGAGCGTGGACCCAAGCATTTTGGCGCAGGTTGCCTTCGAAGATCACCAGGGGATCGGAGGGCCCTGCCCGTTCTCGCTCCCTGAATGACCGGCGGCGCCCCTAGCAGCCCGGGTGGCGGCGGGGTGACACGGTGAGTCCGGCGGTGGGGCTCGGGGGTCCCCAATCCCAGGCATTGCGGTGCCAGGCCCCTTCGGACAGGCCCCTCAGGGGCCCACCTAGGGCATATTGGTAGCCCCCAGGAGGAGGGCAGGCTTCATCCGCCAGCTCTCCGGCAAGCGGAGGGGCGGGCCGAGGTGAGGGAGCTGAGGGGCGGGAGCGTGGGCTCAAGCGTTTTGGATGGGGAGGCCTTCGAATGTCGCCGCGGGCTCGGAGGGCCCTGTCCGTTCTCCCGCCCTGAATGACCAGTGGCACCCCTAGCGGACCGGGTGTCAGTGGGGCGACAGGGTGAGTCCGGCGCTGGGGCTCGGGGGTCCCCAATCCCCGGCGTTGCAGCGCCAGGCCCGTTGGGAGGGGCAGCTCCGGGCCCGTCCTAGGGTAAGGGTGAGCCCCCAGGAGGCCGGCAGTTCTGATCCAGCAGCTGTGAGGTGAGCGGAGGGGCGGGCCGAGGTAATGGTGCTGGCGAGCGGGAGCATGGGCCAAAGGGTTTTGGCGCGGGGTGCATTCGAAAGTCGCTGGGGACTTGGAGGGCCCTGCCCGTTCTCCCACCCTGAATGACCGGCGGAGCCCCTAGCAGCTCGGGTGGCAGTTGAGCCGCAGGGTGAGTCCGGCGCTGGGCCTCGGGGGTCTGAATCCCTGACGTTGTGGGCCAGGCCCCTTGGGAAGGGCCCCTCGGGGGCCGACATAGTGTTAGGGTTAGCCCCAAATATGCTGGCAGGCCTGATCCCCTGGCTGCGTGGCGATCGGAGGGGTGGGCCGAGGTGAAGCGTTGGTGAGCGGGAGCGTGGGCCCAAGCGTTTTGGCGCGGGGAGACTTTGAAGTTCGCCGGGGGCTCGGAGGGACCTACCCATTCTCCTGCCTTGAATGACCGGCGGCGCCCCTAGCGGGCCGGGTGGCGGCGGGGCGGCACGGTGTGTTCGGAGCTCGGGTTCAGGGGTTCGCAATCCCTGCGTTGCGAGGCCAGGCCCCTTGGGAGGGGCTCCTTGGGGGCCAACCTAGGGTTAGGGTTAGCCCCCTGGAGGCCGGCAGCCCAGATCCTCCATCTGTGCAGCGAGTGGAGGGGCAGGCCGAGCTGAGGGCACAGGCAAGCGTGATCGTGGGCCCAAGCGTTTTGGCGCGGGGTGCCTTCGAAGGCCATCCGGGGCTTAGAAGGCCCTGCCTGTTCTCACACCCTGAATGATCAGTGGCGCCGCTAGTGGCCTGGGTGTTGGCGGGGCGGCAAGGTGAGTCTGGCGCTGCGGCTCGGGGGTCAGCAATCAGACACGTTGTGGCGCCAGGCCCCATCGTACGAGCCCCTCCGGGGCCAACCTAGGGTTAGGGTTAGCCCCCAGGAGGCCGGCAGGCCCGATCCGCCAGGTGTGGGGCGAGGGGAAGGGCGGGCCGAAGTGAGGGCACTGGCAAATGGGACCGTGGGCCCAAGCATTTTGGCACGGGGCTCCTTCGAATGTCATCGTGGGCTAGGAGAGCCCCGCTTGTTCTCCCGCTCTGAATGACCGGCGGTGCCCCTAGCGGTCCGGGTGGTGGCGGGACAGCAAGGTGAGTCCTGGCTGGGGCTCGGGGGTCCCAATCTCCGGCTTTGCCATGCCAGACCCCTTGGGAGGGGCCCCTCGGGAGCCGACCTAGGGTTAGTGTCAGCCCCCAGGAGGCCAGCAGGCCCGATCCGCCAGTTGTGCGGCGAGCGGAGGGGCGCAGAGGTGAAGGCGCTGGCGAGCCGGAGCGTGGGCCCAAGCGTTTTGGCTTGGTGGGCCTTCGAAGGATGACAGGGACTCGGAGGGCCCTGTCCCTTCTCCCGCACTGAATATCCTGTGGCGCCCCTAGCAGCCGGGTGGCGGCGGGGCGGCAGGATGAGTCCAGCGCTGGGGCTCGGGGGTTCGCAATCCCCGGTGTTGCGCCGCCAGGCTCCTTGGAATGGACCACTCGGGGGCTGACCTAGGGTTAGGGTTAGCCCCCAGGAAGCCGGCAGGCCCGATCTGCCGGCTGTGCGGCGAGCAGAGGGGCGGGCCGAAGTGAGGGCACTGACTAGCGGGAGCGTGGGCCCAAGAGTTTTGGCGCGGGGGGCCTTCGAAGGTCTCTGGTGGCTCGGAGGGCCCTTCACGTTCCTCCGCCCTGAATGATCGGTGGCTCCCCTACTGGCCCGGGTGGCGGCGGGGTGGCAGGTTGAGTCCAACGCTGGGGCTCTGGGGTCCCCAATCCCCGGTGTTGTGGCGCCAGGCCCCTTGGGAGGTGCCCCTCCGGGGCCAACCTAGGCTTAGGGTTAACCCCCAGGAGGCTGGTAGGCCCGATCCGCCAGCTGTGTGGCGAACGGAGGGACGGGCCGATGTGAAGGCGCTGGAGAGAGTGAGCCCGGGCCCAAGCGTTTTGGTGCAGGGGACCTTCGAAAGTTGCCAGGGGCTCGGAGGGCCCTGCCCGTTCTCCCGCCCTGAGTGACCAGTGGCGCCCATAGTGGCCCGGGTGGCGGCGGTCCGGCAGGGTGAGTCTGACACTGGGGCTCAGGGGTCCCCAATCCCCGGCGTTGCGGCTCTAGGCCCCTTGGGAGGGGCTCCTCGGGAGCTGACCTAGGATTAGGATTAGCCCCCAGGAGGCCGGCAGGCCTGATCCGCCAGTTGTGTGGCGAGTGGAGGGACAGGCCGAGGTGAGGGCGCTGGCGAGCGGGAGTGTGGGCTGAAACATTTTGGCGGAGGTACCTTTGAAGGTCGCCTGGGGCTTGGAGGGCCCTGCCCGTTCTCATGCCCTGAATGACCGGCGGCGCCGCTAGCGGCCCGGGTGTTGGTGGGGCAGCACAGTGAGTCCAGCGCTGCAGCTCGGGGTTCAGCAATCAGAGACGTGGCGCCAGGCCCCATCGGATGAGCCCCTCGAGGGAAGACCTAGGTTTAGGGTTAGCCCCCAGGGGGCCAGAGGCCCGATCAGCCGGCTGTGCAGCGAGCGGAGGGGCAGGCCGAGGTGTGGGCGCTGGAGAGCGGGAGCGTGTGCCCAAGCGTTTTGGCGTGGGGGTCCTTCAAAGGTGGCCGGGGGCTCGAAAGTCCCTTCCCATTCTTCCACCCTGAATGAGCGGCGGCGCCCCTAGCGGCCCGGGTAGTGGCAGGGCGGCAGGTTGAGTCTAACGCTGGGGCTCTGTGGTCCCAAATCCCCGGCTTTGCAGCGCCAGGCCCCTTGGGAGGGGCCCCTCAGGGGCCGCCCTAGTGATAGTGTTAGCCCACAGGAGGCCGGCAGGCCCGATCCGCCGGCTGTCAGGGGAGTGGAGGGGCAGGCCGAGATGAGGGCGCTGGCGAGAAGGAGCGTGGGCCCAAGCGTTTTGGCATGGGGGGCTTCAAAGGTCACAGAAGGCTCGGAGGGCCCTGCCCATTCTCCTGCCCTGAATGACGCGCGGCGCCCCTAGCGGACTGGGTGGCTGGGTGGTGGCAAGTTGAGTCAGGCACAGGGGCTCGGGGGCACCCCATCCCTGGCGTTGCGGTACCCGGCCTCTTCGGCGCCGACCTAGGGTTAGGGTTAGTGCACAGGAGGCTGGCAGGCTTGATCCACCAGCTGTGGGGCGAGTGGAGGGGCAGGCCGAGGTGAGGGCGCTGGAGAGCAGGAGCGTGGGCCAGAGCATTTTGGCTTTGGCTCGGGGTGCCTTCAAAGGTCACAGGTGACTCGGAGGGTCCTGCCCGTTCTGTTGCCCTGAAGGACTGGCGACGCCCCTAGTGCCCCACGTGGTGGTGGGGTGGCAGGGTGCGTCCTGCACTGGGACTTGGGGGTCCACAATCCCTGGCATGTGGCGCCAGGCCACTTGGGAGGGGCCATTTGAGGGCGACCAAGGGATAGGGTTAGCCCCCAGGAAGCCAGCAGGCCTGATCCGCCAGCTCTGCAGTGAGCTTAGGGGTGGGCCGAGGTTAGGGTGCTGGCAAGCAGGAGGGTGGGAGCCAGAGTTTTTGCATGGGGGGCCTTTGAAGGTCGCAGGCAGATCGGAGGGCCCTGCCCCTTCTCACTTCCTGAATGACTGGCAACGACCCTAGCGCCCTGCGAGCTTGGGGGTGGCAGAGTGAGTACAGCACTGGGGCTGGGGGTCCCAAATCCCCGGCATTGAGGTGCCAGGCTCCTTGGGAGGGGCACCTCAGGGGCCGACCTAGGGTAAGTGTTAGCCCCCAGGAGTGCAGCAGGCCTGTTCCCCCAGCTCTGCGGCAGGCGTAGGGGCAGGCCGAGGTGAGGGCACTGGCGAGAGGGAGTGTGGACCCAAGCATTTTGGTGCGGGGTGACTTCAAAAGTCGCCGGGGGCTTGGAGGGCCCTGCCCCTTCTCTCGCCCTGAAAGACTGGCGGCCCCCCTAGCAACCCGGGTTGCTGCGGGGCGGCAGGGTGACTCCGGCGCTGGGCTCGGGGATCCCCAATCCCCGGCGTTGTGGTGCCAGGCCCCTTGGGAGAGGCACATCGGGGGCCGACCTAGGGTTAGGGTTCGTCCCCAGGAGGCCGGCAAGCCCGCGCTAAGTGGTTCTCTCAATGTAACAAAAATGCCATACACTTATCTGTAAGAAATAACAGTGTACAGGAACCCTCTTAGCCCTAACATCATCCTTTCTGAATATGGAAGCCAGCCCCAAGGTGGTCGTGGAAGTCTGACGAAAGGGCTAAGCACTATTCTCTGAGTCACCACACTATACAGGGAAAGATCAATGTACATCATCTTTCATGAGCAGGAAGCATTAATGAAAAGGTTCTGGAATTTCGAGGACTCTGACCCATCCTTATTGGTAATAAACCACCCTGTACAGGAAAACACCTTCAACTCTCATCAGCCTCCTCAATCCTGATTCCGATTCAACTTTGGGTGTGTAGGACTAGGGAAATGTCCACATCTTATTGCTAAGAAAGAACGATGTCAGAGTAATGCCCTACAAGTCACATCAGCCTTCCTGAACACGGCAGCAGGAATCAACGTGGTTATGTTACCATGAGGTAAGGAAGATGAGCATATAAGTGAGAAACAACAGTGGGCAGGACCTCTCTTCCAATGAACAGTATCTTTGCTTAATGTTGAATCCCTATGGTAAGTGGTTGTAGGTATTTGTGAGGTCAAAATCTGAAGTGTTTTGTAAAACCTCTTGGCCATTCACAGATGAGACTAAGGTAGTTGGGGACTCCTAGGCAGTGATTTGTCCACTGTCGAAAATATGAAAAGATAAAAGAGACAGATGAGGTCTCCTCAGGCATTGTCCTTTATCCTCATCCTCCGTGAGGATGGCCATCTCTGGACAGCTCAGTGACAGGGTCTCATTCACAGTGGGGGCATCTGTTCCTCACAGACATCAGGCAGGGAAATGGATTTGGTTCTCTGTGCCAGCCCAGCCACAGCTGAGTGTCACAGCACCCTCTCGTGGGCTCATAAGTGTTTCACTGTCACCAGGCAGGTCACTGTATTTGATAAACCACTGTAAGAGATTGCAATTGCCTTCATCTGCAACCTCCTAGAAGCAAATGCAGGTCTCTGGTACCATGTGAAGTCATGTGAAGGCATTGTGAGAAAGTGTCCTTTTGCTTAAGAAAAACATGGAGCTGGGGCTCCTGGCTGGCTCAGCCAGTTAAGCATGTGCCTTTGGCTCAGGTTATGATCCCAGGGTTTTGGGATCGAGTCGAGGCTCCCTGCTCAGCAGGAAAGGAGGTAGGGAAATAGCTTAGAACCCACAGAGAATGTGAATAAAGGGGAGTGAAATGGAACTTGGTC
The DNA here is from genome assembly GCF_024610735.1 of Ursus americanus. NCBI lineage: Eukaryota > Metazoa > Chordata > Mammalia > Carnivora > Ursidae > Ursus > Ursus americanus. The sequence continues at coordinate 1,342,324 of NW_028273646.1, read as the reverse complement.
TGTGTTTTGCTTTAGGGATTGGAAGTTAGTTTTTTCTCAATTGTGATTGTTCTTGAAACAGAAAAGCTGTATTGGTTTTTTTTTTACCTTTAATTTTTTCTAATAATAATTTTTTATTATGATATGTTAGTCACTATAGAGTATTTCCTAAGTTTTTGATGTAGTGTTCCGTGATTAATTATTTGCATATAACACCTAGTGCTCCATGCAATATGTACCTTCCTTAATACCCATCACTGGCCCATCCCAATCCCCCACCCCTCTCCCCTCTGAAGCCCTCAGTTTGTTTCCCAGAGTACATAGTCGCTCGTGGTTCATTCCCCCTTCTGTTTAGGGTCCATTGTCTAAAGGGACAGACAGTGGAAGTTCACCAAATATAAGATCGAAATTTCATTGTTCATTATAGATGCCGCCAAGTAGTTCCCAGACATTTCATTCTACTGTAGTAATTCATTATACCTGTGCAGGTGCACGTGGAAGACAATTGATGCATGCATAGTGGTAATAAAACACGCCCCTCAGTAGTAGAATAAGAGAGGATACATATGTGTAAAATTATTCGACTACAGCTTCCATGCTTTCCCTTTGGTTCCTTATTATCTATGAAATCGGACAATTTTTTTTCTCTAGGCTTAAAACTCATTGTCAAGTATTCTGAGTTTTTCAATGCTGATCTTCTTCTGTAAAAGTTACCAAAAATCTAAAATATGTATGATCTTTAAAAAATGCTATATTGAAAATTACAGTAGGGAAGTTCCATTTTGTGAATATTGTGTCAATGGATCTCTATTTTGACATCAGTGTTCATTAGAAATGATGACATTTCATGTGAGTATAAATATCAATGTGAAAAAGAAAAGGTAGGAAGAACCTTGAATGTTTAAGTAATTGGTGAAATGCCAGGTGTGTGTGTGTGTGTGTGTGTGTGTGTGTGTGTGTGTGTGTGTGTAATTGATTTTCAGTGAATGGTTCAGCTTCTTGTAGGGCCTCCGAGAGAGCCCAGGTGAACCTTTCAATGAGTTGGTATCTGTTTTCAGAACATGGGAATCTCTTAGTCCAATAGTCAATCAGGCAAGCTTTGAGGTCTTGAAGTCCTCAGCGATGGTGTTGCAGACCCTTGTGAGCAAACCCTAGGGTATGGTCAGAACCCTCATTAGCTGGTATCAAGGTGTGACGATTTCAGACAGCATTTCCCAAAGAAGTACTTCTTGAGTCTCTGTCCTTGTCAGTTCCCTACACTTCCTTACACTAGTTATGTGATCAGTGTGTTTCAGGATAATCCCCACATGTGAGTTTTGCTATTTCCTACTAGTCCTATCTGTTTCTCATCTTCTTCTTTTATGGTAGGGGTTGGGAAGCAACCTGTGTGGTGGAGGAAGGGGTGTGGAAGTTGTCTGCCTTCAGAGGACCGAATGCTGCCTAGAAATTGTACTGTAGTTTGAGGTCAATTGTCCATCCCCTGAGTGTCAGGAATTGCATCACTTTACTTTGATGCTAGTCTGTTCTTCAAGCTGTCCTCAGAAATAAGGACATCATCCATCTAGGGAATACTGGTTTGTGTGTATGTTTTCATTTTAGGAAAGGCCTTGCTGTTCCTGAAAATAATACTGCAGAGCATCCTTTCCTGTTCTTATTGGCCATCAGTCAATCTTTTCTGAAGTATTTGTTTATAAATAGACTTTTTATGGTTGATGAGCAGGAATTCTTTATTGACAAGTCTTTGTCAGTGTGTGTATTGCAAATCTTTACTTCCCAGCCTGCGGTTCACTTTTTCATTTTCATATGGTCATAAGATAAGGAGAAATGTCACATTTTTATGAAGTCCCACTGAATTCTTTTAAATGGTTAGTGCACCCTATGTCCTACCCCAAGATTGACAGGTTCTACGTTTTCTTTCAGAAACTGTCGAATGGGAAGCACATTCCATCTCAAATTTATAAATTGCATTTTGAATTTAATAGGGTATTTATAGACTGGTTTGGATTTTCTATGTACACAATCGTATTATCTGTTAATAGTCACAATTATCCCCTCAATTCTTATACTTTTTGTTTTTCTTGCCTTCTAACAGTGGTAAATTCTCCAATGCAACGTTGAGTAGAGCCGCATTGTTTGAAGATTTTAATATACCTTTCTCAATATCTGACAGAAAAAGCAGTCAAAACATTGGTAACAAATGTGACCTAATTGACATATAGGGAACATTCCATAATAAGTGCAGAATACATTATTTTCAAGTGGTCATAGACTCTTTACCCAAATAGATGATAGGTGGGGCCACGAATCAAGGCTACAAATATTAAACCCTGAAATTAACTAGATTCTATTCTTAGACCACAGGGGAATTGAGCCACAGTCTTAGCGAAAAGAAAACCAAGAAGTCCTTCAATGTTTAAAATTAAATGGAACTTTGCTACATATCCTAAAGGTCAGAGAGGGAATCTCAATGGAAATTCTGAACCTTTTCTACATGAGGGCTCACACACAATGATACTTTATTTGTGAAGAGCATTATAATAACCTAGACAGGAGTTGAGCCTTAAGTCAGAGTTCTGCCTGCCCCAGCCACACCTGGCAGCCTTGGCCTATGGTCCCCCTCAGCTGTCCTTTCTGGTGGCCCTGAGCTAATGGGGTCAACATGGCCATATGGAAATGGGAAGCTCCCCACTCATAGTGATGACGGTGCCCCCTCCCCAGCTGCCCTTTCTGGTGGATCTGAGCTAAGGGGGTCAACATGGCCGTATGGAAATTAGAAGCTCCCCACTCTTAGTGATGACGTTGCTATCGTATCATCCTCACCAGTCCAACAACATGATTTCTGAGTGAACTATGACACAATAGTGACTTCTTTGCCTTCCTTCAGGTTTGAAAATCATCTGGTGAGTCATCTATTCGAAATATGGATTCAACATGTGTTCTTTCTTCTGGAATAGAAATAGACCCAATAGCAATTATGGCTCCCTAGCACCTGTTCTTGAGAGACATCATACTGGCTCTTTGTAGCATTCTGCCTCTTAAACTTCAAACTAGGGTGTAGATATTTTTAGGCACATTTTCAGGTGGTTAGAAAGGGACTCAGATGATATGAGTCACAGAGGATTTTAGTGTCAGAAACCTAAGTGGGATCCCCAAATTGACTCCAAATCCCTTGTTGTTCCATACAGGGTACTATTTCCCTCTTATCTCTGGTCTTCTCGATCTGGAAACCTATCAAGTATCAGGATTTTCTTGTCATGTGGACAACTGGAATGAATTCAGGGGGCCTTTTCACATCTGCCCATGGTGATCATTAAGATCATTATCTCAGTGGAGGACCTCTGGGTAAGATACTCAAAGATCCTAAGGAATACAGACAGTATAATATTTTTCTGGTATTAAAATCACTGAAACCAACTATCTTTTTTAGTCCATTCAGGCTCTGGTATGTTCAGAGGGTGCTGTAAAACAGGTCTGATAGTGTTTAAAAACACTCAGCTCAGCCTCTTCTACAACGTGAGCCAATGCTTATAAACATGTCTAAAATATTGCCTTACCTACTACGACTTCCCAGCCATCGTAGTGTTTATATGGTATGACTGTGACTTACATTAGTCAACATTTGCAGAGAAAGAACTTAGGGCATCCAGGGGGCACTTCATGTTGAAATAATTTTGTGACAATGAGCTACTGTGTTTTATTCTGCAGTCCAAGGGAATGGTGCCAGACATCTCTAAGGTGTCTAGCAGTTAAACAATTCTGATTTTAAGTGGTCTGTGTGCTTCAGAGCTTTGGGCAGGAGAAGGGCAGGAGTCCAGAGACTGTGAACACTTCTGTTACCTGTACTGACTATGGAGCAGGCAGCCTTTCGTGGGTATCATTTTGATTTCTTGGTACTCTTGTGAAAGGTGCTTTTGTCTCAAATTCCTCTATTTAGGAGTAATTATAATGATAAAAGAAATTTTTATCTTATATCATCTGTGGGCCCTGATCCTGGGCTCCCAGGGAAGCTATCCTTTAACATTTTACCAGCTCAAAATGACTGGGCAAAAACCTCAAAGCATGGGCCCTATTTCTGCCCCAAGCACATGTTGTACATCTGCTTCCAGGAGAAAACAATAACCAAAAAATGCCAACATAAAGATAAGAAAAAATAAAGAACATCTTTGGCTCCCATAAGATTAAGGTCATACTGACATGTACATACTGAAAACATAAGAAAGAATCTGTCACTTTCTGGATCTAAGAAGGTCCTCATTGTAGTGTGTAACTCTGTATGTAAAACAAAACAGAACAAAATATATAAGCCTGCCCCAAATGTTCCTTCCCCGGAGCACTCCCTTCTTGGTAATTTTGTGTCTCCCAGACAGTTGTCCTGACTTGGGTTTGAATAAAGGTCTCTTCCTTACTCTCTAAAATGTTTTTAAAAGTTCATTCATGCAATGTCGACAATAATAGTGTTTTCTATTTAAGTGAGAAATAAATGTTCCACTCTAGTTGCATTGGGAATAGACGAATTGAGGGTTTATTTAGAAAAGTCAAATTCCAGAAAAGGCAAGGTCATTGGTCTATTGAGAATGAAGATAATTACTGCTAAACAACAAGTATGTGTTGCCCCTTCACCCAGAAACCGAAGCAGGTGTGCAGGCTTTAGGTCAGAGGTGCCTTCTTCTCCCCAGCTGACAGCACTTCTTTGCTCTGGCTCCAAGACACCGAGGTTTTGAACGTCAGCATCGGAGTCAGCGAGGCAGCTTGTCACAGGACGCCAGTGTTCAGAGAAAGCACAGGTATGTTTGGCAAAATGTCCTAACTATGTCAGGGCTGGAGGTAAAACCTCTCATTATCCCAAAACCTCCTGGCCTTTTCTCTTTTCTCTAGTTGAGCCACAAAGTAAAAGTGAAGTAGCTGTCAGCATTCTGGGTTTGGTGCAAGAATTACTTAGTTTCTCTGCTGGTAGAACTTTTCAGGGGATCACAATTTCTCTGTCCATTTATTGCTTACACATGTATTTTAACCATCTGTTTCCTAAGAACCCTCTTTTACTAGAAAGGGAAGGTGAGATTCACTCTGTGCCTGTTTGTAACATCTAATTTGTTCCTTCATCTAACAGTGTTTATTCAATTGGGCCTAAGATATGGTTGAGTGGCCAGCATCTAGAGTTAGGTGGCTTTTTTTCATCTGATACAGACTTGGATGATGTCATTTGACAAAGATGATGTTTCATCATTGATTAGTTTATTCATCAGAAGAGTTAAAATTAGGGTGGAGGGAAAATTCAAAATATTCCAAAGCAGCCTGTTCCTGTTTAAAAGTTGAGCTTGACTTTCTAGTTTTACTAAATGTATTATCTCGATATTTTGAGGTGCCATATTCTCTCTGTAGTTTCTTTGGTGGTGGAGTCAGAAGGAGAGTCTGGGAATACTTTTGGATAGTGGCATGCTGGTGACTTCAAGGGGCTTGGCGTCAGGAGCCTTGGGGTGAATTCTGCAACTGCTTGCCTGACCCTGGGTGCATCTCCCAGAGGTTTTGTTTCCTCTTATGAAATTGCCAGCAGATAATGTTCTGCTTAAAGGGGAACCCTCCCATCCTGTTGGTGGCAATGCAAAGTGGTGCAGCCAGTCTGGGAAACAGTGTGGGGGTTCCTCAAAAAGTTAAACATTGAACAACCCCATGATCCAGCAATTGCTCTCCTAGGTATTTACCCAAAGGATACAAAAATGCAGATTAAAAGGGGGAACATGCGCCATGATGTTTATAGCACCAATGATCACAGTAGCCAAACTATGGAGAGAATCCCAAAGTCCATGCACTGATGAATGGATAAAGCAGATGTGGGATACATATATATATAATGGAATATGACCCAGCTTCAAAAAGAATGAAATCTTACTATTTGCAAGGATGTGGGTGGATCTAGAGTGTATTAAGCTAAGCAAAATCAGTGAGGAAAGACAAATACCCTATGTCTCACACATGTGAAATTTCAGAAAGAAAATAGATGAACAGAGTTGAGGGATGATGAGAGAGGCATACAAGGAAATAGACTCAACCTTGCAGAACAAACTGAGTGTTGCTGCAGGACAGGGGCATGGGGGGAAGAGTTAAATGGGTGAGGGGTATTAAAGAGGGCACTTGTGATGAGCACCGGGTACTGTATGCAGATGAGGAATCACTAAATCCTACCCCTGAAGCGAATATTCCATGGCATGTGAACTAACTGGAATTTAAGTAAAAGAAGAAAGGAAAAAGTGTTCTGCTTCATGAAGAGTGAGGTAAAATTGTAGTGATTTGGGCTGTACTATTCTATAGAGGATAGATGTAAAACACCCTGTTGTAGGATACACTAGTTGCTTATCACATAAGGAGTCCTCAGAAAGCTGCAATGAAAGATTCAGATCTCAGAGCATGTTCATGTTCCACTGATATGTTACAATTTGCACAGGTAGGAAAGAAGGTGGAGAGAAAGGCAACAGAAAGAGAAAGTAGGTGTGAACCTTTCATTAGTTAGCGTTATAGCTTTCTCATGAAAGCCTTGCGCCAGTGTGATTTTGGAAGCAGAGGGGGAATCCGGGAGCTTTGCAGGAGACAGGGGAGTTCCAGGTCTGGGTAAACTGACAGGGGTCCCAGAGGAGTGTTGAATGCATTCTGCAGCAGGGTGTGGACAGGGTGGGCTCCAGGGGTGGCTGTGGGTCTCCTGGGTGAGAGTTGTGACAGGTGAGGGCTGTGTGCAAGTTCCTGGCTGAGGACAAGTGAGGCACAGGCAGAGAGCTGGCAGAGAACCTTCTTCTGGACCACCAGCCTCACCCAACACACACAGCCTCATCTTCTGTCCCTGTCACTCCAATTCAGACTTCTCCGAAGTTGAGTGAGAACACATCAAGAGCATTCTGCACAGAAGGGAAAGCATGTTCAAAACCTCTGGGGCAGGAGAATTCCAGTTATTTCCAGGAGCAGCAAGAAGGACCTGTGGCCACAGGAGACAGCTTAGGACATGAGCTTAGAGAGGTGAAAGAGGGTGACAGAAAGCTATTCCAGGGCTATAACCCGATGAGAAGCTGTTTCACTGGGCCATACTGGCTACAGTGTTGAGAACAGATTACAGAGGGTTGAAGATGGTAAAGCAGGTCAATGATGAAGCTTTTCCAGGAACTCAGGCAGCGTGGACCAGACAGGTGGCTTTGGATGGAGTGGTTAGACCTCTTCTGGGTCCATTTTGAAGATGGAGCTCACAGGATTTGCTGATGGGTTACCTATTAGGAGCAGGAGAACAGAGGAATTGGGGTAACTCTCAGGTGTTGTGGGTTGTCCTGATCGAGAGGAAGGAGAGGGTTTCTCGGGGGGTAGGAGGTAGTTGGTGTTCTGCATGCTGAGGAAGGTGCCTTTCCCGGTGGATCTGCTGAGGTTTGTGTCTGGGAGGTCCTTTCACATCTCTTCCCTCAGCAATGCTCAAGTACAAGTATCCCCCACTTTTTAAACGTTCACAGTAAGACACTGGGCTTTCTTGAAAGAACTACGTTATTACCCAGCTTCAGTAAGAGGAAGAGACCTGAAGAGGATTTCAATCTTATGAAAAAAGGTGAACAGTGAGAATCACAGTCAGCATCTGTTCTGGGGAGAAGCACGACAGAGGCGGCGTGCACCCCATCCAGCTCCTTCCTCTGGGAACCGCTCTCTGCTTCCAGCCACTAGCACTTTGAATTGTGTCTGTGAGCCTCTGCTGTGCTTCATCTTCATTTATGCTGGGCCTCCGTTAGAAACTTGTGTGCTGAGGCCTAAGAAAAGCCAAAGAGAAGGAATTTTGGAGTCTGAGCACACTGTCTAATTGTTCGTGTAAATTAATGGTCATTCCTTCTTGACACCATTTCTGCTGTGCAAGGTTTCTCAGAAGCCCTGTACTTTCAAAGAGCAGGGAAACCTATACCCTATGCTGCGGGGTTAGTTTTAGTCTCCATGCCTGACAAAACATTTCATGACTAGGATTTTCTCACTCAAACATTGAGACTTTGACCATCTTCACCCGTTTCTACCACCCCATCCCTGAATCTGGCACCTACCAACCTGCTCTCAGTATCTATGCGTTCAGTATTTGTTTATTCCACATTGAATGTACATGAGAGCATCTGGTATTGGTCTTTCTGTGTCTGAGTTACTTGGCATAAGGCCCCCAAGGTCTGTGTTTCCATGTCTGGTTCTTGTGAATAATGCTGCAGTGAACGTGGGAGTGCATCTGTCTTTTTGAGGCAGCATTTTTGTGTTCTTCAAATCAATACTCAGTAGAGCCATTACTGGGTCATGGGGTAGTTGTATTTATTTTTTCAGGAACCTCCATACCATTTGTCACAGTGGCTGCACCAATTTCCATTCCCACCAACAGTGCACAGTGTTTCCTCGTCTGCACACCCTTGACCCCACCTGGTGTCTGTCTCTGGGACAATTGCTGTTCCAACAGTTGTGAGAGGATAGCCGATTGTTGGTTTGACTGATGTTTCCCTGACGATGATTAGTGATGTCGAACAACTTTTTCTGTCTGTTGGCACCTATGTGTCATCTTTGGAAAGTATCTATTCACATATTCCTCCCATTTTTTATATAGTTTTTTTTTTTTGATTTGTATGAGTGTTGTGTGTATTTTGTATATTAGCCTCTTCTCACACATATGATTCGCAGATATTTTTTTCTTATTGGGTCAGTGGCCTTTTAAGTTTTTGATGGTTTCTTTTGCCGTGTGGAAGATTTCAGTTTGATGTTGTTCCACTTGTTTATTTTTGCTTTTGTTGCCTTTGCATTTGGTGTCCGATCTGAAGACTCTTTGCCAAAACCAACGTCGAGAGACTTAGTACCTGTGTCTTCTTGGAGGTTTATGGATTCAGGTCTTATGTTCAAATCATTCATCCATTAAAAATTTTGTGTGTGGTGTAAGAAAGTGACCCAGTTATATTCTTCTGCATTTAGTGTCCTGTTTGCCTGTTACCACTCAATGAAGAGACAGTCCTTCCCTCATGGCATATCTTCTGCTGCTGTGTCGTAAGTTAGTATCATCTATGTGTGGGTAAGTTTCTGAGCTTTCTGTACTGTTCCACTGACCTGGTGTCTTTGTTTATGCCAGTACCATCCTGTTTTGATGACAACAGCTTTATAATCCAGCTTGAAATCCAGGAGTGTGTTGACTGCACCTCTTTCTCCAGGTTGCTTTGCGGATTTGGTGTCTTTTGTGATTCCATACAAGTTTGAGGACTGTTTTCTACTTGCTCGAATAATGACACTGGAATTCAGATAGGTATTTCATCACATCTGTCGATTGCTTTGGGTACGATGGACATGTTCACATAATTAACTCTTCCAGTTAAGGAGCATGGCGTATGCTACCATTTGTTTGTGTTGCCTTCCAAATCTGTGACCCATACATTCTGCCCCCCTGGACACACATATTTTTCATTTCTTTTCTGCCATGTGTTGAGTGTACTATGTCTTTCTCATTCTTGGTTACTTTTATTCCTAGATTTTTTATGGAATTGTAAATGGCGTTGCTTTTTTAATTTCTCTTTGCAAAAGTGTGTCATCAGTATACAGAAATGCAAGAAGTTGGGTCATCTGGGTGGCTCCATAAGTGTAGCGTCTACCTTCAGCTCAGGTCATGATCCCAGAGTTCTGGGATCGAGCCCCGTTTTGGGCTCCCTGCTTAGCGAGGGTCTGCTTTTCCCTCTTTCTGACACTCCCACTGCTCGTGCTTTTTCTCTTCCTGTCAAATAAATAAATAATATTTGAAAAAATAATGACAACAGGTCTCTGCATATTGACTTTATATCCTGCAGCTTGTTTGAATTTTTTTATTCTAACAGTTTTTTTTTTTTTTTGGTGGAATCTTTCGGGATTTCATGTCATTTGCAAATTGTGACAGTTTTCCTGTATGGATTTCATATCTTTCTCTTTTTTTTTAAATTGTTATTCACCCTACAGTACTTCATTTGTTTTCGATGTAGTGTTCCATGATTCATTGTTTGCATATAACACCTAGTGCTCATTATGACAAGTGCCCTCCTTTTTTTTTTAAAGAATTTATTTATTTATTCAACAGAGATAGAGACAGCCAGCGAGAGAGGGAACACAAGCAGGGGGAGTGGGAGAGGAAGAAGGAGGCTCACAGCGGAGGAGCCTGTTGTGGGGCTCGATCCCATAACGCCAGGATCTCGCCCTGAGCCGAAGGCAGACGCTTAACCGCTGTGCCACCCAGGTGCCCCCTGCCTTGTTAATTTTAACCATTCTAACTGGTGTCAGGTGGTATTTCATTGTCGTTTTGATTTGTATTTGCCTGATGGGAAGTGATTTGGAGCATTTTTTCATGTGTCTGTTGGCCATTTGTATGTCTTCTCTGGAGAAGTATCTCTTTGTGTCTTCTGCCCATTTTTTGGGTGTCGAGTTTGAGGAGTTCTTTATAGATCTTGGATACCAGCCCTTTATCTGTAATATCATTTGCAGATATCTTCTTCAATTCCATAGGTTGCCTTTTGTTTTGTTGATTGTTTGCTTTGCCGAGCAGAAGCTTTTTATCCTGATGAAGTGCCCATAGTTCATTTTTGCTTTTATTTCCTTTGCCTTTAGAGACGTGGCTTGCAAGAAGCTGTTGTGTCCAAAGTTGAACAGTTCTTTTGCTTTTGATATGAGACAGGAATCCATTATCTTTCCTTCCTGATTGTATTTGAGTCCTCTGTCTTTCTTGGTGAGTCTAGCTAAGTTTGTCAGTTTGTTTATCTTTCCAAAAAAGGCAGCTCTCATTTTCATTGTTTTTTTTTTTTTGTCTTTTTAGTCTTTGTTGGATTTATTTATGCCTTCCTTTTTGTTATTTCCTTATTTCTACTAATTTGGGGCTTTGTTGGTTGTTTTTTTTTTTCCAATTCTTTACGACATAAATCAGGTTGTTTATTGGAGAGCATTCTCATGGATTGATGAACACTTGAATTTCTATGAATGTCCTCCATAAAGCCACTTTTGCTGCATCCCATAAGTTTTTCTAGGTTGTCTTTTTCATCAGTGTCAAGGTACTTCTAAAATTTTTTTGATTTCTTCTTTGACTGTTGGTTGTTCAGTAGCATGTTGTTAAATCTCCACATATTTTTTAAGATTCTTTAAGTATCTGACAGAGAGTGAGACAGCGAGAGAGGGAACGCAAGCAGGGGGGTGGGAGAGGGAGAAGCGGGCTTCCCACTGAGCAAGGAGCCTGATTCGGGGCTAGATCCCAGGATCCTGGGATCACGACCTGAGCTGAAAGCAGATCCTTAACGACTGAGCCACCCAGGCCCCAAAAATCTCCACCTATTTTTGACTGTCCCATTTTTTTCTTGAGACTGATTTCTAGTTTCATATCATTGTGGTTGGACAAGATTTGAAGCAGAAGGTGAAGAGAGCATTCAGATGAAAGGTTTGTTTCCTGGAGGGTTTTCTGAGGGCAGACCATGAGTTCAGTGGGCAGGAGGAAGGTTTTATGAGATGGGGGGTGGGATAACCCTTGTTAGAATTACTGACTACTACCATGCAGGCTGTGTGCTACCGTTCACACCATAGTCCTGATGATCTTGTACTTCATTAGAAATATTTTCTAGGAGGTGTAGGCATAGCCTTCACTTAAAGAAAGGTGCCATGTGGGTTCATGGCATGACCCCAGGTCAGCAACCAGGATGTATGGTACTGTGGGGGATCAGAAACAGGCTTTCTGTGGGAAGTGACAGAAATAAGATATGGTGAGCTCCATGACCATAGGTGAGGTCCCGAGTGACCCACTGGGTGTTGGGTTCCGTGGATCTGTCTCATCAGGTGCTGTGGAATTCAGGGACACCCTCCTGTCTGTGGATTTGTGTGGAGACAGGTAGACATCAGTGTCTGGCCAGGCACGAAGGTCACACTGGACCACCACCAGAGGTACAGCGTGCGGTGGAGCCACTGCTTGGTTTCCCCGAAAGCTGACCAGGGTCTGTGACCGTGATTCCTAGCAGCTGCAAGGGGAGAGGAGGCCGGGGTGGTGCACACTTCCTAGAGTTGTGGTCAGGACTCGTCTGGAGCCCACTGAAGTCAGCCACACAAGGCACAGAAGGCACCAAGTCAGTGTAGCTGTGGGCACTGCTCCCTTGGTACTTTCGGGCCAGCTCCATGCTGCCACCTCCTGCTTTTCATCATCATCTTCAAGGTCATGTGCCTCTGCTCTTGCCCCATGGCCTCCGGGGTATTGTCCGTCCTCCATCTGGCCCTTGTCCCTGGTGCCCTGTGCAGTCCGATGCCAGGGTAGCCTTCTTGAGACAAATATCTGGCCCTGATGGAACACTTCCATGGATCTCCTGTGATGCGAGGATGATGCCCTGCCCTGGAAGGGGGCTGCAGGTCCCCAATCAGGAGAGCCATGTCTCCCTTTTCAGCATGGCCTGCCCTCCCCTCAGTCTTCTTCAGGGAAGCTCTCCCCACTTCCTGAGCTGACAGCTCTGTACTCAAAAATGAATGTTATTTTACATATCTCTATGCCTCAGTTCATCCATGGCATGTCTTTCAATCCCGTTAGTGGATTTTTTTTTCTTTTTTAGCAGTTCTGAAGGGCTGTCTGATCAAGGAGGGGATGACCTGGGTGGGGTAGCTTTCCCTCTCATCTCCCTCAGCATGTCTCTGAGCCCTGGGGCCAGCTATCCCAGTGAGGATTGAGGAACCCGAGCCAGCCCATCCTGAGCCCAGGCTGTGTCAGCTCATAGACTGATGCGTGTTGGTGGGCAGCTGGCATGGGCCAGGGGCAGGCAGTGTCTCCTTCTCATTCCTTCCCTCCCTTCCTCCCAGAGGTAGCTCAGAGCAGCCTTCAACCCCTGCATCTCCAGATCCCTTGACCTATGCTTCCTGTGTTCAGCTGGTGACCTTGGAGTTTAGCATGGATTCTACCTCCCGTACCCTCTCCCGTAGCAGTTCCTGCATCAGGGGAGGGGTCGGACCCTTGTCTGTTTTTGGTCTTCTTCCTGTCCCGCACCAAGCCCACCCACCTTTGCATCTTCCATGTATGTGCTTGGAAGCAAGCCCATCCACAGGGAACCTATTAGCCAAATGGATCCAGGCAATGAACATTGAAGTAGAGATCCAGGATCCATAATAAACCTGCTCTGAAACCTGTCCCAAAGTCTGTGACTCTCTCACACTGAAACAGAAACAATAATAGCTTTTTGGACTGTGAACTGTCATGTGTCTCTACTTCCAATCTTGAATGCATAGGTGCTGAGCCTGGACTGAAAAGGACCATGTCTTCCGTGGGCTGGATTCCACGGCAAGAACTCAGTGAAATCTGAATTTGAGGCATGGAGTGAATAATTATTGTAGAGTGAATCCTCCCAAGTAGGGCTTATGCACATTGCACAGGAAAAGCTTTTTCAAAGAGGTTCCTGAAAGAAAAATCTTTTTTAAAATTTATTTTAATTCCAGTAGAGCTAACATACAGTGTTACATTCGTTTCAGGTGTACAATAGAGTGATTCAGTAATTCTATATATTACTCAGTGGTCATCAAGAAAAGCGTCCTCTTAATCCCCTTCATCTATTTCACTCATCCCTCTATCCACCTCCTCTCTGGTAACCATCTGTTTGTTCTCTATTGTTAAGAGTTTGTATTTTGGTGTGTCTCCTTTTTCTCTTTTAGTTATTTATTTTTGTTTGTTTTTTAAATTCCCCATTAGAGTGACATCGTATGGGATTTTTCTTTCTCTGACTGACTGATTTTAGTTAGGATAATACTCTCTAGCTCCATCCATGTGGCTGCAAATGGCAAGGTTTCATTCTTTTTCAAGCCGAGTAATACTCCATTGTGTGTGTGTGTGTGTGTATGTGTGTGTGTGTGTGTGTGTGTGTGTGTGTGTGAATACACACATCTATCATCTCATTTGTCAGTTTTTCTACAGACACTTGGGCTGCTTCCATGTTGTGATATTGTAAATAATGGTGCAAGAAACATAGGGGTGCACATATCCTTTTAAGTTACTGTTTTCCTATTCTTTGGGTAAATACGAGTAGTGTGATTGTTGGATCGTAGGGTAGTTCTATATTTAATTTTTTGAGGAACCTTCATACTGTTTTCCACGGTGGCCACCACAGTTTGCATTCCCACCCACAGTTCGCGAGGATTCCCCTTTATCCACATCCTTCCAACACCTGCTCTTTGTTGTGCTTTTGATGTTAGCCATTCTGACAGGTTTGAGGTATTACCTCATTGTACTTTGGGTTTACATTTTCCTGATGATGAATGATGGTGAACATCTTTTCACGGGACTGTTGGCCATTTGTATTTCTTCTTTGGAGAAATGTCTGTCCATGTCTTCTGCCTATTTTTTTTTTAAGATTTTATTTATTTATTCATTCAACAGAGATAGAGACAGCCAGCGAGAGAGGGAACACAAGCAGGGGGAGTGGGAGAGCAAGAAGCAGGCTCATAGCGGAGGAGCCTGATGTGGGGCTCGATCCCAGAACGCCGGGATCACGCCCTGAGCCGAAGGCAAACGCTCAACCGCTGTGCCACCCAGGCGCCCCTCTTCTGCCTATTTTTTAACTGGATTATTTGTTTTTGGGGGGTTGAGTAGAATCACTTGTATATGTTTTGGACACTATCCCTTTATTGCATATGATCTTTGCAAATATCTTCTCCCTTTGAGTAGGTTGTCTTATTATTTTTACGTTTTCATTGTTCTTCTGCTGTGTGGAAACTTTTTATTTTGCTGTATTCCCAATAGCTTATTTTTGCTTTCATTTCCTTTGCCTCTGGACACAGTCTAGAAAAACGTTGGTATGGTCCATGTCAAGAAGTTACTGTCTTCCCTTCTGTAGGATTTTTATGGATTCAGGTCTCATATTGAGGTCTTGAAACTGTTTTGTGTTTGTCTTTATTGTGTAAGAAAGCAGTCTAATTTCATTCTTTTGTGCGTAGCTGTCTAGTTTTCCCAACACCATTTGTTGTAGAGACTGTCCTTTTCCCTTTTGATATCATTGCTTGCTTTGTGGAAGATTCATGGACCACATAATTGTGGGTTTCTGTCTGAACTTGTATCCTGTTCCTTTTGTCGCTGTGTCTATTTTTGTGCCGTACTGTCTTGTTAGGATGACTGCAGCTTTGTAGTATAACCTGAAATCTGAAATTGTGAGTCCTCCAGCTTTGTTTTTCTTTTCCACATTGCACTGGCTGTTTGGAATCTTTAGTGGTTCCATAAAAATATTTAGGATTGTTTATTCGAGGTCTTTTATTCTTTAATTTAAATTCAATTAGCCAACTTACACTATATCATTCGTTTCAGATGTAGTCTTCAATAAATTTTCAGTCTTGTGTAACACCCAGTGTTCATTGTATCGTGTGACCTCCTTAATGCTACTCACCCAGTTACCCCCCCCCAAATTCTCCTCCAACAATCATCAGTTTCTTGCGATAGTTAAGAGTCCATCATGGGTTTTCTCCCTCTCTGATGACTTCCCATTCTATTTTCCCTTCCTTGTCCTATGGTCTTCTTCCTTGTTTCTGATATTCCACATAGGAGTGAAAGCATATGATCATTGTCTTTCTTTCATTGACTTATTCCACTCAGCATAATACCCTCCAGCTCCACCCAGGTCGGTGTGATGGTAAGTATTCATCCTTTCTGATGGCTGAGTAATATTCCATTATATATATGATCTACATCTTCTTTATCCATTCATCTATCCATGGTCATCTGCACTCCTTCCACAGTTTGTCTATTATGGATATTGCTGCTATGAACACTGGGGTGCATGTGTCCCGTCTTCACTACCTCTGTCTCTGGGGGTAAATACGCAGTGGTGCAATTGCTGGGACATCGGTAGCTTTATTTATAACTTCTTGAGGATACTCCGTACCATTTTCAAGAGTGGCTGTACCGGACTGCATTCGTACAGGGGTGTAAGAGGGTTCCCGTTTCTCCACATCCTCTCCAACATGTATAGTTTCATGTCTTCTTATTTTTAGATATTCGGCCTCGTGTGATATGGCATCTATAGGGGTTTAGATTTGCATTTCCCTGAAGCCAAGTGATATGAAGCATTTATGCATGTATCTTTTGGTCACCAGTACGTCGTCATCAGTGAAGTGACTTCCCATTTTAATCCATCTCAAGACCTAAAGCTGGGTAAGTCTCTGAAGCTGGATGATGCCATCGGTTGGAAGTGTGGAGAATTTCAAAAGATCTCCGTGGAGAGCAAGTTTAAAGGTCAGTGTGAAGCTACTAATTGGATCTGGGGAGATCTCTGAAAGTGGGGGTTGCCTGGGATGGGCTGAGGGGGGCCCTCCGATTTTCCTATGAATTCTTGCTGCAGCCCCAAATGGACAGTTTCCTGCTGTGGGGCAGGCTGAGTCCTCTAGTCGTGCAGAGGTGAGCCCAATGCCTGGTGCCTTGGAGGCAGGCAAATGGGGAGGGACACTCAGCAGAGGACCCAGGGTTAGGTTAGGCCTCAAGAGACAGCAGGTCCGAACTGCCCAGTGCTCAGAGAACTCCAGGCCGAGTGAGATGAGGGCACAAGGGCGGGTGAGTGTTAGCCTTGGGGTTTCATCCGGAAGCGCCCACAAAGGTCGGGGTTCACCAGAAGTGGCTCTCAGGGTGTGCCCCAATTCTCTTGCCCTGAATGCTCTCTTGTTCCCCAAAATGGTGCAGTTTACTGTGGACTGCAGGCTGAGTCCTACGGTGGGGCTTGGGTTTCCCCAATCCCCCGGAGTGTGGTGCCAGGAATCTAGGGAGGGACCCCTCTGTGGCCAACCTAGGGTAAGGGTTAGGGTCCAGGAGCCCGGCAGGGACAATCTTTAGGCTGTGCGGCGAGCTGTGTGGACGGCTGAGAGGAGGCCATGGGGGAGGGTGAGAATGGGCCTCAGGGTTGGGGAACGGGGGGTGCCAAAGGATGGGGATGGGCTCCGGGGGCCTCCCCAAGTTCTTGTGCCCTGTAGGCTCCGTAGAGCCCCAAGGGGCATGGTTTCCTGTCGGGTGGCAAGCTGAGTCCTGCGGTGGGGCACAGATATCCCAATTCCCCGGGTCTGCGGTATAAGGCTCCTGGGGAGACCCCCAAACCCGCGGCCGGCTTAGGGCTAGGGTTAGGCCCCAGGAGCCCCGCAGGCTGGATCTGCAGGCTGTATGACGAGCTACACGGGCTGAGGTGAGGGTGTGGGGAGGGTGAGCGTGGGACTCAGAGTTGGGGTGCGGGTGGCCGCTGAAGTTCGCTGGTGGCTCAGAAGGGCCCTCCTGGTTCTCCCGCCCTGAATTCGCTATGGCCTCCCAAGGCACACGGTTTCCTGCGGGGTGGCAGACTGAGTCCTGCTGTGGGGTTCAGGTGTCCCGAATCCCCGTGGCTGCGGCTCCAGGCTCCTGGGGAGGGGCCCCTCCACAGATGAACTAGGGTTAGGGTTGGGGCCCAGGAACCCCGCAGGCCAGATCTGCCCAGTATGTGGCGAGCTCCGCCGCGGGCTGAGGTGAGGGTGTGGGGTGGGGTGAGCTTGGGCTTCAAGGTTGGGTTTAGGGATCGCCGAAGTTCACCGGGGACTCTGGGGGCCCTCCTGGTTTTCCCGCCCTGAATGCTCTACAGCCTCCCAAGGGGCACGGTTTCCTGCGGGCTGGCAGGCTTTGTCCTGCAGTGGAGCTCAGGTGTCTAAAGTCCCTGGGGCTGCGGCACCGGGCCCCAGGGGAGGGGCCTTACCCAGCCGACCTAGGGCAGGTCTAGGCCCCCGGAACCCGGCAGGCCTGATCTGCCGGCTCTGCCACGAGCTCAGTGGCAAGCTGAAGGGAAGGCCTGGGGCGGGATGAGCGTGGGCCTCAGGGTTGGGGTGTAGGGGGTCGCCGAGGATCGCTGGGGGCTCAGGGGGGCCCTACCAGTTCTCCTGCAGGGGATGCTCTGAGGCGCCCCAAGGGGCATGGTTTCCTGAGGGGTGGCAGGCTGAGTCCTGTGGTGGGGCTCAGGTGTACCCAATCCCCGGGGTTAGGGTACGGATTAGGGTACGGGTTAAGGTTAGGGTATGGGTTACGGTTAGGGTATGGGTGAGGGTAGGGGTTAGGGATAGGGTAAGGAGAGGGTACGGGTTAGGGTTGGGTTTAGGGGTTACAGGTTGGAGGTTATGGGTTAGGGTACAGATTAGGGTTTAGGGTACGGGTTAGGGTTTAGGGTTTGGGTTTAGGGTTAGGGTTGTAGTACGGGTTAGGTTTAGGGTACGGGTTAGGGTTAGGGTACGGGTTAGGGTACGCATTAGGGTACGGTTTAGGGTACGGGTTAGGGTACAGTTTAGGGTAAGTATTGGCCTACCAATTTGGGTACGGTTTAAGGTACGGGTTAGGGTTAGGGTACCGGTTAGGGTTAGGGTACAGTTTAGGGTTATGGTACAGGTTAGGTTACGGTTTAGGTTTAGGGTTAGGGTACGGGTTAGGGAACAGGTTAGCTATAGGGATAGGGTACGATTTAGGGTTAGGTTATGGGTTAGGGTACAGGTTAGGGTACAGGTTAGGGGTAAGTATGGGTTAGGGTCCGGGTTAGGGATAGGGCACGGGTTAGGGTATGGGTTATGGTACGGGTTAGGGTATGGGTTAAGGTTAAGGTAAAGGTACTGGTTAGGGTTAGGGTACGGGTTACGGTTTAGGGTTTAGGGTTACAGTTAGGGTACGGGTTAGTGTTAGGGTACGGGTAGGGTTTGGGTACGGGTTATGGTACGAGTTAGGGTATGGGTTAAGGTCAGGGTTTAGGGTTAAGGTTAGGGTACGGGTTAGGGTACTTGTTAGGGTTACAGTTAGGTTTAGGGTATGGTTTAAGTTACGGGTTAGGGTACAGTTTACGGTTAAGGTTAGGGTACGGGTTAGGGTACGGGTTAGAGTACGTGTTAGGGTTACGGTTAGGGTTAGGGTACAGGTTAGGATTAGGTTTAGGGTACGGGTTAGAGTTAGGGTTAGAGTACGGGTTAGGGTTTGGGTTAGGGTTAGGTTTAGGGTTAGGTTATGGGTTAGGGGTAGGGTTAGCTGAAGGGGTAGGGTTAGGGGTAGGGTTAGGGGTATGGTAGGGGTCGGGGTAGGGTTAGGGTTTACGGTTAGGGTTTGGGGTTTGGGGTTAGTGGTTAAGGTTAGGGTTTCATGTTTAGGGTTTCCGGATTAGGGTTAGGGGTTAGGGTTTAGGGTTTAGTGTTAATGTCAGGGTTTAGGGTTTAAGGATTAGGGTTTAGGGTTAGGTTTAGGGTAGGGTTAGGGTTAGGGTAAGGGTTAGGGGTTAGCGTTAGGGTTAGGATTAGGGGTTAAGGTTAGGGTTTAAGGTTAGGCATTAGGGTTTAGGGTTAGGGCTAGACCCCAGTATGCCAGCAGGACCTATGCCCCGGCTGTGCGGCAAGCGGAGGAGTGGGCCAAGGTGAGGGCGATGGCGAGCAGGAGTATGGTATCCAGCGTTTTGTCGCTGGGGGCCTTTGAAAGTCGGTAGAGGCTTAGAGGGCCCTGCCGGTTATCCCGCCCTGAATGACCAGCAGTGCCCCTAGCGGCCCGGGTGGTGGCAGTGTGGCAGTGTGAGTCTGGCACTGCGGTTTGGGGGTCCCCAATGCCGTGTGTTGCAGCGCCAGGCCCCTTGGGAGGGGCACCTCTGGGGCCCTCCTAGGGTTAGTGTTAGCTCCCAGGAGTCCAGCAGGCATGATCCGCCAGCTGTGTGGTAGCATAGGACCGGGCCAAGGTGAAGGCACCGGCAAGCTGGAGCGTGGGCCCAAGCATTTTGGCGCGGGGGGCCTTGGAAGGTCGCCGGGGGATTCAAGGGTCCTGCCAGTCCTCCCGCCCTGAATGGCCAGAGGCGCCCTTAGCCGCCCAGGTGGTGGCGGCATGGCACGGTGAGTACGGCACTGGGGCTCGGGGGCCCCAATCCCTGGAGTTGCTGCACCAGGCCCCTTTGGAGGTTACTCTCAGGGGCAAACCTAGGGTTAGGGTTAGCCCCCAGGAGGCTTGCAGGCCCGATCCACTGGCTGTGCGGCGAGCGGAGGGGTGGGCCGAGGTGAGGGTGCTGGTGAGCGGGAGCATGGGCCCAAGCATTTTGGCGCATGGGGCCTTAGAAGTTCACTGGGACTCGGAGGGCCCTGCCCGTTCTCCCAGCCTGAATGACCGGCGGTGCCCCTAGCAGCCCGGGTGGCAGCAGGTCCGCAAAGTGAGTCCTGGCTGGGGCTCGGGGGTCGCCAATCCCTGGTGCTGCGGCACCAGGCCCCTTGGGAAGGGCCCCTCGGAGGCTGCCCTAGGGGTAGTGTTAGCCCCCAGGAGGCCGGCAGGCCCGATCCGCCAGTTGTGTGGTGAGCGGAAGGGCGGGCTGAGATGAGGGCACTGGCGAGCGGGAGCCTGGGCCCAAGCCTTTTGGCGCGGTGGGCCTTCGAATGACAACGGGACTTGGAGGACCCTGCCCATTCTCCCGCACTGAATGTCTTGTGGCGCCCCTAGCGGCCCGTGTGGTGGCTGGGCGGCAGGCTGAGTCCAGCGCTGGGGGTCAGGGGTTCCCAATCCCGGGCATTGCGTGGCCAGGCCCCTTGGGAGGGGCCCCTCGGGGGCTGACCTAGGGTTAGGGTTAGCCCACTGGAGTCTGGGAGACCCGATTCGCCGGCTGTGTGTGAGCAGAGGGGCGGGCTGAGGTAAGGGCTCTGGCGAATGGGACAGTAGGCCCAAGCGTTTTGGCGCGGGGGGCCTTTGAAGGTCTCTGGGGGCTTGGAGGGCCCTACACGTTCTCCCGCCCTGAAAGACCGGCCGTGCCCATAGCGGCCCGGGTGCCGGCGGGGCAGCAGTGTGAGTCTGGTGCTGGGGCTCGGGGATCCCCAATCCCCACGTTGTGCCGCCAGGCCACTTGGGAGGGTCTCCTCGGGGACCTCCCAAGGTGAGGGTTTCCCCAGGAGGCCGGGAGGCCCGATCCGCCTGCTGTGCAGCGAGTGGAGGGGCAGGCTGAGTTGTGGGCGCTGGCGAGCGGGAGCGTGGGCCCAAGCATTTTGGCGCGGGGGGCCTTCGATGGTCGCCGGGGGATCGAAAGCCCCTGCCCATTCTCCCGCCCTGAATGACCGGCAGCATGCCCAGTGGCCCGGGTTGCGGCAGGACAGCAGGGTAGAGTCTGGTGCTGGGGCTCGGGGGTCCCCAATCCCAAGTGTTGCGGCGATAGGCACCTTGGGATGGGCCCCTCTGTGGCCAACCTAGGGTTAGAGTTTGCCCTCCAGGAGGCCGGCAGTCCGGATCCGCCCAATCTGCAACAAGCGGAGAGGTGGGCCAAGATGAGGGCGCTGGCGAGGAGGAGCGTGGGCCCAAGCGTTTTGGTGCGGGGGGCCTTCGAAGGTTGCCGGGGGCTCGGAGGGCCCTGCACGTTCTTCCACCCTGAATGACAGGCGGCTACCCAAGCGGCCCGGGTAGAGGACAGGCGGTAGGGTGAGTCGGGCACTGGGGCTCGGTGTCCCCAATCCTCGGCGTTGGGGCGCCAAGCCCCTTTGGAAGGGCTCTAGGGGACCGACCAAGCGTTACTGTTAGCCCCCAGAAGGCCAGAAGACCCGATCTGCTGGCTGTGTGGCGAGCGGAGGGGCAGGTTGAGATGAGGGCGTTGGCGAGTGGGAATGTGGGACCAAAGTTTTAGAGCAAGGGTCCTAGAAGGTCGCCAGGGGCTCAGAGCGTCCTGCCCGTTCTCCCTCCCTGAATGACCGACGGCGCCCCTCGCAGCACTGGTGGCAGTGGGGCAGCAGGGTGAGTCTGGCACTGGGTCTCGGGGGTCCCCAGTGCCCAGCGTTGCGGCGCCAGGACCTTGGGAAGGGCCATTTGGGGGTCGACCTTGGGTTAAGTTAGCCCCCAGGAGGCCCACAGGCCCGATCCGCCAGCTATGCGGCGAGCGGAGGGGTGGTCCGAGGTAAGGGCACAGGCGAGCAGGAGCTTGGGCCCAATCGTTTTGGCACGGGGGGTCTTCGAAGGTCACCAGGGCCTTGGAGGGCCCTGCCTGTTTTCCCGCCCTGAATGACTGATGGTGCTCCTAGCAAACCAGGTGGCGGCGGGGTGGCACGGTTAGTCCCACGCTGGGGCTCGGGGTCAGCAATCCCAGCCGTTGTGGCGCCAGGCCCCATCGGAGGGGCCCCTCGGGGGCTGACCTAGGGTTAGGTTTAGCCACCAGAAGGCCGGCGGGCCTGATCCACTGGCTATCCGGTGAGCGGAGGGGCAGGACAAAGTGAGGGCGCTGGCATGCGGGAGCCTGGGTTCAAGCGTTTTGGCACGGGGTAACTTTGAAGGTCGCCGGGGGCTCAAAGGGCCCTGCCCGTTTTCCAGCCTTGAATATCCGGCGGTAACCCTAGCGGCCCGGGTGGCGGCGGGGTGGCAGGGTGAGTCCAGCGCTGGGGCACGGGGTTCCCCAATCCCCAGCGCTATGGCGCCAGGCCCCTTGGGAGGGGCCCTTTGAGGACAGAACTAGGGTTAGGGTTAGCCCCCGGTAGGCCGGCAGGCCCTATCCGCCAGCTGTGTGTCGAGCGGAGGGGTGGGCCGAGGTGAGGGCTCTGGAGAGCGGGAGCGAGGGCCCAAGCGTTTTGGCGTGGGGGGACTTCGATGGTTGCCGGGGACTCGGAGGGCCTTGCCCATTCTGTCGCCGTGAATGACCGGCGGCGCCCCTACCAGCCCGGGTGGCAGTGGGGCAGTAGGGTGAGTCTGGCGCTGGGGATCGGGGGTTCCCAATCCCCAGCATTGCTGCGCCAGGCCCCTTGGGATGGGCCCCTAGTGGGCCAAACTAGGAATAGGGATAGTCCCCAGGAGGCCGGCAGGCCCGATCCGCTGGCTGTGAGTCTAGCGGAGGGATGGGCCAAGGTGAGGGCGCTGGCGTGTGGGAGCATGGGCCCAAGCGTTTTGGCGCGGGGGGCCTTCGAAAGTTGCCTGGGGCTCAGAGGGCCCTGCCCCTTCTCCCGCCCTGAATGACCGATGGCGCCCCTAGCGGACCGTGTGGCAACGGGGCAGCAGGGTGACTCTGGCGCTGGGGCTCGGGGGTCCACAATCCCTGGCGTTGCGACGCCAGGTGCCTTGGGAGGGGCCCCTCGTGGGCTGACCTATGGTTAGGGTTAGCCCCCAGGAAGCCGGCAGGCCCGATCGGCCAGCTTTGCGGTGAGCAGAGGGGCAGGCCGAGGTGAGGGCGCTGACAAGTGGGAGTGTGGGCACAAGCGTTTTGTTGAGGGGTGCCTTCGAAGGTCGCCCGTGGCTCGGAGGGCCCTGCCTGTTCTCACGCCCTGAATGACCGACGGTGCCGCTAGCGGCCCGTGTGGTGGTGGGGCGGCACGGTGAGTCCGGCTCTGTGGCTCAGGGGTCAGCAATCCCAGGCGTTGTGGCGCCAGGCCCCATTGGACTGGCCCCTCGGGGGACAACCTAGGGTTAGGGTTAGCCCCCAGGAGGCCGGCAGGTCCGATCCACCAGCTGTGCGGCGAGTGGAGGGGCGAGCCGAGTGAGGTCGCTGGTGAGCGGGAGCGTGGGCCGAAGCATTTTGTCGCGGGGGTCCTTCAAAGGTCTCCAGGGGCTCAGAGGGCCCTATCCATTCTCCCGCCCTGAATAACAATCGGCTCCCCTAGCGGCCCGGGTGTGGCGGGGCAGCAGGGTGAGTCCGACGCTGGGGCTCGGGAGTCCTCAATCCCTGGCGTTGCGGCGCCATGCCCCTTGGGATGGGCCCCTAGGGGGCCTACCTAGGGTTAGGGTTAGCCACCAGGAGTCTGGGAGGCCCGATCCGCCAGCTGTGCGGCGAGCGGAGTGGCGGACTGAGGTAAGGGCACAGGTGAGCGGGAGCATGGGCCCAAAGCGTTTTGGTGCGGGGGGCCTTCAAAAGTCGCCGGTGGCTCGGAGGGCCCTGCCCGTTCTCCCTCCCTGAATGACTGGCAGTGCCCCTAGCGGCCCAGGGGACGGTAGGGCGGGAGGGTGAGTCCGGCGCTGCGGCTCGGGAGTCCCCTATCCCCGGTATTGTGGCAATAGGAACCTGGGATGGGCCCCTCGGGGGCCCACCAAAGGTTAGGGTAACACCCAGGAGGCTGGCAGTCCCGATCCACAAGCTGTGCAGCGAGCGGAGGGGCGGACCGAGGTAAGGGCACAGGTGAGCGGGAGCATGGGCCCAAGCGTTTTGGCGCGGAGGGGGCCTTCGAAGGTCGCCAGGGCCTCGGAGTGATCTGCCCGTACTCCCTCCCTGAATGACCGACGGTGCTCCTAGTGGCCCGGGTGGTGGCGGGGCAACACAGTGAGTCCAGCGCTGGGGTTCGGGGGTCCTCAATACCCGGGGTTGCAGCGCCAGGCCCCTTGGGACGGGCCCCTCGAGGGCCGACCTAGGGTTAGGCTTAGGCCCCAGGAGGTCGGCAGTCCCTATCAGCCGGGTGTGCAGCAAAGGGGTGGGCCGAGGTGAGGGCGCTAGCGAGTGGGAGCGTGTGTCCAAACGTTTTGGCGCGGGGGGCCTTCAAAGGTCGCCGGAGGCTCAGAGGGCCCTGCCCGTTCTCCCGCCCTGAATGACCGGCGGCACCCCTAGTGGCCCGGGTAGCAGCGGGGTGACACGGTGAGTCCGGCACTGGGGCTTGGGGGTCCCCAATGCCCTGTGTTGTGGAGCCAGGCCCCTTGGGATATGCCCCTTGGGGGCCGACCTATGGTTAGGGTTAGCCCCTAGGAGTCCGGCAGGCCCAATCCGCCCGCTGTTTGGAGAGCGGAGGGGCGGGCCGAGGTGAGGGCCTGGCGAGCGGCAGCATTGGTCCAAGCGTTTTGGCATGGGGTCCTTCAAAAGTCGCTGGGGGCTCGGAGGGCCCCGCCCGTACTCCCACCCTGAATGACCGGCGGCGCCACTAGCAGCCGGGGTGGCGGCAGGGTGGCACGGTTAGTCCAGCGCTGGGGCTCGGGTGTCAGCAATCCCAGGCGTTGTGGCGCCAGGCCCCATCAGACGGGCCCCTTGAGGGCCGACCTAGGGTTAGGGTTAGCCCACAGGAGGCCTGCAGGCCTCATCAGCCGGTTGTGCGGTGAGCAGAGGGGCGGGCCAAGGTGATGGTGCTGGCGATGGGGAAGTTGGGCCCAAGCGTTTTAGCGAGGGAGGTATTCGAAGGTTGCCTGGGGCTCAGAGGGCCCTGCCCCTTCTCCCTCCTTGAATGACCGGTGGCGCCCCTACCATCCCAGTTGGCGGTGGGGAAGCAGGGAGAGTCTGGCGCTGGGGCTCGGGTGTCCCCAATCCCCGGTGTTGCGGCGCAAGGCTCCTTGGGCGGGGCCCCTCGTGGGCCGACCAAGTGTTAGGGTTAGCCCCCAGGATGCTGACAGGCCTGATCTGCAGCCTGTGCGGCAAGTGGAGGAGTGGGCTAAGATGTGGGTGCTGGGGAGCAGGAGCGTGGGCCCAAGCATTTTCGCAAGTGCGGCCTTCAAATGTTGCCAGGGGCTTGAAGGGCCCTGCCTGTTCTCCCGCACTGAATGACTGGTGGCGCCCCTAGCGGCTCGGGTGGTGTCGGGTCGGCAGGGTGAGTCTGGCGCTGGAGCTTGGGGGTCCCCAATCCCCTGCGTTGCTGCGCCAGGCCCCTTGGGAAGGCCCGCTTGGGGGTCGACCTAGGGTTAGGGTTACCCCCAGGAGGCCAGTAGGCCCGATCTGCCAGCTGTGCGGCGAGCGGAGGGGCGGGCTGAGATGAGGGCACTGGCCAGCGGGGAATGTGGGCCCAAGCATTTTGGCACGAGACGCCTTCAAAGGTCGCCAGGGGCTTGGAGGGCCCTGCCCATTCTCCTGCTCTGAATGACCAACGGCGTCCCTCGTGGCCCGGTTGGCAGCGGGGCGGCAGGGAGAGTGTGGCACTGGGGCTCGGGGTTCCCCAATCCCCGGCTTTGCGGCGCCAGGGCCTTTGGGAGGGGCCCCTTGGGGACGGACCTAGGGTTAGGTTTAGCCCCCAGGAGGCCCGCAGGCCCGATCTGCCGGCTGTGTGGCGAGCGGAGGGGCGGGCCGAGATGAGGGTGCTGGCGAGGGGGAACATGGGCCCAAGCGTTTTGGCGCGAGTGGCCTTCGAAGGTCGCCGGGGGCTAAGGGGGCCTTGCCCGTTTTCCCTCCCTGAATGACCAGCAGCGCCTCTACCAGCCCGGTTGTTGGCGGGGAAGCAAGGTGAGTCTGGCGCTGGGGCTCAGGGGTCCACAATCCCCGGCATTGCAGCACCAGGTGCCTTGGGAGGGGCCCCTCGTGGGCCAATCTAGGGTTAGGGTTAGCCCCCAGGAGGCCGTCAGGCCAGATCGGCCAGCTTTGCGGTGAGTGGAGGGGCGGGCCGAGGTGAGGGCGCTGACAAGCGATAGCGTGGGCGCAAGCGTTTTGATGCGGGGTGCCTTCGAAGGTCGCCCGTGGCTCGGAGGGCCCTGCCTGTTCTCACGCCCTGAATGACCGGCGGTGCAGCTAGGGGCCTGGGTGGCAGTGGGGCGGCACGGTGATTCCGGCGCTGGGGCTCAGTCGTCCCCAATCCCTTGTGTTGCGGCTCCAGGCCCCTTGGGATGGGCCCCTAGGGGGCCTACCTGGGGTTAGGGTTAGCCCCCAGGAGGCTGGGAGGCCCAATCCGCTGGCTGTGCGGTGAGCGGAGGGGCAGGCCGAGGTAAGGGCGATGGCGAGTGGGAGCGTGGTCCCAAGCGCTTTGGCGCGGGGGGCCTTCGAAAGTCGCTGGGGGCTCAGAGGGCCCTGCCGTTCTCCCGCCCTGAATGACCGGTGGTGCCCCTTGTGGCCCAGGTGGCGGTGGGGGGCATGGTGAGTCTGGCGCTGGGGCTCAGGAGTCCCCAATAATCGTCATTGCGGTGCCAGGCCCCTTGGGAGGGACCACTAGGGGGTAGGCCTAGGGTTCGGGTTAGCCCCCAGAAGGCCCGCAGGCCCGATCCGCCAGCTGTGCGGCGAGTGGAGGGGAGGGCCGAGGTAAGGGCACTGGCGAGTGGGAGCGTGGGCCGAAGTGTTTTGTCGTGGGGAGCCTTCAAAGGTCTCCCGGGGCTCAGAGGGCCCTACCCGTTCTCCCGCACTGAATGACCGGTGGCTCCCCTAGCGGCCCAGGTGGTGGCGGAGCTGCAGGGTGAGTCCGGCGCTGGGGCTCAGTAGTCCCAAATCCCCGGCGTTGCTGCGCCAGGCCCCTTGGGATGGGCCCCTAGGGGGCCTACCTAGGGTTAGGGTTAGCCCCCAGGAGGCTGGGAGGCCTGATCCGCGGGCTGTACAGCAAGAGGAGGGTCAGGCCGAGGTAAGGGCGATGGCGAGTGGGAGCGTGGTCCCAAGCGCTTTGGCGCAGGGGGCCTTCGAAAGTCACTGGGGGCTTGGAGGGCCCTACCGTTCTCCCGCCCTGAATGACTGGTGGTGCCCCTTGTGGCCCGGGTGGCGGTGGGGGGCATGGTGAGTCCGGCGCTGGGTCTCAGAAGTCCCCAATCCTCCTCGTTGCGGCACCAGGCCCCTTGGGAGGGGCCACTAGGGAGTCGACCTAGGGTTCGGGTTAGCCCCCAGAAGGCCCACAGGCCCGATCCGCCATCTGTGCGGCGAGCTGAGGGGATGGCCGAGGTAAGAGCGCTGGCGAGCAGGAGCGTGGGCCCTAGCGTTTTGGTGTGGGGGGCCTTCGAAGGTCGCTGGAGGCTTGGAGGGCCCTCCCCCTTCTCCCTCCCTGAATGACCAGCGGTGCCCCTAGCGGTCCAGGTGGCGGTAGGGCAGGAGGGTGAGTCGGGCGCTGGGGCTCGGGATTCCCAAATTCCCGGTGTTGGGGCAATAGGAACCTGGGATTGGCCCCTCGGGGGCCCACCAAAGGTTAGGGTAACACCCAGGAGGCTGGCAGTCCCAATCCACTGGCTGTGCTGCGAGCGGAGGGGTGGACCGAGGTGAGGGCATAGGCGAGCAGGAGCATGGGCCCAAGCGTTTTGGCGCGGGGGGCCTTCGAATGTCACCAGGGGCTTGGAGGGATCTGCCTGTGCTCTCTCCATGAATGACCGACAGTGCTCCTAGCGGCCCAGGTGGCGGCGGGGCAACATGGTGAGTCCGGCACTGGGGCTCGGGCATCCCCAATCCCAGGCATTGCGGTGCCAAGCCCCTACGGAGGGGCCCCTCAGGGGCCAACCTAGGGTTATGGATAGCCTCCAGGAGGAGGGCAGGCCTCATCCACCGGCTCTGCACCGAGCGGGGGGCGGGCCGAGGTGAGGGCGCTGAGGAGCGGGAGTGTGGGCTCAAGCGTTTTGGATGGGGGGGCCTTCAAAGGTCGCCATGGGCTCAGAGGGCCCTGCCCGTTCTCCCGCCCTGAATGACCAGCGGCACCCCTAGCGGCCCGGATGGCGGCGGGGCGGCAGGGTGAGTCCAGCGCTGAGGCTCGGGGGTCCCTAATACACAGCGTTGTGGCGACAGGCCCCTTTGGCGGGTCGCTCGCGGGCCATCCTAGGGTTAGGGTTCGCCCCCAGGAGGCTGGCAGGCTCGTTCCGCCCATGTACGATGAATGGAGGTGTGGGTCGAGGTGAGGTAGCTGGTGAGCAGGAGTGTGGGCCAGAGCATTTGGCTTTGGCTCGGGGTGCCTTCGAAGGTCTCAGGTGGCTCGGAGAGTCCTGCCCGTTCTGTTGCCCTGAAGGACTGGCTACGCCCCTAGCGCCCCCTGTGGCGGTGGGGCGGCAGGGTGCGTCCGGCGCTGTGACTTGGGGGTCCCCAATCCCTGGCATACGGCGCCAGGCCACTTGGGAGAGGCCCCTCGGGGGCGACTAGGGATTGGGTTAGCCCCCAGGAAGCCAGCAGGCCTGATTGCCAGCTCTGCAGCGAGCGGAGGGGTGGGCCGAGGTAAGGGCGCTGGCGAGCAGGAGCGTGGGAGCCAGAGTTTTTGCACGGGGGGCCTTCGAAGGTTGCAGGGGGATAGGAGGGCCCTGCCCGTTCTCACTTCCTGAATGACTGGCAACGCCCCTAGCACACTGGGTGCTTGCGCGGTGGCAGAGTGAGTCCAGCACTGGGGCTCGGGGTTCCCATATCCCCGGCATTGCGGTGCCAGGCTCCTTGGGAGGGGCCTCTCGGGGGCCGACCTAGGGTAAGTGTTAGCCCCCAGGAGACCAGCAGGCCCGTTCCCCCAGCTCTGCGGCAGGCAGAGGGGCAGGCTGAGGTTAAGGTGCTGGCGAGAGGGAGTGTGGGCCCAAGCGTTTTGGCGCGGGGGGCCTTCGAATGTTGCCGGGGCTTGGAGGGCCCTGCCCATTCTCTCACCCTGAATGACTGGCGGCGCCCATAGCAGCCCGGTTGCTGCGGGGCGGCAGGGAGACTCAGGCACTGGCCTCGGCGGTCCCCAATCCCTGGCGTTGTGGTGCCAGGCCCCTTGGGAGGGGCCCCTTGGGGGCTGACTAGGGTTAGGGTTCATCCCCAGGAGGACGGCAAGCCCGGCGCTAAGTGGTTCTGGCAATGTAACAAAAATGCCATACACTTATCTGTAAGAAATAACGGTGTACAGGAACCCTCTTAGCCCTAACATCATCCTTTGTGAATATGGAAGCCAGCCCCAAGGTGGTCGAGGAAGTCTGACGAAAGGGCTAAGCACTTTTCTCTGAGTCTCCACACTATACAGGGAAAAACCAAAGTACATCATCTTTCACGAGTAGGAAGCATTAATGAAAAGGTTCTGGAATTTCGAGGACTCTGACCCATCCTTATTGGTAATAAACCACCGTGTACAGGAAAACACCTTCAACTCTCATCAGCCTCCTCAATCCTGATTCCGATTCAACTTTGGGGGTGTAGGACTAGGGAAATGTCCACATCTTATTGCTAAGAAAGAACGATGTCAGGGTAATGCCCTTCAAGTCACATCAGCCTTCCTGAAGACAGAAGCAGGAATCAAGGTGGTTATGTTACCATGAGGTAAGGAAGATGAGCATATAAGTGAGAAACAACAGTGGGCAGGACCTCTCTTCCAACGAACAGTATCTTTGCTTAATGTTGAATCCCTATGTTAAGTGGTTGTGGCCATTTGTGAGGTGAAAATCTTAAGTGTTTTGTAAAACGTCTTGGTAATTCAAATATGAAACTAAGGTAGTTGGGGACTCCTAGGCAGTGATTTGTCCACTGTCAAAAATATGAAAAGATAAGAGACAGATGAGGTCTCCTCAGGCATTGTCCTTTATCCTCATCCTCCGTGAGAATGGTCATCTCTGGACAGCTCAGTGACAGGGTCTCATTCACAGTGGGGGCATCTGTTCCTCACAGACATCAGGCAGGGAAATGGATTTGGTTCTCTGTGCCAGCCCAGCCACAGCTGAGTGTCACAGCATTCTCTCGTGGGCTCATAAGTGTTTCACTGTCACCAGGCAGGTAATTGTATTTGATAAACCACTGTGAGAGTTTGCAATTGCCTTCATCTGCAACCTCCTAGAAGCAAATGCAGGTCTCTGGTACCATGTGAAGTCATGTGAAGGCATTGTGAGAAAGTGTCCTTTTGGTTAAGAAAAACATGGCTGGGGCTCCTGGCTGGCTCAGCCAGTTAAGCATGTGCGTTTGGCTCAGGTTATGATCCCAGGGTTCTGGGATCGAGCCCGGGCTCCCTGCTCAGCAGGAAAGGAGTTAGGGAAATAACTTAGAACCCACAGAGAATGTGAATAAAGGGGAGTGAAATGGAACTTGGTCTGTGTTTTGCTTTAGGGATTGGATGTTAGTTTTTTCTCAATTGTGATTGTTCTTGAAACAGAAAAGCTGTATTGTTTTTTTTTTACCTTTAATTTTTTTCTACTAATAATTTTTATTATGATATGTTAGTCACTATACACTATTTCCTTAGATTTTGATGTAGTGTTCCGTGATTCATTATTTGCATATAACACCCAGTGCTCCATGCAATATGTACCTTCCTTAATACCCATCACTGGCCCATCCCAATCCCCCACCCCTCTCCCCTCTGAAGCCCTCAGTTTGTTTCCCAGAGTCCATAGTCTCTCGTGGTTCATTCCCCCTTCTGTTTAGGGTCCATTGTCTAAAGGGACAGACAGTGGAAGTTCACCAAATATAAGATCGAAATTTCATTGTTCATTATAGATGCCGCCAAGTAGTTCCCAGACATTTCATTCTACTGTAGTAATTCATTATACCTGTGAAGGTGCACGTGGAAGACAATTGATGCATGTATAGTGGTAATAAAACACGCCCCTCAGTAGTAGAATAAGAGAGGATACATATGTGTAAAATTATTCGACTACAGCTTCCATGCTTTCCCTTTGGTTCCTTATTATCTATGAAATTGGACAATTTTTGTTCTCTAGGCTTAAAACTCATTGTCAGTATTCAGAGTTTTTTCAATGCTGATCTTCTCCTGTATAAGTTACCAAAATCCTAAAATATGTATGAACTTTAAAAAGCGCTATATTGAAAATTACAGCAGGGAAGTTCCATTTTGTGAATATTGTGTCAATGGATCTCTATTTTGACATCAGTGTTCATTAGAAATGATGACATTTCATATGAGTATAAATATCAATGTGTAAAAGAAAAGGTAGGAAGAACCTTGAATGTTTAACTAATTGGTGAAATGACAGGTGTGTGTGTGTGTGTGTGTGTGTGTGTGTGTGTGTGTGTGTGCAATTGATTTTCAGTGAATGGTTCAGCTTCTTGTAGGGCCTCCGAGAGAGCCCAGGTGAACCTTTCAATGAGTTGATATCTGTTTTCAGAACATGGGAATCTCTTAGTCCAATAGTCAATCAGACAAGCTTTGAGGTCTTGAAGAGTTTCAGTCCTCAGCGATGGTGTTGCAGACCCTTGTGAGCAAACCCTAGGGTATGGTCAGAGCCCTCATTAGCTGGTACCAAGGTGTGACGATTTCAGACAGCATTTCCCAAAGAAGTACCTGTTGAGTCTCTGTCCTTGTCAGTTCCCTACACTTCCTTACACTAGTTATGTGATCAGTGTGTTTCAGGATAATCCCCACATGTGATTTTTGGTATTTCCTACTAGTCCTATCTGTTTCTCATCTTCTTCTTTTATGGTAGGGGTTGGGAAGCAACCTGTGTGGTGTAGGAAGGGTTGTGGTAGTTGTCTGCCTTCAGAGGACCGAATGATGCCTAGAAATTGTACTGTAGTTTGAGGTCAATTGTCCATCCTCTGAGTGTCAGGAATTGCATCACTTTACTTTGATGCTAGTCTGTTCTTCAAGCTGTCCTCAGAAATAAGGACGTCATCCATCTAGGGAATACTGGTTTGTGTGTATGTTTTCATTTTAGGAAAGGCCTTGCTGTTCCTGAAAATAATACTGCAGAGCACCCTTTCCTGTTCTTATTGGCCATCAGTCAATCTTTTCTGAAGTATTCGTTTATAAATAGACTCTATGGTTGATGAGCAGGAATTCTTTATGGACAAGTCTTTGTCAGTGTGTGTATTGCAAATCTTTACTTCCCAGCCTGCAGTTCACTTTTTCATTTTCTTATGGTCATAAGATAAGGAGAAATGTCACATTTTTATGAAGTCCCACTGAATTCTTTTAAATGGTTAGTGCACCCTATGTCCTACCCCAAGATTGACAGGTTCTACGTTTTGTTTCAGAAACTGTCCAATGGGAAGCTACAATCCATTTTCTCTGTCCATTTATTGCTTACAAATGTCACATTTTTATGAAGTCCACTGAATTCTTTTAAATGGTTAGTGCACCTTATGTCCTACCCCAAGATTGACAGGTTCTACGTTTTCTTCAGAAACTGTCCAATGGGAAGCTACAATCCAATTTCTCTGCCCATTTATTGCTTACAAATGTATTTTGACCATCTGTTTCCCAGGAAACCTCTTTTATTTTTATTATTATTATTATTATTATTATTATTATTATTATTATTATTATTTTAAATTGCATTTTTAATTCTAATAGGATATTTAAACACTGTTTTTGATTTTCTATGTGCACAATCGTATTATCTGTGAATAGTCACAGTTATCCCCTCAGTTCTTGTCCTTTTTGTTTCTCTTGCCTTAAAACACTGGTAGATTCTCCGATGCCACAATAAATAGAGCAGCATTGTTTGAAGATTTTAATATACCTTTCTCAATATCTGACAGAAAAAGCAGACAAAACATTGGTAACAAATGTGACCTAATTGACATATAGGGAACATTCCGTAATAAGTGCAGAATACATTATTTTCAGGTGGTCATAGACTCTTTACCCAAATAGATGATAGGTGCGGCCATGAATCAAGTCTACAAATGTTAAACCCTGAAATTAACTAGATTCTATTCTTAGACCACAGGGGAATTGAGTCACAGTCATAGCAAAAAGAAAACCAGGAAGTCCTTCAATGTTTAAAAATTAAATGGAACTTTGCTACATATCCTAAAGGTCAGAGAGGGAATCTCAATGGAAATTCTGAACCTTTTCTACAAGAGGGCTCACACACAATGGCACTTTCTTTGTGAAGAGCATTATAATAACCTAGACAGGAGTTGAGCCTTAAGTCAGAGTTCTGCCTACCCAGCCACACCTGGCAGCCTTGGCCTGTGGTCCCCCTCAGCTGTCCTTTCTGGTGGTCCTGAGGTAAGGGGGTCAACATGGCCATATGGAAATGGGAAGCTCCCCTCTCATAATGATGACGGTGCCCACTACCCAGCTGCCCTCTCTGGTGGCTTTGAGCTAAGGGGGTCAACATGGTCGTATGGAAATTAGAAGCTCCCCACTGTTAGTGATGACGTTGCTATTGTATCATCCTCACCGGTCCAACAACATGATTTCTGAGTGAAATATGACACAAGAGTGACTTCATGGCCTTCCTTCAGGTTTGAAAATCATCTGGTGAGTCATCTATTCGAAATATGGATTCAACATGTGTACTTTCTTCTGGAAAAGAAATAGACCCAATAGCAATTATGGCTTCCTGAGATCTTGTTCTTGAGAGACATCATACTGGCTCTTTGTAGCATTCTGCCTCTTAAACTTCTAAACTAGGGTGTAGATATTTTTAGGCACATTTTCAGGTGGTTAGACAGGGACTCGGATGATATGAGTCACAGAGGATTTTAGTGTCAGAAACCTAAGTGGGATCCCCAAATTGACTCCAAATCCCTTGTTGTTCCATACAGGGTACTATTTCCCTCTTATCTCTGGTCTTCTCAATCTGGAAACCTATCAAGTATCAGGATTTTCTTGTCATGTGGACAACTGGAACGAATTCAGCGGGCCTTTTCACCTCTGCCAATGGTGATCATTAAGATCATTATCTCAGTGGAGGACCTGTGGGTAAGATACTCAAAGATCCTTAGGAATAGAGACAGTATAATATTTTTCTGGTATTAAAGTTACTGAAACCAACTATCTTTTTTAGTCGATTCAGGCTCTGGTATGTTCAGAGGGTGCTGTAAAACAGGTCTGAAATAGTATTTAAAAACACTCAGCTCAGCCTCTTCTACAAAGTGAGCCAATGCTTATAAATATGGCTAAAATATTCCCTTACCTACGATTACTTCCCAGCCATCATAGTGTTTATATGGTATGACTGTCACTTACATTAGTCAACATTTGCAGAGAAAGAACTTAGTGCATCCAGGGGGCACTTCATGTTGAAATTAGTTTGTGACAATGAGCTATTGTGTTTTATTCTGCAGTCTAAGGGAATGGTGCCAGACATCTCTAAGGTGTCTAGCAGTTCTACAATTCTGATTTTAAGTGGTCTGTGTGCTTCACAGATTTGGGCAGGAGAAGGACAGGAGTCCAGAGACTGTGAACACTTCTGTTACCTGTGCTGACCATGGAGCAGGTAGCCTTCTGTGGGATTCATTTTGAATTCTTGGTACTATTGTGAAAGGTGCTTTTGTCTCAAATTCCTCCATTTAGTAGTCATTATAATGATGAAAGTAATTTTTATCTTATATCATCTGTGGGCCCTGATCCTGGGCTCACAGGGAAGCTATCCTTTAACATTTTACCTGGCTCAAATTGATTGGGCAAAACCTCAAAGCATGGGCCCTATTTCTGCCCCAAGCACATGTTGTACATCTGCTTCGAGAAGAAAACAATATCCAAATATGCCAACATAAAGATAAGAAAAAATAAAGAACCTCTTTGGCTCCCATAAGATTAAAGTCATACTGACATGTACATACTGAAAACATAAGAACGAGTCTGTCAATTTCTGGAATCTATGAAGATCCTCATTGTGGTGTGTAACTCTGTACTTAAAAGAAAACAGAAAAAAATATATAAGCCTGCCCCAAATGTTCCTTACCTGGAGCACTCCCTTCTTGGTGAAGATTGTGTCTCCCAGGCAGCTGTCCTGACTTGGGTTTGAATAAAGGTCTCTTCCTTTCTCTCTAAAATGTTTTTAAAAGTTCATTCACACAATGTCGACAATTACAGTGTTTTCTATTTAAGTGAGAAATAAATGTTCCACTCTAGTTTTATTGGGAATAGACGAATTGAGGGTTTCTTTAGAAGAGTAAGTCTGCTATCCAGAAAAGGCAAGGTCATTGGTCTATTGAGAATGAAGATAATTACTGCTAAACAACAAGTATGTGTTGCCCCTTCGCCCAGAAACCGAAGCAGGTGTTCAGGCTTTAGGTCAGAGGTGACTTCTTGTCCCCAGCTGACAACACTTCTCTGCTCTGGCTCCAAGACCCCCGAGGTTTTGAACGTCAGCATCGAAGTCAGCGAGGCAGCTTGTCACAGGACGCCAGTGTTCAGAGAAAGCACAGGTATGTTTGGCAAAATGTCCTATCTATGTCAGGGCTGGAGGTAAAACCTCTCATTATCCCAAAACCTCCTGGGCTTTTCTCTTTTCTCTAGTTGAGCCACAAAGTAAAATTGAAGTAGCTGTCAGCATTCTGGGTTTGGTGCAAGAATTACTTAGTTTCCCTGCAGGTAGAACTTTGCAGGGGATCACAATTTCTCTGTCCATTTATTGCTTACACATGTATTTTGACCATCTGTTTCCTAGGAACCATCTTTTATTAGAAAGCGGAGGTGAGATTCACTCTGTGCCTGTTTGTAACATCTAATTTGTTCCTTCATCTAACAGTGTTTATTCAATTGGGCCTAAGATATGGTTGAGTGGCCAGCATCTAGAGTTAGGTGGCTTTTTTTCATCTGATACAGACTTGGATGATGTCATTTGACAAAGGTGATGTTTCATCATTGATTAGTTTATTCATCAGAAGAGTTAAAATTAGGGTGGAGGGAAAATTGAAAATTATCCAAAGCGGCCTGTTCCTGTTTAAAAGTTGAGCTTGACTTTCCAGTTTTACTAAATGTATTATCTCGATATTTGGAGGTGCCATATTCTCTCTGTAGTTTTTTTGGTGGTGGAGTCAGAAGGAGAGTCTGGGAATTCTTTTGGATAGTGGCATGCTGGTGGCTTCAAGGGGCTTGGCGTCAGGAGCCTTGGGGTGAAGTCTGCAACTGCTTGCCTGACCCTGGGTGCATCTCACAGAGGTTTTGTTTCCTCTTATGAAATTGCCAGCAGATAATGTTCGGCTTAAAGGGGAACCCTCCCATCCTGTTGGTGGCAATGCAAATGGTGCAGCCAGTCTAGGAAACAGTGTGGGGGTTCCTCAAAAAGTTAAACATTGAACAACCCCATGATCCAGCAATTGCTCTCCTAGGTATTTACCCAAAGGATACAAAAATGCAGATTCAAAGGGGGAACATGCACCATGATGTTTATAGCAGCAATGTCCACAGTAGCCAAACTATGGAGAGAATCCCAAAGTCTATGCACTGATGAATGGATAAAGCAGAAGTGGGATACATATATATAATGGAATATGACCCAGCTTCAAAAGGAATGAAATCTTACCATTTGCAAGGATGTGGATGGACCTAGAGTGTATTAAGCTAAGCAAAATCAGTGAGGAAAGACAAATATCCTATGCTCTCACGCTTGTGGAATTTCAGAAAGAAAACAGATGAACAGAGTGGAGGGGTGATGAGAGAGGCAAACAAGGAAATAGACTCAACCTTGGAGAACAAACTGAGTGTTGCTGCAGGACAGGGGCATGGGGGCAAGAGTTAAATGGGTGAGGGGTATTAAGGAGGGCACTTGTGATGAGCACCGGGTACTGTATGCAGGTGAGGAATCACTAAATCCTACACCTGAAGCGAATATTCCATGGCATGTGAACTAACTGGAATTTAAGTAAAAGAAGAAAGGAAAAAGTGTTCTGCTTCATGAAGAGTGAGGTAAAATTGTAGTGATTTGGCTGTACTACTCTATAGAGGATAGATGTAAAACACCCTGTTGTAGGATACACTAGTTTCTTATCACATAAGGAGTCCTCAGAAAGCTGCAATGAAAGATTCAGGTCTCAGAGCATGTTCATGTTCCAATGATATTTTACAGTTTGCACAGGTAGGAAAGAAGGTGGAGAGAGAGGCAACAGAAGGGGAAAGCAGGTGTGAACCTTTCATTTGTTAGCATTATAGCTTTCTCATGAAAGCTTTATGTCAGTGTGCTTTTGGAAGCAGAGGGGGAATCCGGGAGCTTTGCAGGAGACAGGGGAGTTCAAGGTCTGGGTAAAGCTGACAGGGGTCCCAGAGGAGAGCTGAATGCATTCTGCAGCAGGGTGTGTTCAGGGTGGGCTCCAGGGGTGGCTGTGGGTCTCCTGGGTGAGAGTTGTGACAGGTGAGGGCTGTGTGCAAGTTCCTGGCTGAGGACAAGGGAGGCACAGGCTGAGAGCTGGCAGAGAACCTTCTTCTGGGCCACCATCCTCACCCAACACACAGCCTCATCTTCTGTTCCTGTCACTCCAATTCAGACTTCTCCGAAGTTGAGTGAGAACACATCAAGAGCATTCTTAACAGAAGGGAAAGCATGTGCAAAGGCTCTGGGGCAGGAGAATTTCAGGTATGTCCAGGACCAGCAAGAAGGCCCTGTAGCCACAGGAGACAACTTAGGACATGACCTCAGAGAGGTGTCAGAAAGCCATTCCAGGGCTATAACCCCATGAGACCCTGTTTCACTGGGCCATCCTGGCTACAGTGTTGAGAACAGATGACAGAGGGTTGAAGATGGCAAGGCAGGTCAATGACGAAAGTTTTCCAGGATCTCAGGCACTGTGGACCAGACAGGTGCCCTTGGATGGAGTGGTTAGACATATCTGGGTCCATTTTGAAGATGGAGCTCGCAGGATTTGCTGATTGGTTAGCTATTAGGAGCTGGAGAACGGTGGAATTGGAGTAAATCCCAGCTGTTGTGGGTTGTCCTGATCGAGGGGAAGGAGAGGGTTTCTCAGGGCGTAGGAGGTAGTCCGTGTTCCACATGCTGAGGAATGTGCCTTTCCTCGTGGATCTGCTGAGGTTTGTGTCTGGGAGGACCTTTCACATCTCCTCCCTCAGCAATGCTCAAGTACATGTATCCCCCACTTTTTAAATGTTCACAGTAAGACACTGGGCTTTCTTGAAAGAACTATGTTATTACCCAGCTTCAGTAAGAGGAAGAGACCTGAAGAGGATTTCCCTCTTATGAAAAAAGGTGAACAGTGAGAATAGCGTTCAGCATCTGTTTTGGGGAGAAGCAAGACAGAGGCGGCGTGCACCCCAACCAGGTCCTTCCTCTGGGAACCGCTCTCCGCATCCAGCCACCAGCATTTTGAATGGTGTCTGTGAGCCTCTGCTTCTGCTTTATCTTCATTTATGCTGGGCCTCCGTTAGAAACTTGTGTCCTGAGGCCTAAGAAAAGCCAAAGAGAGGAATTTTGGAGTCTGAGCACACTGTCTAATTGTTCCGTGTAAATTAATGGCCATTCCTTCTTGACACCATTTCTGCTGTGCAAGGTTTCTCAGAAGCCATGTACTTTCAAAGAGCAGGGAAACCTATACCCCATGCTGCGGGGTTAGTTTTAGTCTCCATGCTGGACAGAACATTTCATGACTGTCGGATTTTCTCACTCAAACATTGAGACTTTGACCACTTTCACCCGTTTCTACCACCCCATCCCCAAATCTGGCACCTACCAATCTGCTCTCAGTATCTATGCGTTCAGTATTTGTTTATTCCACATTGAATGTACGTGAGAGCATCTGGTATTGGTCTTTCTGTGTCTGAGTTACTTGGCATAAGGCCCCCAAGGTCTGTGTTTCCATGTCTGGTTCTTGTGAATAATGCTGCACTGAATGTGGGAGTGCATCTGTCTTTTTGAGGCAGTATTTTTGTATTCTCCAAATCAATACTCTGTAGAGCCATTATTGGGTCATGTGGTAGTTGTATTTATTTTTTCAGGAACCTCCATACCGTTTGTCACAATGGCTGCACCAATTTCCATTCCCACCAACAGTGCACAGTGTCTCCTCGTCTGCACACCCTTGACCCCACCTGGTGTCTGTCTCTGGGAAAATTGCTGTTCCAACAATTGTGAGGGGATAGCCGATTGTGGTTTTGATGATGTTTCCTTGACGATATAAGTGATGTCGAATAACTTTCTCTGTCTGTTGGCACCTGTGTGCCATCTTTGGAAAGTATCTATTCACATATTCTCCCATTTTTTAATACAGATTTTTTTTGTTTTGATTTGTACGAGTGATGTGTGTATTTTGGATATTAGCCTCTTCTCAC
This sequence comes from Ursus americanus, assembly GCF_024610735.1. Taxonomy (NCBI): domain Eukaryota; kingdom Metazoa; phylum Chordata; class Mammalia; order Carnivora; family Ursidae; genus Ursus; species Ursus americanus. The sequence goes on along the minus strand of NW_028273646.1, from coordinate 1,302,907 downwards.
ACATATGATTAGCAGATATTTTTTCTTATTGGGTCAGTGGCCTTTTAAGTTTTTGCTGGTTTCTTTTGCCCAGTGGAAGATTTCAGTTTGAAGTTGTTCCACTTGTTTATTTTTGCTTTTGTTGCTTTGCGTTTGGTGTCGGATCTGAAGACTCTTTGCCAAAACCTATGTTGAGAGACTTAGTACCTATGTCTTCTTGGAGGTTTATGGATTCAGGTCTTATGTTCAAATCATTCATCCCTTAAAAATTTTGGTGGTGTAAGAAATTGACCCAGTTATATTCTTCTGCATTTAGTGTCCAGTTTGCCTGTTACCGCTCACTGTAGACACAGTCCTTCCCTCATGGCATATTTTCTGCTCCTGTGTCGTAAGTTAGGATCATCTACGTGTGGGTAAGTTTCTGAGCTTTCTGTTCTGTTCCACTGACCTTGGGTCTGTGTTTATGCCAGTACCATCCTGTTTTGATAACATCTTTGTAATCTAGCTTGAAATCCAGGAGTGTGTTGACTGCACCTTTCTTTCTTCAGGTTGCTTTGCGTATTTGGGGCCTTTTGTGATTCCATACAAGTTTGAGGACTGTTATCTATTTCCTTGAATAATGCCACTGGAATTCAGATAGGGATTTCATCACATCTGTCGATTGCTTTGGGTATGATGGACATGTTCACATAATTAACTCTTCCAGTTAAGGAGCATGGCGTATGCTTCCATTTGTTTGTGTTGCCTTCCAAATCTTTGAACCACACATTCTGCCCCCCTCGACACACATGTTTTTCATTTCTTTTCTGCCATGTGTTGAGTGTACTATGTCTTTCGCATTTTTGGTTACTTTTATTCCTAGATTTTTTTTGATGCAATTGTAAATGGCATTGCTTTTTAAATTTCTCTTTTAATTTCTCTTTGTGTCATCAGTATACAGAAATGCAAGAAGTTGGGTCATCTGGGTGGCCCCATAGGTGAAGCGTCTGCCTTCAGCTCAGGTCATGATCCCAGAGTTCTGGGATTGAGCCCCGTGTAGGGCTCCCCGCTTAGCGAGGGTCTGCTTCTCCCTCTTTCTGACACTACCCCTGCATGTGCTTTTTCTCTTCCTCTCAAATAAATAAATAAAATCTGAAAAAAAGTAAAGACAACAGGTCTCTGTATATTGACTTTATATCCTGCAGCTTTCTTGAATTTGTTTAAATTAACAGTTTTTTTTTTGTGGAATCTTTTGGGATTTCATGTCATTTGCAAATAGTGACAGTTTTCCTGTATGGATTTCATATCGTTCTCTTTTTTTAAAATGATGTTAGTCACCCTACAGTACTTCATTTGTTTTTGATGAAGTGTTCCATGATTCATTGCTTGCATATAACCCCTAGTGCTCATTATGACACGTGCCCTCCTTAATACCCATCACCAGGATAACCCATTCCCCTACCCTCCCTTTCTGCAACCTTCAGTTTGTTTCCCAGTGTCAATAGTCTCTCATGGTTCATCTCCCCCTCTCATTCCCCCCCTTCACTTTTCCCTTCCTTCTTCTAATGTTCCATGCTATTCCTTCCATTCCACATCGGAGTCAAACCATATGATAATTGTCTTTCTCTGCTTGACTTAATTTCACTTAGCATAATCCCCTCCTGGTCCATCCACATTGGTGCAAATGGGGGGTATTCATCCTTTCTGATGACTGAGTAATATTCCATTGTATAGATGAACCACATCTTCTTCGTCCATTCATTTGCTGAAGGACATCTTGGCTCCTTCCACAGTTTGGCTATTATGGACATTGTTGCTATGAACATTGGGATACAGGTGCCCCTTCTTTTCATTACTCTGTGTCTATAGGGTAAATACCCAGTAGTGCAATTGGTGGGTCATAGGATAGCTCTGTGTTTAATGTCTTGAGGAACCTCCATATTGTTCAAAAGTGGCTGTACCAGCTTGAATTCTCAAGAGTAGTGTAAGAGGGCTCCCCTGTCTTCACATACTCTCTGACTTTTTGTAATTTCCTGTCTTGTTAATTTGTTTTTCAAGATTTTATTTATTTATTCCACAGAGATAGAGATGGCCAGCGAGAGAGGGAACACAAGCAGGGGGAGTGGGAGAGGAAGAAGCAGGCTCATAGCAGAGGAGCCTGATGTGGGGCTCGATCCCGTAACGCCAGGATCACGCCCTTAGCCGAAGACAGACGCTTAACCTCTGTACTACCCAGGTGCCCCCTGTGTTGTTAATTTTAACCATTCTAACTGGTATAAGGTGGTATCTCATTGTCGTTTTGATTTGTATTTGCCTGATGGCAAGTGATGTGGAGCATTTTTTCATGTGTCTGTTGGCCATTTGTATGTCTTCTTTGGAGAAGTATCTCTTTGTGTCTTCTGCCCATTTTTGGGTGTTGAGTTTGAGGAGTTCTTTATAGATCTTGGATACTAGCCCTTTATCTGTAATATCATTTGCAGATATCTTCTTCGATTCCATAGGTTGACTTTTTGTTTTGTTGATCGTTTGCTTTGCCCTGCAGAAGCTTTTTATCTTGGTGAAGTGCCAATAGTTCCTTTTTTGCTTTTATTTCCTTTGCCTTTAGAGACGTGGCTTGCAAGAAGTTGTTGTGTCCAAGTTTAAAGAGTTCTTTTGATTTTGATATGATACAGGAATCCATTATCTTTCTTTCCTGATTGTATTCGAGTCCTCTGTCTTTCTTGGTGAGTCTAGCTAAGTTTGTCAGTTTTGTTTATCTTTCCAAAAAAGGCAGCTCTCACTTTCATTTTTTTTTGTCTTTTTAGTCTCTGTCAGATTTATTTATGCATTCCTTTTTGTTATTTCCTTATTTCTACTAATTTGGGGCTTTGTTTGTTGTTTTATTTTCTACTTCTTTACCACATAAATCAAGTTGTTTATTGGAGACCATTCTCATGGATTGATGAAGACTTGAGTTTCTATGAATGTCCCCCATAAAGCTACTTTTGCTGCATCCCTTATGTTTTTGTAAGTTGCCTTTTTCCTCAGTGTCAAGGTACTTCTAAAATCTTTTTTGATTTCTTCTTTGACTGTTGGTTGTTCAGTAGCTTGTTGTTAAATCTCCACATATTTTTTTAAGATTATTTAGGTATCTGACAGAGAGTGAGACAGTGAAAGAGGGAATGGAAGCAGGGGGGTGGGAGAGGGAGAAGCGGGCTTCCCGCTGAGCAAGGAGCCTGATTCCAGGCTAAATCCCAGGATCTTGGCAGATCCTTAACAACTGATCCACCCAGGCCCCCCAATCTCCACCTATTTTTGACTGTCCCATTTTTTTCTTGAGACTGATTTCTAGTTTCATATCATTGTGGTTGGACAAGATTTGAAGCAGAAGGTGAAGAGAGCATTCAGATAAAGGTTTGTTTCCTGGAGGGTTTTCTGAGGGCAGAGCATGAGTTCTGTGGGACGGAGGAAGGTTTTGTGAGATGGGGGTGGGGTTAACCCTTGTTAGAATTACTGACTACTACCATGCAGGCTGTGTGCTACTGTTCACACCGTAGTCCTGATGGACTTGTACTTCATTAGAAATATTTTCTAGGAGGTGTAGGCATAGCCTTCACTTAAAGAAAGGTGCCATGTGGGTTCATGGCATGACCCCAGGTCAGCAACCAGGATGTATGGTATTGTGGGGGATCAGAAACAGGCTTTCTGTGGGAAGTGACAGAAATAAGGTATGGTGAGCTCCATGACCATAGGTGAGGTCCCGAGTGACCCACTGGGTGTTGGGTTCTGTGGATCTGTCTCATCAGGTGCTGTGGAATTCAGGGACACCCTCCTGTCTGTGGATTTGTGTGGAGACAGGTAGACATCAGTGTCTGGCCAGGCATGAGGGTCGCACTGGACCACCACCAGAGGTGCAGCGTGCGGGGGAGCCACTGCTTGGTTTCCACGAAAGCTGCCCAGCGTCTGTGACTGTGATTCCTAGCAGCCGCAAGGGGAGAGGAGGCCTGGGGTGGTGCACACTTCCTAGACTTGTGGTCAGGTCTAGTCTGGAGCCCACTGAAGTCAGCCACACCTGGCCAGGAGGCACCCAGTCAGTGTAGCTTTGGGCACTGCTCCCATGGTACTTCGTGCCAGCTCCATGCTGCCACCTCCTGCTTTTCATCATCATCTTCAAGGTCATGTGCCTCTGCTCTTGCCCCATGGCCTCCGGGGTATTGTCCATCCTCCATCTGGCCCTCGTCCCTGGTGCCCTGTGCAGTCTGATGCCAGGGTACCCTTCTCGAGACAAACATCTGGCCCTGATGGAACACTTCCATGGATCTCGTGTGATGCAAGGATGATGCCCTGCCCTGGAAGGGGGCTGCAGGTCCCCAATCAGGAGAGCCATGTCTCCCTTTTCAGCATGGCCTGCCCTCCCCTCAGTCTTCTTCAGGGAAGCTCTCCCAACTTTCTGAGCGGACAGCTCTGAACTTAAAAATGAATATTATTTTACATATCTCTATGCCTTAGTTCATCCATGGCATGTCTTTCAACCCCGTTAGTGGGTTTTTTTTTTTTTTTAGCAGTTCTGAAGGGCTGTCTGCTCATGGAGGGGATGACCTGGGTGGGACAGCTTTCCCTCTCATCTCCCTCAGCATGTCTCTGAGCCCTGAGGCCAGCTGTCCCACTGAGGATTGAGGGACCCGAGCCAGCCCATCCTGAGCCCAGGCTGTGTCAGTTGTGTAGACTGATGTGTGTTGGAGTGGTGGGCAGCTGGCATGGGCCAGGGGCAGGCAGTGTCTCCTCATTCCTTCCCTCCCTTCCTCCCAGAGGTAGCTCAGAGCAGCCTTCAACCCCTGCATCTCCAGATCCCTTGACTTATGCCTTCTGTATTCAGCTGGTGACCTTGGAGTTTTGCATGGATTCTACCTCCCGTACCCTCTCCTGTAGCAGTTCCTGGATCAGGGGAGGGGTTGGACCCTTGTCTGTTTTTGATCTTCTTCCTGTCCCGCACCAAGCCCACCCACCGTTGCATCTTCCATGTATGTGCTTGGAAGCAAGCCCATCCACAGGGAACCTATTAGCCAAATGGATCCAGCAATGAATATTGAAGTAGAGATCCAGGATCCATAATAAACCTGCTCTGAAACCTGTCCCAAAGTCTGTGACTCTCTCACACTGAAACAGAAACAATAATAGCTTTCTGGACTGTGAAGTGACATGTGTCTCTACTTCCAATCTTGAATGCATAGGTGCTGAACCTGGACAGAAAAGGACCATGGCTCCCGTGGGCTGGGATCCACAGTAAGAACTCAGTGAAATCTGAATTCGAGGCATAGAGTAAATAATTATTGTAGAGTGAATCCTCCCAAGTAGGGCTTATGCACAGTGCACAGGAAAAGCTTTTTCAAAGAGGTTCCTGAAAGAAAAATCTTTTTAAAAAATTTATTTTAATTCCAGTAGAGCTAACATACAGTGTTACATTCGTTTCAGGTGTACAATAGAGTGATTCAGTAATTCTACATATTACTCAGTGGTCATCAAGAAAAGTGTCCTCTTAATCCGCTTCATCTATTTCACTCATCCCTCTATCCACCTCCTCTCTGGTAACCATCCATTTGTTCTCTATTGTTAAGAGTTTGTATTTTCCCATGCCCATACTCAGGCAACCCTGTTTGGGTAGAGTTTCCGTGTCCCCTGCAAGGGTGAATGGGGGTGGGCACGCTCTGGGCCAGTATTTCCAGGCTTTTGTTCCCTGGCGGCTTTCTCTGGTGATCTGCTGTGCCTCTTCTGAGAGTCAGAGCAGCAGAGGCTGAATTGTCACAGAACAGAGGGAATGCAGCCCGTTCTCCACCCTTGTTCTGGCCACTTTAACTCCATTACTGTTGGTGCTGCTCAACCCTGTAGCATCCTGGGATGTGGGCCCCACATCTGGTGTCCCTGGCCTCAATTCCGGGGCTAGTGCATCTCTGTCCTTTGTGTTTCTAATGCTGCCAGCCGCCAGACGACCTGATCTCTCTCTGGAAGCTCCTGGTCTCAGTCTGGATCCCCTGAGCACACCGGGATTCCAGAGTTCCATGAGAAGCCTGGTGGCTCCGGCACCTGGTTCAGGGTCTCAGTCTGCTGTTTCGCAGGTGCCTACTGCAAGTCCGCCAAATCCCCTGTGCAGGTGGCCTGCCAGCCGCCAGCCGCCCCGTGGGCTCCCGGGTCTCCTGGTCTCAGTCTATGCCTGGTGAGCACACCGGGATTCCGGTGTTCCAGGAGAAGCCTGGTGGCGCACGCTCTGGGCTCACTGGTCTCAGTCCACTCTCTCCTGTGTGCCATCCATGAGTCTGCCCGCTCCCTGGTGCAGGTGGTTGCTGCTTCCGGGAGCCAGAACATGGCGGCTCCCCCCCTTCCGTTTATCTTCTGATATCTGTGCCCGGTTTCAAGGCTCCCCGCTTCATACCTCAATACTCAGCGCTGGAGATGTTCATTTGTAGAGGTCCAGATGTATCTTCCTGCCTCTCAGGCTGATTCCGTGGTTGTTTAGGCTGGTCTGGTACCTATCCAGCTCAACTCAGGGGACCTGCTGAAAAAGGGGTCTCCTACTCCTCCACCATCTTAACTCCTCTCTTGTACCTGAAATAGTATTTAAAAACACTCAGCTCAGCCTCTTCTACAAAGTGAGCCAATGCTTATAAACATGGCTAAAATATTCCCTTACCTACGATGACTTCCCAGCCATTGTAGTTTTTAAATGGTATGACTGTGACTTACATTAGTCAACATTTGCAGAGAAAGAACTTAGGGCATCCAGGGGGCACTTCATGTTGAAATTAGTTTGTGACAACGAGCTACTGTGTTTTATTCTGCAGTCCAAGGGAATGGTGCCAGACATCTCTAAGGTGTCTAGCAGTTCTACAATTCTGATTTTAAGTGTTCTGTGTGCTTTAGAGATTTGGGCAAGAGAAGGGCAGGAGTCCAGAGACTGTGAACACTTCTGTTACCTGTGCTGACCATGGAGCAGGTAGCCTTCTGTGGGCATCATTTTGATTTCTTGGTACTCTTGTGAAGGTGCTTTTGTCTCAAATTCCTCCATTTAGGAGTAATTATAATGATAAAAGTAATTTTTATCTTATATCATCTGTGGGCCCTGATCCTGGGCTCCCAGGGAAGCTATCCTTTAACATTTTACCCGGCTCAAAATGACTGGGCAAAACCTGAAAGCATGGGCCCTATTTCTGCCCCAAGCACATGTTGTACATCTGCTTCGAGAAGAAAACAATAACCAAAAATGCCAACATAAAGATAAGAAAAAATAAAGAACCTCTTTGGCTCCCATAAGATTAAAGTCATACTGACATGTACATACTGAAAATGCATAAAAACATTGCATTTCCTAAAGCCCAAGCCTTGGAGGGTCTGAGAGCCTTGCCCAGAACCAGGCACACCCCAGCAGGGAGGGCTGGTGCAGAAAGGGAAGGGGCAGGACTCTGACGGTGGTCTGCAGCTAGAGGGGTCCCTGGAAGGGGCCAGGTGTGTGGGGGGACCCTGGCCCACGACCCCACCCATGCCTGTGCCGGGTGTTGGGTCGAGCAGGCGCTTCTTGGGCCCCCTGCACTTTCAGGGTTCCAGGGGCTTGAGGGCGGGTTGCCCAGCATCCAAGGGGCTCAGGCACCACCCTCCCCAACCATTCACCGCTTGGGGGTGGAGCTATGTCTCTGTGGGCAGTCCCAGATTCACAGTAGGTTGCAGACTTAGGGCAAAGAAGGGGCACTGAGAGAGAGAGAGAGTTGCCCTGTGGAGATCCCTGCTGGTGAGTGAGCAGCGAGCACTGGGGTGGGGGTCCGGGGGTAGGGTGCGCCCCAGGTGGGAGGCAGGGTTCTGGAAGGGCATGTGGAGAGGGTTCATTGTGGGGACTCAGGTGAGTTTTCTTTTTCCCTTTAAAGTCTCTTCTGCCCCATGTCCTCAACTGACCTTATTCCCCATACCCGTGAACTCCAGGACACCCACTCACCTGAGCTTATGTGGGATGGGTTGCAGAATTTCAAGGTTTCCCCTGTTCCCCGGGAAGAGTGCGGGTAAGGACTTCACACAATCCCCACCTTCAGTTCTCTGACACAGTGCAGGTGATGCATCTTGAGCAGTACCCTGAGTTCAGCAGGGTGTGCCCTGGTCCCCAGGCACAGGTGTGGCAGTAGCATGCCCCAGAGCCGTCCCCCAACTTCAGCATTATGCCCCGTGTGCCCCCGGTTAGTGGTAATTGGCTATTAGAATCATGCAGGAAAATCCTCCAGGTGGGGGCCTGGAGGCGGGCATAAACCAGACCCCACTCTAGTTGCATTGGGAATAGACGAATTGAGGGTTTCTTTAGAAGAGTAAGTCTGCCTTCCAGAAAAGGCAAGGTCATTGGTCTATGGAGAATGAAGATAATTAATGATAAACAACAAGTATGTGTTGCCCCTTCACCCAGAAACTGAAGCAGGTGTGCAGGCTTTAGGTCAGAGGTGCCTTCTTCTCCCCAGCTGACAGCACTTCTCTGCTCTGGCTCCTAGACACCCGAGGTTTTGAACGTCAGCATCGGAGTCAGCAAGGCAGCTTGTCACAGGACACCAGTGCTCAGAGAAAGCATAGCTTTGCTTGGCAAAATGTCCTATCTATGTCAGGGCTGGAGGTAAAACCACTCTTTATCCCAAAACCTCCTAGGTTTTTCTCTTTTCTCTAGTTGAGCCACAAAGTAAAATTGAAGTAGCTGTCAGCATTCTGGGTTTGGTACAAGAATTACTTAGTTTCCCTGCAGGTAGAACTTTGCAGGGGATCACAATTTCTCTGTCCATTTATTGCTTACAAATGTATTTTGCCCATCTGTTTCCTAGCAACCCTCTTTTGTTAGAAAAGGAAGGTGAGATTCACTCTGTGCCTGTTTGTAACATCTAATTTGTTCCTTCATCTAACAGTGTTTATTCAATTGGGCCTAAGATATAGTTGAGTGACCAGCATCTAGAGTTAGGTGGCTTATTTTCATCTGATACAGACTTGGATGATGTCATTTGACAACGGTGATGTTTCATCATGGATTAGTTTATTCATCAGAAGAGTTAAAATTAGGGTGGAGGGAAAATTCAAAATTATCCAAACTGGCCTGTTCCTTTTTAAAAGTTGAGCTTGACTTTCTAGTTTTACTAAATGTATTATCTCGATATTTTGAGGTGCCATATTCTCTCTGTAGTTTCTTTGGTGGTGGAGTCAGAAGGAGAGTCTGGGAATTCTTTTGGATAGTGGCATGCTAGTGGCTTCAAGGGGCTTGGCGTCAGGAGCCTTGGGGTGAAGTCTGCAACTGCTTGCCTGACCCTGGGTGCATCTCCCAGAGGTTTTGTTTCCTCTTATGAAATTGCCGGCAGATAATGTTCTGCTTAAAGGGGAACCCTCCCATCCTGTTGGTGGCAATGCAAATGGTGCAGCCAGTCTGGGAAACAGTGTGGAGGTTCCTCAAAAAGTTAAACATTGAACAACCCCATGATCCAGCAATTGCTCTCCTAGGTATTTACCCAAAGGATACAAAAATGCAGATTCAAAGGGGGTCCATGCACCATGATGTTTATAGCAGCAATGTCCACAGTAGCCAAACTATGGAGAGAATCCCAAAGTCCATGCACTGATGAATGGATAAAGCAGAAGTGGGATGCATATATATAATGGAATATGACCCAGCTTCAAAAAGAATGAAATCTTACCATTTGCAAGGATGCAGATGGACCTAGAGTGTATTGAGCTAAGCAAAATCATTGAGGAAAGAGAAATATCCTATGCTCTCATGCTTGTGGAATTTCAGAAAGAAAACAGATGAACAGAGTGAAGGGGTGATGAGAGAGGCAAACAAGGAAATAGACTCAACCTTGGAGAACAAACTGAGTGTTGCTGCAGGACAGGGGCGTGGGGGGAAGAGTTAAATGGGTGGGGGGTATTAAGGAGGGCACTTGTGATGAGCACCGGGTACTATATGCAAGTGAGGAATCACTAAATCCTACCCCTGAAGCGAATATTCCATGGCATGTGAACTAACTGGAATTTAAGTAAAAGAAGAAAGGAAAAAGTGTTCTGCTTCATGAAGAGTGAGGTAAAATTGTAGTGATTTGGGCTGTACTATTCTATAGATGAGAGTTGTAAAACACCCTGTTGTAGGATACACTAGTTTCTTATCACATAAGGAGTCCTCAGAAAGCCGCAATGAAAGATTCAGGTCTCCGAGCATGTTCATGTTCCACTGATATGTTACAGTTTGCACAGGTAGGAAAGAAGGTGGAGAGAGAGGCAACAGAATGGGAAAGCAGGTGCGAAACTTTCAATAATTAGCATTATAGCTTTCTCATGAAAGCCTTGCGATTTTGGAAGCAGAGGTGGAATCCGGGAGCTTTGCAGGAGACAGGGGAGTTCCAGGTCTGGGTAAAGCTGACAGGGGTCCCAGAGGAGAGCTGAATGCATTCTGCAGCAGGGTTTGGGCAGGGGTGGCTGTGGGTCTCCTGGGTGAGAGTTGTGACAGGTTAGGGCTGTGTGCAAGTTCCTGGCTGAGGGCAAGGGAGGCACAGGCTGTGAGCTGGCAGAGAACATTCTTCTGGGCTACCATCCTCACCCAACACACAGCCTCATCTTCTGTTCCTGTCACTCCAACTCAGACTTCTCTGAAGGTGAGTGAGAACACATCAAGAGCATTCTTACCAGAAGGGAAAGCATGTGCAAAGGCTCTGGGGCAGGAGAATTTCAGGTATGTCCAGGAGCAGCAAGAAGGCCCTGTGGCCACAGGAGACAGCTTAGGACATGGCCTCAGAGAGGTGACAGAAAAAACCATTCCAGGGCTATAACCCCATGAGACCCTGTTTCACTGGGCCATCCTGGCTACACTGTTGAGAACAGATGACAGAGGGTTGAAGATGGCAAGGCAGGTCAATGACGAAGCTTTTCCAGGAACTCAGGCACTGTGGACCAGACAGGTGGCCTTGGATGGAGTGGTTAGACTTATTCTGGGTCCATTTTGAAGATGGAGCTCACAGGATTTGCTGATGGGTTAGCTATTAGGAGCAGGAGAACGGAGGAGTTGGGGTAACTCCCAGCTGTTGTGGGTTGTCATGATCGAGGGGAAGGAGAGGGTTTCTGGGTGTAGGAGGTAGTCCGTGTTCTGCATGCTGAGGAATGTGCCTTTCCTCGTGGATCTGCTGAGGTTTGTGTCTGGGAGAACCTTTCACATCTCCTCCCTCAGCAATGCTCAAGTACAAGTATTCCCCACTTTTTAAACGTTCACAGTAAGACATTGGGCTTTCATGAAAGAACAACGTTATTACCCAGCTTCAGTAAGAGGAAGAGACCTGAAGAGGATTTCCCTCTTATGAAAAAAGGTGAACAGTGAGAATAGCGTTCAGCATCTGTTTTGGGGAGAAGCACGACAGAGGCGGCGTGCACCCCAACCAGCTCCTTCCGCTGGGAACCGCTCTCTGCATCCAGCCACCAGCACTTTGAATTGTGTCTGTGAGCCTCTGCTGTGCTTTATCTTCATTTATGCTGGGCCTCCGTCAGAAACTTGTGTCCTGAGGCCTAAGAAAAGCCAAAGAGAAGGAATTTTGGAGTCTGAGGACACTATCTAATTGTTCCGTGTAAATTAATGGCCATTCCTTCTTGACACCATTTCTGCTGTGCAAGTTTTCTCAGAATCCATGTACTTTCAAAGAGCAGGGAAACCTATACCCCATGCTGCGGGGTTAGTTTTAGTCTCCATGCTGGACAGAACATTTCATGACTGTCGGATTTTCTCACTCAAACATTGAGACTTTGACCACCTTCACCCACCACCCCATCTCCGAATCTGGCACCTACCAATCTGCTCTCAGTATCTATGCGTTCAGTATTTGTTTATTCCACATTGAATGTACATGAGAGCATCTGGTATTGGTCTTTCTGTGTCTGAGTTACTTGGCATAAGGCCCCCAAGGTCTGTGTTTCCATGTCTGGTTCTTGTGAATAATGCTGCAGTGAACGTGGGAGTGCATCTGTCTTTTTGAGGCAGTATTTTTGTGTTCTCCAAATCAATACTCAGTAGAGCCATTACTTGTCCAGGTGGTAGTTGCATTTATTTTTTCAGGAACCTCCATACCGTTTGTCACAGTGGCTGCACCAATTTCCATTCCCACCAACAGTGCACAGTGTCTCCTCATCTGCACACCCTTGACCCCACCTGGTGTCTGTCTCTGGGACAATTGCTGTTCCAACAGTTGTGAGGGGATAGCCGATTGTGGGTTTGATGATGTTTCCCTGAGGATATTAAGTGATGTCGAACAACTTTCTCTGTCTGTTGGCACCTATGTGCCATCTTTAGAAAGTATCTATTCACATACTCCCCCCATTTTTTATACAGTTTTTTTTTGATTTGTATGAGTGTTGTGTGTATTTTGGATATTAGCCTCTTCTCACACATATGATTCGCAGATATTTTTTTCTTATTATGTCAGTGACCTTTTTAGTTTTTGCTGGTTTCTTTTGCCGTGTGGAAGATTTCAGTTTGAAGTTGTTCCACTTGTTTATTTTTGCTTTTGTTGCCTTTGCATTTGGTGTCTGATCTGAAGACTCTTTGCCAAAACCAATGTCGAGAGACTTAGTACCTGTGTCTTCTTGGAGGTTTATGGATTCAGGTCTTATGTTCAAATCGTTCATCCATTAAAAATTTTGTGTGTGGTGTAAGAAAGTGACCCAGTTATATTCTTCTGCATTTAGTGTCCAGTTTGCCTGTTACCGCTCACTGAAGAGACAGTCCTTCCCTCATGGCATATCTTCTGCTGTTGTGTTGTAAGTTAGGATCATCTACGTGTGGGTAAGTTTCTGAGCTTTCTGTTCTGTTCCACTGACCTTGGGTCTGTGTTTATGCCAGTACCATCCTGTTTTGATGACAACAGCTTTGTAATCTAGCTTAAAATCCAGGAGTGTGTTGACTGCACCTTTCTTTCTCCAGGTTACTTTGGGTATTTGGGGTCTTTTGTGATTCCATACAAGTTTGAGGACTGTTTTCTATTTCCTCAAATAATGCCGCTAGAATTCAGATAGGGATTTCATCACATCTGTCCATTGCTTTGGGTACGATGGACATGTTCACATAATTAACTCTTCCAGTTAAGGAGCATGGCGTAAGTTTCCATTTGTTTGTGTTGCCTTCCAAATCTTTGACCCATACATCCTGCCCGCCTTGACACACGTGTTTTTCATTTCCTTTCTGCCATGTGTTGAGTGTACTGTCTTTCTCATTTTTGGTTACTTTTATTCCTAGATTTTTTTTTTTGATGCAATGGTAAATGGCATTGCTTTTTTAATTTCTCTTTGCGAAAGTGTGTCATCAGTATACAGAAATGCAAGAAGTTGGGTCATCTGGGTGGCCCCATAGGTGAAGCGTCTGCCTTCAGCTCAGGTCATGAACCCAGAGTTCTAGGATGGAGCCCCGTGTTGGGCTCCCTGCTTAGCAAGGGTCTGCTTCTCCCTCTTTCTGTCACTCCCCCTGCTCGTACTTTTTCTCTTCCTATCAAATAAATAAATAAAATCTGAAAAAAAGACAACAGGTCTCTGTATATTGACTTTATATCCTGCAGCTTTCTTGAATTTGTTTATTCTAACAGATTTTTTGTGTGTATGTGGAATCTTTCGGGATTTCATGTCCTTTGCAAATATTGACAGTATTCCTGTATGGATTTCATATCTTTCTCTTTTTTAAAAATGATGTTAGTCACCCTACAGTACTTCATTTGTTTTTGATGTAGTGTTCCATGATTCATTGTTTGCATATAACACCTAGTGCTCATTATGACACGTGCCCTCCTTTTTTTTTAAAGAATTTACTTATTTATTCGACAGATATAGAGACAGCCAGCGAGAGAGGGAACACAGGCAGGGGGAGTGGGAGAGGAAGAAGCAGGCTCACAGCAGAGGAGCCTGTTGTGGGGCTCGATCCCATAACGCCGGCATCACGCCCTGAGCTGAAGGCAGACGCTTAACCACTGTGCCACCCAGGCGCCCCAACAGGTGCCCTCTTTAATACCCATCACCAGGATTACCCATTCCTCTTCCCCTCCCTTTCTGCAACCTTCAGTTTGTTTCCCAGTGTTAGTAGTCTCTCATGGTTCATCTCCCACTCTCATTCCCCCCCTTCACTTTTCCCTTCCTTCTCCTAATGTCCTCCATGCTATTCCTTCCGTTCCACATAGGAGTCAAACCATATGATAATTGTCTTTCTCTGCTTGACTTAATTTCACTTAGCATAATCCCCTCCTGATCCATCCACGTTGGTGCAAATGGGGGGTATTCATCCTTTCTGATGACTGAGTAATAGTCCATTGTATAGATGAACCACATCTTCTTTGTCCATTCATCTGCTGAAGGACATCTTGGCTCCTTCCACAGTTTGGCTATTATGGACATTGCTGCTATGAACATTGGGATACAGGTGCCCTTCTTTTCATTACTCTGTGTCTATGGGGTAAATACCCGGTAGTGCAATTGGTGGGTCGTAGGATAGCTCTGTGTTTAACGTCTTGAGGAACCTCCATATTGGTTTCAAAAGTGGCTGTACCAGCTTGAATTCTCACGAGTAGTGTAAGAGGGTTCCCCTTTCTTCAAATCCTTTCTGACTTTTTTAAATTTCTGTCTTGTTAATTTTTTTCCAAGATTTTATTGATTTATTCCACAGAGATAGAGACAGCCAGCGAGAGAGGGAACACAAGCAGGGGGAGTGGGAGAGGAAGAAGCAGGCTCATAGCGGAGGAGCCTGATGTGGGGCTCGATCCCATAAGGCCAGGATCACGCCCTGAGCCGAAGGCAGACGCTTAACCGCTGTGACACCCAGGTGCCCCCTGCCTTGTTAATTGTAACCATTCTAACTGGTGTAAGGTGGTATCTCATTGTCGTTTTGATTTGTATTTGCCTGATGGCAAGTGATGTGGAGCATTTTTTCATGTGTCTGTTGGCCATTTGTATGTCTTCTCTGGAGAAGTATCTCTTTGTGTCTTCTGCCCATTTTTTGGGTGTCGAGTTTGAGGAGTTCTTTATAGATCTTGGATACCAGCCCTTTATCTGTAAAATCATTTGCAGATATCTTCTTCAATTCCATAGGTTGCCTTTTTGTTTTTTGATCATTTGCTTTGCCGAGCAGAAGCTTTTTATCCTGATGAAGTGCCAATAGTTCATTTTTGCATTTATTTCCTTTGCCTTTAGAGACGTGGCTTGCAAGAAGTTGTTGTGTTCAAGGTTGAAGAGTTCTTTTGATTTTGATATGAGACAGGAATCCATTATCTTATTTTCCTGATTGTATTCGAGTTCTCTGTCTTCCTTGGTGAGTCTAGCTAAGTTTGTCAGTTTTGTTTATCGTTCCAAAAAAGGCCGCTCTCATTTTCATTGTTGTTTTTTTTTTTTTTTTTGTCTTTTTAGTCTCCGTTGGATTTATTTATGCATTCCTTTTTGTTATTTCCTTATTTCTACCAATTTGGGGCTTTGTTTGTTGTTTTATTTTCTACTTCTTTACCACATAAATCAGGTTGTTTATTGGAGAGCATTCTCATGGATTGATGAAGACTTGAATTTCTATGAATGTCCCCCATAAAGTTACTTTTGCTGCATCCCATAAGTTTTTGTAGGTTGTCTTTTTCATCAGTGTCAAGGTACTTCTAAAGATTTTTTGATTTCTTCTTTGACTGTTGGTTGTTCAGTAGCATGTTGTTAAATCTCCACATATTTTTTAAAGATTCTTTAAGTATCTCACAGAGAGTGAGACAGCAAGAGAGGGAACGCAAGCTGGGTGGTGGGAGAGGGAGAAGCAGGCTTCCGAATGAGCAACGAGCCTGATTTGGAGCTAGATCCCAGAATCCTGGAATCAAGACGCGAGCTGAAAGGAGATCCTTAATGACTGAGCCACCCAGGCCCCAAAAATCTCCACCTATTTTTGACTGTCCCATTTTTTTCTTGGGACTGATTTCTAGTTTCATATCATTGTGGTTGGACAAGATTTGAAGCAGAAGGTGAAGAGAGCATTCAGATGAAAGGTTTGTTTCCTGGAGGGTTTTCTGAGGGCAGACCATGAGTTCAGTGGGGATGGAAGAAGGTTTTGTGAGACGGGGGTTGGGGTTAACCCTTGTTAGAATTACTGACTACTACCATGCAGGCTGTGTGCTACCGTTCACACCATAGTCCTGATGGACTTGTACTTCATTAGAAACATTTTCTAGGAGGTGAAGGCATAGCCTTCACTTAAAGAAAGATGGCATATGGGTTCATGGCATGACCCCAGGTCACCAACCAGGATGTATGGTATTGTGGTTGATCAGAAACAGGCTTTCTGTGGGAAGTGACAGAAATAAGGTATGGTGAGCTCCATGACCATAGGTGAGGTCCCGAGTGACACACTGGGTGTTGGGTTCTGTGGATCTGTCTCATCAGGTGCTGTGGAATTCAGGGACACCCTCCTGTCTGTGGATTTGTGTGGAGACAGGTAGACATCAGTGTCTGGCCAGGCACGAGGGTCGCACTGGACCACCATCAGAGGTGCAGCGTGCGGGGGAGCCACTGCTTGGTTTCCACGAAAGCTGACCAGGGTCTGTGACCGTGATTCCTAGCAGCCGCAAGGGGAGAGGAGGCCGGGGGTGGAGCACACTTCCTAGACTTGTGGTCAGGACTAGTCTGGAGCCCACTGAAGTCAGCCACACCGGGCACAGAAGGTACCCAGTCAGTGTAGCTGTGGGCACTGCTCCCATGGTACTTTCGGGCCAGCTCCATGCTGCCACCTCCTGCTTTTCATCATCATCTTCAAGGTCATGTGCCTCTGCTCTTGCCCCATGGCCTCCGGCGTATTGTCCATCCTCCATCTGGCCCTCGTCCCTGGTGCCCTGTGCAGTCCGATGCCAGGGTAGCCTTCTCGAGACAAACATCTGGTCCTGATGGAACACTTCCATGGATCTCGTGTGATGCGAGGATGATGCCCTGCCCTGAAAGGGGGCTGCAGGTCCCCAATCAGGAGAGCCATGTCTCCCTTTTCAGCATGGCCTGCCCTCCCCTCAGTCTTCTTCAGGGAAGCTCTCCCCACTTCCTGAGCTGACAGCTCTGAACTTAAAAATGAATGTTATTTTACATATCTCTATGCCTTAGTTCATCCATGGCATGTCTTTCAACCCCGTTAGTGGGGTTTTTTTAGCAGTTCTGAAGGGCTGTCTGCTCAAGGAGGGGACGACCTGGGTGGGGCAGCTTTCCCTCTCATCTCCCTCAGCATGTCTCTGAGCCCTGAGGCCAGCTGTCCCACTGAGGATTGAGGGACCCGAGCCAGCCCATCCTGAGCCCAGGCTGTGTCAGCTCATAGACTGATGCGTGTCGGAGCGGTGGGCAGCTGGCATGGGTCAGGGGCAGGCAGTGTCTCCTTCTCATTCCTTCCCTACCTTCCTCCCAGAGGTAGCTCAGAGCAGCCTTCAACCCCTGCATCTCCAGATCCCTTGACCCGTGCCTCCTGTGTTCAGCTGGTGACCTTGGAGTTTCGCATGGATTCTACCTCCCGTACCCTCTCCCATAGCAGTTCCTGGATCAGGGGAGTTTCGGACCCTTGTCTGTTTTTGGTCTTCTTCCTGTCCCACACCAAGCCCACCCACCTTTGCATCTTCCATGTATGTGCTTGGAAGCAAGCCCATCCACAGGGAACCTATTAGCCAAATGGATCCAGGCAATGAACATTGAAGTAGAGATCCAGGATCCATAATAAACCTGCTCTGAAACCTGTCCCAAAGTCTGTGACTCTCTCACACTGAAACAGAAACAATAATAGCTTTCTGGACTGTGAAGTGATATGTCTTTCTTCTTCCAATCTTGAATGCATAGGTGCTGAGCCTGGACTTAAAAGGACCATGGCTCCCGTGGGCTGGGATCCATGGTAAGAACTCAGTGAAATCTGAATTTTAGGCATGAAGTGAATAATTATTGTAGAGTGAATCCTCCCAGGTAGGGCTTTTGCACATTGCACAGGAAAAGCTTTTTCAAAGAGGTTTCTGAAAAAAAAAATCTTTTTAAAAAATTTATTTTAATTCCATTAGAACTAACATACAGTGTTACATTCATTTCAGGTGTACAACAGAGTGATTCAGTAATTCTACATATTACTCAGTGGTCATCAAGAAAAGTGTCCTCTTAATCCCCTTCATCTATTTTACTCATCCCTCTATCCACCTCCTCTCTGGTAACCTTCCGTTTGTTCTCTATTGTTAAGAGTTTGTATTTTGGTGTGTCTCCTTTTTCTCTTTTAGTTATTTATTTTTGTTTGTTTCTTAAATTCCCCATTAGAGTGACATCGTATGGGATTTGTCTTTCACTGACTGACTGATTTTAGTTAGGATAATACTCTCTAGCTCCATCTATATGGCTGCAAATGGCAAGGTTTCATTCTTTTTCAAGCCGAGTAATACTCCATTGTGTGTGTGTGTGTGTGTGTGTGTGTGTGTGTGTGTGTGTGTGTGTGTGAATACACACATCTATCATCTCATTTGTCAATTTTTCTACAGACACTTGGGTTGCTTGATATTGTGATATTGTAAATAATGGTGCAAGAAATATAGGGGTGCACGTATCCTTTTACGTTACTGTTTTCCTATTCTTTGGATAAATACGAGTAGTGTGATTGTTGGATCGTAGGGTAGTTCTATATTTAATTTTTTGAGGAACCTTCATACTGTTTTCCACGGTGGCCACCACAGCTTGCATTCCAACCCACAGTTCACGAGGATTCCCCTTTATCCACATCCTCCCAACACCTGCTCTTTGCTGTGCTTTTGATGTTAGCCATTCTGACAGGTTTGAGGTATTACCTCATTGTCCTTTGGGTTTACATTTTCCTGATGATGGGTGATGTTGAACATCTTTTCACTGGACTGTTGGCCATTTGTATTTCTTCTTTGGAGAAATGTCTGTCCATGTCTTCTGCCTATTTTTTAACTGGATTATTTGTTTTTTGGGGGTTGAGTAGTATCAGTTGTATATGTTTTGGACACTATCCCTTTATTGCATATGATCTTTGCAAATATCTTCTCCCTTTGAGTAGGTTGTCTTATTATTTTTACGTTTTCATTGTTCTTCTGCCGTGTGGAAACTTTTTATTTTGCTGTATTCCCAATAGTTTATTTTTGCTTTCATTTCCTTTGCCTCAGGACACAGTCTAGAAAAACGTTGGTATGGTCCATGTCAAGAAGTTACTGTCTTCCCTCCTGTAGGATTTTTATGGATTCAGGTCTCATATTGAGGTCTTGAAACTGTTTTGTGTTTGTCTTTATTGTGTAAGAAAGCAGTCTAATTTCATTCTTTTGTGCGTAGCTGTCTAGTTTTCCCAACACCATTTGTTGTAGAGACTGTCCTTTTCCCTTTTGATATCGTTGCTTGCTTTGTGGAAGATTCATGGACCACATAATTGTGGGTTTCTGTCTGAACTTGTATCCTGTTCCTTTGGTCGCTGTGTCTATTTTTGTGCCGTACTGTCTTGTTAGGATGACTGCAGCTTTGTAGTATAACCTGAAATCTGAAATTGTGAGTCCTCCAGCTTTGTTTTTCTTTTCCACATTGCACTGGCTGTTCGGAATCTTTAGTGGTTCCATACAAATATTTAGGATTGTTTATTCGAGGTCTTTTGTTCTTTAATTTAAATTCAGTTAGCCAACTTACAGTACATCATTCGTTTCAGATGTAGTCTTCAATAAATTTTCTGTCGTGTGTATCACCCAGTGCTCATTGTATCGTGTGACCTCCTTAATGCTACTCACCCAGTTACCCCCCCCAACTTCTCCTCCAACAATCATCAGTTTCTTGCGATAGTTAAGAGTCCATCATGGGTTTTCCCCCTCTCTGATGACTTCCCATTCTATTTTCCCTTCCTTCCCCTATGGTCTTCTTCCTTGTTTCTGATATTCCACATAGGAGTGAAAGCCTATGATCATTGTCTTTCTTTCATTGACTTATTCCACTCAGCATAATACCCTCCAGCTCCACCCAGGTCGGTGTGATGGTAAGTATTCATCCTATCTGATGGCTGAGTAATATCCCATTATATATATGATCCACATCTTCTTTATCCATTCATCTATCCATGGTCATCTGCACTCCTTCCGCAGCTTGTCTATTATGGATATTGCTGCTATGAACACTGGTGTGCATGTGTCCCGTCTTCACTACCTCTGTCTCTAGGGGTAAATACCCAGTAGTGCAATTGCTGGGACATAGGGTAGCTTTATTTATAACTTCTTGAGGAAATTCTGTACCATTTTCAAGAGTGGCTGTACCGGACTGCATTCGTACAGGGGTGTAAGAGGGTTCCCGTTTCTCCATATCCTCTCCAAAATGTATAGTTTCATGTCTTCTTATTTTTAGATATTCGGCCTCGTGTGATAGGGCATATATAGGGGTTTAGATTTGTATTTCCCTGAAGCCAAGTGATATGAAGCATTTATGCATGAATCTTTTGATCACCAGTACGTCGTTATCAGTGAAATGACTTCCCATTTTAATCTATCTCAAGACCTAAAGCTGGGGAAGGCACTGAAGCTGGAGGATGCCATTGGTTGGAAGTGTGGAGAATTTCAAAAGATCTCCGTGGAGAGCAAGTTTAAAGGTCAGTGTGAAGCTACTAATTGGATCCGGGGAGATCTCTGAAAGTGGGGGTTGCCTGGGATGGGCTGATGGGGGCCCTCCGATTTTCCTATGAATCCTTGCTGCAGCCCCAAATGGACAGTTTCCTGCTGTGGGGCAGGCTGAGTCCTCTAGTCTTGCAGAGGTGAGCCCAATGCCTTGTGCCTTGGAGGCAGGCAAACGGGGAGGGACCCTCAGCAGAAGACCCAGGGTTAGGTTAGGCCTCAAGAGACAGCAGGTCCGAACTGCCCAGTACTCAGAGAACTCCCAGGCTGAGTGAGATGAGGGCACAAGGGCGGGTGAGTGTGAGCCTTGGGGTTTCATCTGGAAGGGCCCACAAAGGTCGGGGTTCACCAGAAGGGGCTCTCAGGGGGTGCCCCAATTCTCTTGCCCTGAATGCTCTGTTGTGCCCCCAAATGGTACAGTTTTCTGTGGGCTGCAGGCTGAGTCCTACAGTGGGGCTTGGGTGTCTCCAATCCCCCGGAGTGGGGTGCCAGGGCCCTGGGGAGGGGCCCCTCTGTGGCCAACCTAGGGTAAGGGTTAGGGTCCAGGAGCCCGGCAGGGACATACTGCAGGCTGTGCGGCGAGCTCTGTGGAGGGCTGAGAGGAGGCCATGGGGGAGGGTGAGCATGGGCCTCAGGGTTGGGGCATGGGGGGCTGCCAAAGGATGGGGATGGGCTCCAGGGGCCTCCCCAAGTTCTCGTGCCCTGTAGGCTCCGTAGAGCCCCAAGGGGCACGGTTTCCTGTCAGGTGGCAAGCTGAGTCCTGCAGTGGGGCACAGGTATCCCAATTCCCCTGGGCTGCGGTGTAAGGCTCCTGGGGAGGCCCCCACACCCACAGCCGACCTAGGGCTAGGTTTAGGCCCAGGAGCCCCGCAGGCCCGATCTGCTGGCTGTATGGCTAGTTACACGGGCTGAGGTGAGGGTGTGGGGAGGGTGAGCGTGGGCCTCACGGTTGGGGTTGGGAGGCCACCGAAGTTCACTGGTGTCTCAGGAAGGCCCTACTGGTTCTCCTGCCCTGAATGCTCTATGGCCTCCCAGGGCACACGGTTTCCTGCGGGGTGGCAGACTGAGTCCTGCTGTGGGGCTCAGGTGTCCCGAATTCCCGTGGCTGCGGCTCCAGGCTCCTGGGGAGGGGCCCCTCCACAGATGAACTAAGGTTAGGGTTGGGGCCCAGGAACCCCGCAGGCCAGATCTGCCCAGTATGTGGCGAGCTCCGCCGTGGCCTGAGGTGAGGGTGCGGGATGGGGTGAGCATGGGCTTCAAGGGTGGGTTTAGGGATCACCGAAGTTCACCGGGGGCTCTGGGGGCCCTCCTGGTTCTCCCGCCCTGAATGCTCTACAGCCTCCCAAGGGGCACGGTTTCCTGCGGGCTGGCAGGCTTTGTCCTGCAGTGGGGCTCAGGTGTCCCCAGTCCCTGGGGCTGCGGCACCGGGCCCCAGGGGAGGGGCCCTACCCAGCGGACCTAGGGTCAGGTCTAGGCCTCAGGAACCCGGCAGGCCTGATCTGCCGGCTCTGCGTCGAGCTCGGTGGCAAGCTGAAGGGAAGGCGTGGGGCAGGATGAGCATGGGCCTCAGGGTTGGGGTGTAGGGGGCCGCCGAGGATTTCTGGGGGCTCAGGGGGGCCCTACCAGTTCTTCTGCACAGGATGCTCTGCGGCGCCCCAAGGGGCATGGTTTCCTGAGGGGTGGCAGGCTGAGTCCTGTGGTGGGGCTCATGTGTACCCAATTCCCGGGGTTAGGGTACAGATTAGGGTATGGGTTAAGGTTAGGGTATGGGTTACGGTTAGGGTATGGGTTAGGGTAGGGTTTAGGGTTAGGGTAAGGAGAAGGTATGGGTTAGGGTTGGGTTTAGGGGTTACAGGTTAGAGGTTATGGGTTAGGGTACAGATTAGGGTTTAGGGTACGGGTTAGGGTTTTGGGTTTGGGTTTAGGGTTAGGGTTTGGGTTGGAGTACGGGTTAGGTTTAGGGTACGGGTCAGGGTTAGGGTATGGGTTAGTGTACGCATTAGGGTACGGTTTAGGGTACGGGTTAGGGTACGGTTTAGGGTAAATGTTTGCGTACGGATTTGGGTATGGCTTAGGGTACGGGTTATGGTTAGGGTACGGGTTAGGGAATGGGTTAGGGATAGGGATTGGGTACAGTTTAGGGTTAGGGTATGGGTTAGGGTACGGATTAGGGTACAGGTTAGGGTTAGGTATGGGTTAGGCTATGGGTTAGGGTCCGGCTTAGAGATAGGGTACGGGTTAGGGTATGGGTTAGGGTACGGGTTAGGGTATGGGTTAAGGTTAAGGTAAGGGTATGGGTTAAGGTTAAGGTAAGGGTACTGGTTAGGGTTAGGGTACAGGTAGCGTTAGGGTACGGATTATGGTACGAGTTAGGATATGGGTTAGGGTCAGGGTTTAGGGTTTAGTGTTAAAGTTAGGGTATGGGTTAGGGTACTTGTTAGGGTTACGGTTAGGTTTAGGGTACGGTTTAAATTACGGGTTAGTGTACAGTTTAGGGTTAGGGTTAGGGTATGTGTTAGAGTACGTGTTAGGGTTACGGTTAGGGTTAGGGTACAGGTTAGGGTTAGGGTTAGGTTTAGGTTACGGTTTAGGGGTAGGGTTAGCTGAAGGGGTAGGGTTAGGGGTAAGGTTAGGAGTATGGTAGGGGTCGGGGTTGGGTTAGGGTTTAGGGTTAGGGTTTGGGTTTAGTGGTTAAGGTTAGGGTTTAGTGTTTAGGGTTTCGGGATTAGGGTTAGGGGTTAGGGTTTAGGGTTTAGTGTTAATGTTAGGGTTTACGGTTTAAGGATTAGGGTTTAGGGTTAGGTTTAGGGTAGGGTTAGGGTTAGGGTAAGTGTTAGGGGTTAGGATTAGGATTAGGGGTTAAGGTTTAAGGTTTAAGGTTAGGGCTTAGGGTTTAGGGTTACGGTTAGACCCCAGTAGGCCAGCAGGACAGATGCGCCGGCTGTGCGGCGAGTGGGGGAGTGGGACGATTGGGGGCGCTGGCGAGCAGGAGTATGGTATCCCGCGTTTTGGCGCAGGGGACTTTTGAACACCACTAGAGGCTCGGAGGGCCCTGCCCATTCTCCCGCCCTGAATGGCCGGCGGAGCCCCTAGCGGCCTGGGTCGTGGCGGGGTGGCAGTGTGAGTCTGACACTGCAGTTTGGGGGTCCCCAATGCCATGCGTTGCAGCGCAAGGGCCCTTGGGAGGGGCCCCTGGGGCTGTCCTAGGGTTACTGTTAGCACCCAGGAGTCCGGTAGACATGATCCGCCAGCTGTGCGATAGCGGAGGGCCAGGCCGAGGTGAGGGCGGTGGCGAGCTGGGGCGGGGGCCCATGCATTTTGGCGCGGGGGCCTTGGAAGGTCGCCTGGGGATTGGATGGCCCTGCCGGTTCTCCCGCCCTGAATGGCCAGAGGCGCTCCTAGTGACCTGGGTCGTGGCGGGGCGGCACGGTGAGTATGGCGCTGGGGCTCGGGGGTCCCCAATCCCTGGCGTTGCTGCGCCAGGCCCCTTGGGAGGTTCCCCTTGGGGGCCAATCTAAGGTTAGGGTTAGCCCCCAGGAGGCTGGCAGTCCCGATCCGCTGGCTGTTTGGCGAGCAGAGGGGCGGGTCGAGGTGAGGGCGCTGGTGAGCGGGAGCATTGGCCCAAGCATTTTGGTGCTTGGGCCCTTAGATGTTATCCGGGACTCGGAGGGCCCTGCCCATTCTCCCGCCCTGAATGACCGGTGGCGCCCCTAGTGGCATGGGTGCCAGCGGGGTGGCAGGGTGAGTCTGGCGCTGGGGCTTGGGGGTCATCAATCCCTGGTGTTGCGGCGACAGGCCCCTTGGGAGGGGCCCCTCAGGGGCCAACCTAGGGTTAGGTTTAGCCCCCAGGAGCCCGGCAGGCCCAATCCGCCTGCTGAGCGGCAAGCAGAGGGGCGGGCCGAGGTGAGTGCCCTGGCGAGCGGGAGCGTGGGCCCAAGCGTTTTGGAGCGGGGGCCTTCGAAGGTCACCTGGACTTGGAGGGCCCTGCCCCTTCTCTCACCTGGTTGACCGGCAGCGCCCCTAGCGGCCTGTGTGATGGCGGGGCGGCAGGGGGAGTCCGGTGCTGAGGCTCCGGCTTCCCTATACCCGATGTTGCAGTGCCAGGCCCCTCGGAAGGGCCCCTCTGGGGCCGATGTAGGGTTAGAATTAGCCCTCAGGAGGCCGGCAGGCCCAATCCGCCGTCTTGAGGCAAATGGAGTCGCGGTCCTAGGTGAGGGCGCTGGCGATAGGAGCGTGGGCCCCAGTGTTTTGGTGCTGGGGGCCTTCAATGTTCACCGGGGCTCAGAAGGCCTTGCCTGTTCTCCCGCCCAAAACGACCGGTGGCGCCCTAGCACCACTGGTGTCAGCGGGGCAGCAGGGAGAGTCCAGCATTACGACTCGAGGGTCCCCAATCCCCGGCGCTGTGGCGGCAGGCCCCTTCAGAGGGGCCCCTCTGGGGCCGACCTAGGATTAGAGTTAGCCCCCAGGAGGCCCGTAGGCCTGATCCGCCAGCTGTGCAGAGAGTGGAGGGGCGGGATGAGGTGAGGGCGCTGGCGAGCTCCAGCATGGGCCCCAGCGTTTTGGCACGGATGGCCTTCCAAATCACCGGAGTCTCGAGGGCCCTGCCCATTCTCCCACCCTGAAAGACCAGCGACTCCCCAGCGGGCCCGATGTTGATGGGTTGGCAGGGTGAGTCCGGCGCTGCGGCTCAGGTGTCCCCAATCCCCGCGTTGGTCATCAGTCCCCTTGGGAGGGGCCCCTCTGGGGCCAACCTAGGGTTAGGGTTAGCCCCCAGGAGGCCAGCAGGCCCCATATGCCAGCTGTGCAGCGAGGGGAGGGGCGGGCCTTGGTGAGGGCACTGGCGAGCTGGAAGGTCGTACCCAAAGTTTTGGTACCGGGGGCCCTCGAATGTCGCCGGGGACTCGGAGGGCCCTGCCCGTTCTCCCGCCCTGAATGAGTGGCGGCTCCCCTAGCAACCCGAGTGGTGGCGGGGCTGCAGGGTGGGTCTGGTGCTGAGGCTCGGGGGTCCCCAATGCCAGGCGTTGCGGCACCAGGCCCCTTGGGCGGGGCCCCTTGGGGGCCGAACTAGGGTAAAGGTTAGCTCCTGGAGGCTGGCAGGCACGATCCGCAGTCTGGGGCGAATGGAGGCGTGGTCGAAGATCAGGGCGCTGGCGAGCAGGAGAGTGGGTCCCAGCGTTTTGGCGCTGGGGGCCTTCGAAGGTCACCGGGGCAGGGAGGGCCCTGCCCGTTCTCCCGCCCTGAATGATTGGTGGTACCCTAGCGGCCCGGTGTGGGCGGGGCGGAATGGTGAGTCCAGCATTGCGACTCGGGGGTCTCCAATCCCTGGCGATCGGCGGCAGTCCCTTTGGGAGGAGCCCCTTGGGGGCCGACCTAGGGTTAGGGTTATCCCCCAGGAGGCCAGCAGGCTCAATCCATGGGCTCTGTGGTGAATGGGGGGGTGGGCCAAGGTGAGGTCGCTGGCGAACGGAAGCGTGGGCCCCAACATTTTGGCTCGGTGGGCTTTCGAATGTCGCAGGGGGCTCGGAGGGCCCTGCTCCTTCTCCCGCCATGAAGGACCAGCGACCCCCCTAGCGCCCCGGGTGGCAGCAGGGTGGCAGGGTCAGTCCTGCACTAGTGCTTGGGTTTCCCCAATCCCCAGCGTTGAGGCGCCAGGCCCCTTGGGAGGGGCCCCTCGGGGACTGTCCTAGGGTTAGGTTAACCCCCAGGAGGCCAGCAGTCTGGATCCGCAGGCTGTGCAGTGAGCGGAGGAGGGATTGACCATGGTAGGGCGCAGTTGAGCAGTAGCCTGGTACCCAGTGTTTCGGCGTGGGGGGCCTTCTTATTTCACCGGAGGCTCGGAGGGCCCTGCCTGTTATCCAGCCCTGAATGCCTGGAGGCGCTCCTAGCGGCCCGCGTGGCGGCGGGGCGGCAGGGTGAACCCGGCACTGGGGCTTGCAGGTCCCCAATCCCTGCCATTGCGGCACCAAGCCTCTTGGGAGGGGCCACTCTGGGGCCCATCTAGGGTTACCGTTAGCCCCAAGGAGCCCGGGAGGCCGGATCCGCCAGCTGTGTGGCTAGAGGGGGGGCGGGCCAAGGTGAGGGTGCTGTAGAGCGGGAGCATGGGCTTCAGCGTGTTGGCGCGGGGGACCTATAAATGTCGCCGGGGGCTCGGAGGGCCCTGCCCGTTCCCCCACCCTGAATGACCGGTGGCGCCCCAAGTGGCCCGGGTGGCGGCGGAGGGGCAGGTTGAGTACATCGCTGGGGCTTGGGGGTCCTCAATCTCCGAAATCGTGGTGCCAGGCCCTTTGGGAGTGCCCTTCGGGGGCCGACTTAGGGTTAGGGTTAGCCCCCAGGAGGCCGGCAGGCCCGATAAGATGGCTGTGGGGCTAGCGGAGGGGTGGGCTGAGGTGAGGGCGCTGGGGAGCGAGATTGTGGGCCCCTGCATTTTGGCGCTGGAGGCTTCAAATATCTCTGGTTTCTCCAGGGCCCTGTCTCTTCTCCCGCCCTGAATGAACGGCAGAGCCCCTAGAGGCCCGGGTGGCAGCGTTGTGGGAGGGTGAGTCTGGCTCTGGGGCTTGGGGTCCCAGTTCCCTGGCGTAGTGGCACCAGGACCCTTGGGAGGGGCCCCTTGGGGGGCGACCTAGGGTTAGGGTTATCCCCAAGGAGAATATCAGGCCCAATCCACACACTGTGCGGGGAGCGGTGGTGCGGGCCGAGGTGAAGGCGCTGGGGAGCGGGATCCTGGGCACCAGGGTTTTAGCACGGGGAGCCTTTGAAGGTCACCGGGGACTCAGAAGGCCATGCCCTTCTCTCCCCCTCTATGAACCGCGGCGCCCCTAGCGGCCCAGGTGGGGACAGTGCGGCAGGGTGAGTCCGGCTCTGGGGCTCTGAGTCAACAATCCCCAGCATAGCAGAGCCAGGCCGCTTGGGATGTCCCCTCAGGGCTGACCTAGGGTTTTGGTTAGCTGCCAGGAGCCCGGCAGGCCCTATCCACTGGCTCTGAAGCACGCGGTATGGTGGGCCTAGGTGAGGGCGCTGGCGAGCAGGATCCTGGGAGCCAATATTTTTGCGCGGGGAGCCTTCAAAGGTCAGCGTGGGCTCGGAGGGCCCTGCCCGATCTCTTGCCCTGATTGACCGGCGGGGCCTCTAGTGGCTCGGGTGGCTGAAGGGCAGCAGGGTGAGTTGGGCACATGAGCTCGGGGTCCCCACCCCAGCGTTGCGACGCCAGGCCCCTTGGGAAGTGCCCCTCGGTGGCCGACCTATGGTTAGGGTTAGCCTCCAGGAACCCCGCAGGCCCGATACACCGCCTGTGTGTCGAGCGGAGAGTTGGGCCGAGGTGAGGGTGCTGGTGAACATGAGCCTGGGCCCAAGCGTTTTGGTTCGGGGCGCCTTCGAATGTTGGCGGGGGTTCGAAGGGCCCTGCCTGTTCTCCCACCCTGAATGAATGGCGGCGCCCCTAGCGGCACGTGTGGGGCGGGGCGGCAGGGTGCATCCAGTGCTGGGGCTTGGGGGTTCCCAATCCCCGGCGTTGCGGCGCCAGGCCCCTTAGGAAGGGACCTTCAGGGGCTGTCCTAGGGTTAGGGTTAGTGCCCAGGAGGCCTGCAGGCCCATTCGCCCGCAGTGCGAGGCATGGAGGTGCGGGCCGAGTTGAGGGTGATGCAGAGCGGGAGCGTGGTCCCCAGCGTTTTGGCGCCCTGGGCCTTCGACTGTTGCCATGGCTCAAAGGGCCCTGCCCGTTCTCCTGCCCTGAAGAACCAGCGGCGCCCTTAGCAGCTCCCTTGGCGGTGGAGCGGCAGGGTGAGTCCATGCTGCGGCTCGGGGATCCCCAATCCCCAGCGTTGTGGGGCCAGGCCTCTTGGGAGGGGCTCCTCGTGGGCGGACCTAGGTTTAGAGTTAGCACCCAGGAGGCCAGCAGGCCCAATCCTCTGGCTGGGCGGCGAGAGGTGGGCGGCCCGAGGTAAAGGCGCTGGCGATCGGGAGCGGGGGCCCGTGCATTTTGGCGCAGGAGGCTTCAAATATCGCCGGTTTCTCCAGGGCCCTGTCCCTTCTCCCGCCCTGAATGACGGGCGGCGCCACTAGCGTCCCAGGTGGCGACGTGGCTGCAGGGTGAGTCTGGCTCTGGGTCTTGGGGTCCCTGATCTCCAGTGTAGCGGCACCAGGACCCTTGGGAGGGGCCCCTGGGTGGCTGACCTAGGGTTAGGGTTAGCCCCCAGGAGGCCGGCAGGTGGGATCCGGCCACTGTCCGGGGAGCGGAGGGCAGGGCCGAGGTGAGGGCGTTGGGGAGCGGGAGCGTGGGCACCAGCGTTTTGGCACGGGGAGCCTTTGAAGGCCACCGGGGGCTCGGAAGGCCCTGCCCCTTCTCTCGCCCTGAATGACCCGCAGTGCTCCTAGCGGCCTGGGTGGCGGCGTGGCGGTAGGGTGAGTGTGGCTCTGGGGCTTGAGGTTCCCGATCCCCGGTGAAGCGGCACCAGGACCCTTGGGAGGGGCCGCTGGGTGGCCGACCTAGGGTTAGGGTTAGCACCCGGGAGGCCGGCAGGCGGGATCCGCCCGCTGTGCGTGGAGCGGAGGGGCGGGCCGAGGTGAGGGTGCTGGCGAGCAAGAGCCTGGGCCCAAGCGTTTTGGCACCGGGGGCCTTCGAATGTCTCCGGGGACTCGGCGGGCCCTGCCCTTTCTCCTCCCTGAATGACCGGCGGCGCCCCTAGCAGCCCAGGTGGCGGCGGGGCGGCATGGAAGTCCGGGCATAGGGCTCGGGGGTCCCCAGTCCACCGCGTTGCGGCGCCAGGCCCCTTGGGAGGGGCCCCTCGGAGGCTGACCTAGGGTTAGGTTTAGCCCCTAGGATGCCGGCAGGCCCTATTCGCCAGCCATGTGGAGACTGGAGTGGCGGACCGAGGTGAGGGCACTGGTGAGCGGGAGCGTGGGCCCGGGTGTTTTGGCGCGGGGGGCCTTTGAAGGTCGCCGTGTCTTGGAGGGCCCTGCCCGTGCTCCCGCCCTGAATGAACGGCACCACCCCAAGCCCCCGGGTGGCGGCTGGGTGGCAGGGTGAGTCCAGTGCTGAGGCTCGGGGGTCCCCAATCCCCAGCGTTGCGGCGCCAGATCCCTTGGGAGGGGCCCCTCGGGGGTCGATCTAGGGTTGCGGTTAGCCCCCAGGAGGCCGGTGGACCCGATCAGCGGCTGTGCGGCACGCGGAGGGTTGGGCCGAGGTGAGGGTGCTGGCGAGACTGAGCATGAGCCCAAGCGTTTTAGTGCGGGGGGCCTTCGAAGGTCAGTGGGGGCTCGGAGGGACCTGCCCGTTCTCCCGCTCTGAATGACCGGCGGGGCCCCTAGAGGCTCCGGTGCCTGAAGGGCAGCAGGGTGAGACCGGCACTTGGGTTGGGGTCCCCATTCCCGGCGTTGTGGCGCCAGGCCACTTGGGAAGGGCCCCTCCGTGGCCGACCTACAGTTAGGGTTAGCCCCCAGGAGGCCAGCAGGCCCGATACACCGCCTGTGCGTCGAGCGGAGAGTTGGGCCGAGGTGAGGGTGCTGGTGAACATGAGCCCGGGCCCAAGCGTTTTGGTTCGGGGCGCCTTCGAAGGTCGGCGGGGGTTCTTAGGGCCCTGCCCGTTCTCCCACCCTGAATGAATGGCGGCGCCCCTAGCGGCACGTGTGGGGCAGGGCGGCAGGGTGCATCCAGCGCTGGGGCTTGGGGGTTCCCAATCCCCGGCGTTGTGGCGCCAGGCCCCTTAGGAAGTGACCCTCGGGGCCGTCCTAGGGTTAGGGTTAGCGCCCAGGAGGCCGGCAGGCCCGATCCGCCGGCTGTGCAAGGAGTGGAGATGCAGGCCGAGTTGAGGGCGATGGCGAGCGGGAGCTGGGCCCCAGCGTTTTGGCGTCCTGGGCCTTTGAATGTTGCCATGGCTCGGAGGGCCCTGCCCTTTCTCCTGCCCTGAAGAACCAGCAAGGCCCCTAGCGGCTCCGTTGGCGGTGGGGCGGCAGGGTGAATCCCAGGCTGCGGCTCGGGGATCCCCAATCCCCGGCGTTGTGGTGCCAGGCCCCTTGGGAGGGGCTCCTCGTGGGCCGACCCAGGGTTAGAGTTAGCCCCCATAAGGCCGGCAGGCCAGATCCTCTGGCTGGGCGGTGAGAGGTGGGCGGGCCGAGGTAAAGGCGCTGGGGTGTGGGATTGTGGGTCCCTGCATTTTGGGGTGGGAGGCTTCAAATGTCGCCGGTTTCTCCAGGGCCCTGTCAGTTCTCCCGCCCTGAATGACCGGCGGCGCCCCTCGCGGCCCGGGTGGCAGCATTGTGGGAGGGTGAGTCTGGCTTTGGGGCTTGGGGTTCCAGATCCCTGGCGTAGTGGCACCAAAACCCTTGGGAGGGGCCCCTGGGGGGCCGACCTAGGGTTAGGGTTAGCCCCCAGGAGACCGTCAGGCCCAACCGCACACTGTGCGGCGAGCTGAGGTGAGGCCCGAGGTGAAGGCGCTGGGGAGCGGGAGCGTGGGCACCAGCGTTTTGGCACGGGGAGCCTTTGAAGGTCACCGAGGACTCAGAAGGCCCTGCCCTTCTCTCGCCCTCTATGACCCGCGGCGCCCCTAGCGGCCCAGGTGGGGACAGTGCGGCAGGGTGAGTCCGGCTCTGGGGCTCTGAGTCACCAATCCCCAGCATTGCAGAGCCAGGCCGCTTGGGATGTCCCCTCAGGGCCGACCTAGGGTTTTGGTTAGCTGCCAGGAGCCCAGCAGGCCCTATCCACCGGCTCTGAAGCAAGCGGTGGGGTGGGCCTAGGTGAGGGCTCTGGCGAGCAGGATCCTGGGAGCCAACGTTTTTGCGTGGGGAGCCTTCAAAGGTCAGCATGGGCTCGGAGGGCCCTGCCCGATCTCTTGCCCTGATTGACCGGTTGGGCCTCTAGCGGCTCGGGTGGCTGAAGGGCAGCAGGGTGAGTGCGGCACATGAGCTCGGGGTCCCCATCCCCAGCGTTGCGACGCCAGGCCCCTTGGGAAGTGCCCCTCGGTGGCCGACCTATGGTTAGGGTTAGCCTCCAGGAGCCCCGCAGGCCCGATACACCACCTGTGCGTCGAGCGGAGAGTTGGGCCGAGGTGAGGGTGCTGGTGAACATGAGCCCGGGCCCAAGCATTTTGGTTCGGTGCGCCTTTGAAGGTCCGCAGGGGTTCGGAGGGCCCCGCCAGTTCTCCCACCCTCAATGAATGGTGGCGCCCCTAGCGGCCTGTGTGGGTTGGGGTGGCAGCGTGCATCCAGCGCTGGGGCTTGGGGGCCCCCTATCCCTGGCGTTGCGGCGCCAGGCCCCCTTTGAAGGGACCTTCAGGGGCTGTCCTAGGGTTAGGGTTAGCTCCCAGGAGGCTGGCAGGCCCGAATCGCTGGCTCTGCGAAGAACGGAGGTGCGGGTCGAGTTGAGGGTGGTGCAGAGCCGGAGCATGGTCCCCAGCGTTTTGGCGCCCTGGGCCTTCGACTGTTGCCATGGCTCAAAGGGCCCTGCCCGTTCTCCTGCCCTGAAGAACCAGTGGCGCCCTTAGCAGCTCCCTTGGCGGTGGAGCGGCAGGGTGAGTCCATACTGCGGCTCAGGGATCCCCAATCCCTAGCGTTGTGGGGCCAGGCCTCTTGGGAGGGGCTCCTCATGGGCAGTCCCAGGGTTAGAGTTAGCACCCAGGAGGCCAGCAGGCCCAATCCTCTGGCTGGTCGGCGAGAGGTACACGGTCCGAGGTAAAGGCGCTGGCAAGCGGGAGCGTGGGCACCTGCATTTTGGCGCAGGAGGCTTCAAATGTCACTCGTTTCTCCAAGGCCCTGTCCATTCTCCCTCCCTGAATGAGCGGCGGCACCCCAAGCGGCCTAGGTTGCGATGGTGCTGCAGGGTGAGTCTGGCTCTGGGGCTCTGAATCACCAATCCCCAGCGTTGCAGAGCCAGGCCCCTTGGGTTGTGCCCCGTGATGCCTACCTAGGATTTCAGTTAGCCCCCACGACCCTGGCAGGCACTATCCACTGGCTCTGCAGCAAGCGGAGGGGCGGGCCAGGCTGAGGGCGCTGGGGAGCAGGAGGAATGGAGCCAATGTTTTTGCGCGGGGCGCCTTTGAAGGTCAGCGGGGACTCCGGGGGCCCTGCCCATTCTCCCACCCTGATTGACCAGTGGTCTCTAGCGGCTCGGGTGGCTGAAGGGCAGCAGGGTGAGACCGGCACTTGGGCTCGGGGTCCCCATCCGCAGCGTTGTCATGCCAGGCCCCTGGGAAGTGCCCCTCGGGGGCCGAACTATGGTTAGGGTTAGCCCCCAGGAGGCCGGCAGGCCCGATACACCACCTGGGCATCGAGCAGAGAGTTGGGCTGAGGTGAGGGTGCTGGTGAATATGAGCCTGGGCCCAAGTGTTTTGATTCGGGGCGCCTTCGAAAATTGGCGGGGATTCGGAGGGCCCTGTCCATCCTTCCAAGGTGAATGAACAGCAGCGCCCCTAGCGGCCCAGGTGGGGAGGGGCGGCAGGGTGCATCGGGCGCTGGGGCTTGGGGGTCCCCAATCCCTGGTGTTGCGGCACCAGGCCCCTTGGGAGGGGCCCTTCGGGGGCCAACCTAGAGTTAGGTTTAGCCCCTAAGAGGCCAGCAGGCCCTATTCGCCAGCTGTGTGGAGAGCAGAGTGGCAGACCTAGGTGAAGGCGCTGGTGAGTGGGAGGGTGGGCCTGGGCGTTTTGGCGTGCGGGGCCTTTGAAGGTCGCCATGTCTCTGAGGGCCCTGCCCCTTCTCCTGCCCTGAATGAACGGCAGCACCCCAAGCCCCCGAGTGGCGGCTGGGCGGCAGGTGAGTCAGGTGCTGAGTCTTGGGGTCCCCAATCCCCGGCATTGTGGCGTCAGGCCCCTTGGGAGGGGCCCTTCGGGTCCGACCTAGGGTTAGGGTTAGCCCCCAGGTGGCTGGCAGGCCCGATCCGCCTGCTGTGCGGGGAGCGGAGGGGCAGGCCGAGGTGAGGGCGCTGGGGAGTGGAAGCATGGGCACCAGCGTTTTGGCTCCAGGAGCCTTTGAAGGTCACCAGGAACTCGGAAGGACCTGCCACTTCTCTCACCCTGAATGACCGGCGGCACCCCTAACTGCCCAGGTGGCGACAGTGTGGAAGGGCGAGTCTGGCTCTGGGGCTCTGAGTCACCAATCCCAAGCATAGCAGAGCCAGACCCCTTGGGATGTGCCCCATGGGGCCGACCTAGGTTTTCAGTTAGCCCCCAGGAGCCCGGCAGGCACTATCCACTGGCTCTGCAGCAAACGGAGGGGCGGGTCGAGGTGAGGACGCTGGGGAGCGGGAGCGTGGGCACCAGCATTTTGGCGTGGTGAGCCTTTGAAGGTCACCGGGGACTCCGAAGGCCCTGCCCTTCTCTCGCCCTGAATGACCGGCGGCGCCCCTAGAGGCCCGGGTGGCAACAGTGCGGCAGGGTGAGTCTGGCTCTGGGGTCTGAGTCACCAATCCCCAGCGTTGCAGAGCCAGGCCCCTTGGGATGTGCCCCACGGGGCCGACCTAGGGTTTTCATTAGAACCAAGAGGCCCTATCCGGCAGGCCCTATCCAATGGGTCTGAATCAAGGGGAGAGTTGGGCCAAGGTGAGGATGCTGGTGATCATGAGCCTGGGCCCAAGCGTTTTGGTCCAGAACTCCTTCAAAGGTCAGCGGGGGTTCGAAGGGCTCTGCCCATTCTCCCACCCTGCAGGAACGGCGGCGCCCCTAGCGGCCCGGGTCGTGAGGGGTGGCAGGGTGAGTCAGGCCCTGCGGCTCAGGTATCTCCAATCCCCAGCGATGAGGCGCCAGGCCCCTTGGGAGGGGCCGCTTGGATGCAACTTAGGTTTTGGTTTAGCCCCTAGGAACTCGGCAGGTCCTATTCGCCAGCTGTGTGGAGAGTGGAGTGGCGGACCGAGGTGAGTTCACTGGTGTTTGGGAGCGTGGGCTTGGGCGTTTTGGCGCGGGGGTGATTCGAAAGTCACCGTGTCTCGGAGGGCCCTGCCCGTTCTCCCGCCCTGAATGAATGGCAGCACCCCAAGCCCCTGGGTGGTGGCTGGGCGGCAGGGTGAGTCAGGTGCTGAGGCTCAGGGTCCCC
Source organism: Ursus americanus (assembly GCF_024610735.1). Classification (NCBI taxonomy): domain Eukaryota; kingdom Metazoa; phylum Chordata; class Mammalia; order Carnivora; family Ursidae; genus Ursus; species Ursus americanus. The sequence continues at coordinate 1,268,324 of NW_028273646.1, read as the reverse complement.
AATCCCTGGCGTTGCGATGCCAGGCCCCTTGGGATGGGCCTCTCGGTGGTCGATCTAGGGTTACAGTTAGCCCCCCGGAGACCGGTGGACCAGATCAGCGTCTGTGCAGCACGCGGCAGGGTGGGCCGAGGTGCGGGCGCTGGCGAGCCTGAGCATGAGCCCAAGCGTTTTAGCGTGGGGGGCCTTCGAAGGTTGGCGGTGGCTGGAGGGACCTGCCCATTCTCCCGCTCTGAATGACCAGCGGGGCCCCTAGTGGCTCAGGTGGCTGAAGGGCAGCAGGGTGAGTCCGGCACTTGGGCTCGGTTGCCCCATCCCCGGCGTTGTGGCACCAGGCCACTTGAGAAGGGCCCCTCGGGGGCCGACCTACAGTTACGGTTAGCACCCAGGAGGCTGGCAGGCCCTATACACTGCCTGTGCGTGGAGCGGAGAGTTGGGCCGAGGTGAGGATGCTGGTGAACATGAGCCTGGGCACAAGCATTTTGGTTCTGGGAGCCATTGAAGGTGGGCGGGGGTTCGGAGGCCCCTGCCAGTTCTCCCACCCAGAATGAATGGCGGTGCCCCTAGCGGGCCGTGTGGGGCAGGGCGGCAGGGTGCACTCGGCCCTGGGGCTTGGGGGTCGCCAATCCCCGGCGTTGCGCCGCAAGGCTCCTTAGGAAGGGACCCTCAGGGGCCGTCCTAGGGTTAGGGTTAGCGCCCAGGAGGCCGGCAGGCCCGATCCGCCGGCTGTGCGAGGAGTGGAGGTGTGGGCCGAGTTGAGGGGGATGCAGAGCGGGAGCGTGGGCCCCAGCGTTTTGGCACCCTGGGCCTTCGAATGTTGCCATGTCTCCAAGGGCCCTGCCCATTCTCCTGCCCTGAATAACCAGCGGCGCCCCTAGCGGCTCCGTTGGCGGTGGGGCTGCAGGGTGAGTCCTGAGCTGCGGCTCAGGGATCCCCAATCCCCAGCATTTTAGGGCCAGGCCTCTTGGGAGGGGCTCCTTGTGGGCCGACCTAGGGTTAGAGTTAACACCCAGGAGGCCGGCAGGCCCAGTCCTCTGGCTGGGCTGCGAGAGGTGGGCGGGTCGAGGTAAAGGCGCTGGTGAGCGGGAGCGTGGGCCCCTGCATTTTGGCGTGGGAGGCTTCAAATGTCGCTGGTTTCTCCAGGGCCCTGTCCGTTCTCCTGCCCTGCATGAGCGGCGGCGCCCCTAGTGGCCTGGCTGGCGGCGTTGTGGCAGCATGAGTCTGGTTCTGGGGCTTGGGGTCCCAGATCCCTGGCGTATAGGCAACAGAATCCTTGGGAGGGACCCTGGAGGGCCGACCTAAGGTTAGGGTTAGCCCACACAAGGCCGGCATGCCGGATCCGCCCTCTGTGCAGGGAGCAGAGGGGCGGGCTGAGGTGAGGGCGCTGGGGAGCGGGAGCGTGGGCACCCGGGTTTTGGCACGGAGAGCCTTCGAAGGTCGCCAGTGGCTCGGAGGACCCTGTCCATTCTTGTGCCCTGAATGACCAGCGGCGCCCCTAGTGGCCGGAGTGGCAGCAGGGAGGCAGGGTGAGTCTGGCGATGGGGCCTTTGGTCCTAGTCTCAGGCTTGGTGGCGCCAGGCCCCTTGGGAGGGGCCCCTCTGGGTCCTGCCTAGCTTTAGGGTTACCCCCAGGAGTCCGGCGGCCTGATCCGCTGGCTGTGCATTGAGCGGAAGGGCGGGCTGACGTGAATGCGCTGGCAAGCGGGAGTGAGGGCCCAAGCGTTTTGGCACGGGGAGCCTTCGAAGGTCACCGGAGGCTCAGAGGGCCCTGCCTATTCTCTCGCCCTGTGAGGACGTTGCCCCTAGTGGGCCGGGTCATGGCGGGGCGGCAGGGTGAGTCTGGAGCTAGGGCTCGTGGGTCCCCAGTCCCCAGCGTGGCGTCGCCAGGCACTTGGGAGTGGTACCTTGGGGGCCTACCTAGGGTTAGGGTTAGCCCAAAGGAGGCCGGCAGCCCCATTCTGTCGGCTGTGCGGCGAGAGGAGTGGTGGGCAGAGGTGAGGGCGCTGGCGAGCGGGAGCGTGGGCCCAAGCGTTTTGGCGCGGGGGGCCTTCGAAAGTCACCGGGGGCTCAGAGATCCATGCCCCTTCTCCCGCCCTGAATGAGTGGCGGCGCCCCTAGAAGCCCGGGTGGCGGCGGGGCGGCTGGGTGAGTCTGGTGCTCATGCTCGTGTGTCCCCAATCCCCGGCGTGGCGGAGCCAGGACCCTTGGAAAGGGCCCCTCGGGGGCCGACCTAGGTTTAGGGTTAGCCCCCAGGAGCCCAGCAGGCCCTGTCCACCAGCTGTGTGTTCGAGCGGAGGGGCAGGCTGAGGTGAGGGCAATGGTGAGCGGGAGCGTGGGCCCAAGCGTTTTGGCGCAGGGGGCCTTCGAAGGTCACGGGGGGCTTGGAAGGCCCTGCCCCTTCTCCTGCCCCGAAGGACTGGCGGTGCCCCTAGCAGCCCGGGTGGCGACCGGGTGGCAGTGAAAGTCCAGCACTGGGGCTCGATTGTCCCCAATCCCCGGCGTGATGGCGCCAGTCCCCTTGGGAGGGGCTCCTCAGGGGCTGAACTAGGGTTAGGGTTAACCCCCAGGAGGCTGGCAGGCCCGATCTGACGGCTGTGTGGCGAGCGGAGGGTGGGTCCCAGGTGAGGGCAATGGTGAGCGGGAGCGTGGGCCCTAGCGTTTTGGCGTGGGTTGCCTTCGAAGGTCGCAGGGGGCACGGAGGGCACTGCAAGTTCTCCCACTCTGAATGAGGATGGCGAACCTAGCGGGCCAGGTCTCGGCAGGGCAGCAGGGTGAGTCCGGCGCTGGTGCTCGGGGGTCCCCAATCCCTGGCGTGTTGGTGCCAGACCCCTTTGGAGGGGCCCCTCGACAGCCAACCTAGGGTTAGGGTTAGACCCCAGTAGGCTGCCAGGCCCGATCCGCTGGTTGTGCGGCTTGCGGAGGGGCTGGCCGAGGTGAGGGCACTGGTGAGCAGAAGCGTGGGCTGAAGCATTTTGGCACGGGGGGCCTTCAAATGTCACCGGTGGCTCAGAGGGCCCTGCCCATTCTCCCGCCCTGAATGACCGGCGGTGCCCCTAGTGACCCGGGTGGCAGTGGGGGGCATGGTGAGTCCGGTGCTGGGGCTCAGGAGTCCCCTTTCCCCATCGTTGCGGCACCAGGCCCCTTGGGAGGGGCCACTAGGGGGCCGACATAGGTTTAGGGTTAGCCCCCAGAAGGCCCACAGACCCGATCCGCCAGCTGTGCGGCGAGTGGAGGGGAGGGCCGAGGTAAGGGCGCTGGCCAGCGGGAGCGTGGGGCCAAGCGTTTTGGTGCGGGGGGCCTTCGAAGGTCGCAGGTTGCTCGGAGGGCCCTGCCTGTTCTCCCTCCCTGAATGAACGGCGGCGCCCCTAGCGGCCCAGGTGGCGGTAGGGCAGGAGGGTGAGTCAGGCGCTTGGGCTCGGGAGTCCCCAATCCCTGGTGTTGCGGCAATAGGAACCTGGGATGGGCCCCTCGGGGGCCCACCAATGGTTAGGGTAACACCCAGGAGGCCTGCAGTCCAGATCCACTGGCTCTACAGCGAGCGGAGGGGCTGACCGAGGTGAGGGCGCAGGCGAGCGGGAGCATGGGCCCAAGCGTTTTGGCACAGGGGGGCCTTTGAATGTCATCAGGGGCTCGGAGGAATCTGCCCGTTCTCCCTCCCTGAATGACCGACGGTGCTCCTAGCGGCCTGGGTGGCGGGGGGGGGCGACACGGTGAGTCCGGCGCTGGGGCTCGGGGGTCCCCAATCCCAGGCATTGCGGTGCCAGGCCCCTTCGGAGGGGCACCTCAGGGGACAACCTAGGGTTCTGCGTAGCCCCCAGGAGGAGTGCAGGCCTCATCCGCCGGCTCTGCGGCGAGCGTAGGGGCGGGCCGAGGTGAGGGCGCTGAGGAGCAGGAGCATGGGCTCAAGCATTTTGGATGGGGGGGGCCTTCGAAGTTCGCCACGGGCTCAGAGGGCCCTGCCCGTTCTATCGCCCTGAATGACCAGCGGCACCCCTAGCGGCCCGGGTGGTGATGGGGCGGCAGGGAGACTCTGGCGCTGGGGATTGGGGCTCCCTAATACCCGGCGTTGCAGCCTCAGGCCCCTTGGGACAGGCCCCTCGGTGGCAGACCTAGGGTTAGGGTTAGCCCCCAGGAGGCTGGCAGGCTCGTTCCGCCCATGTGCGGTGAATGGAGGTGTGGGTTGAGGTGAGGTAGCTGGCGAGTGGGGGCGTGGGCCAGAGCATTTACGCTTTGGCTTGGGGTGCCTTCGAAGGTCACAGGAGGCTTGCAGGGTCCTGCCCGTTCTGTCGCCCTGAAGGACTGGTGACGCCCCTAGTGCCCCATGTGGCGGCAGGGCGGCACGGTGCGTCCGGCGGTGGGACTTGGGGGTCCCCAATCCCTGGCATGCAGCGTCAGGCCACTTGGGAGGGGCCCTTCGGGGGCGACATGGCATAGGGTTAGCCCCCAGGAAGCCCGCAGGCCCGATCCGCCAGCTCTGCCACGAGAGGACGGGTGGGCCGAGGTTAGGGCGCTGGGAAGCAGGAGCGAGGGAGCCAGAGTTTTTACACGGGGGGCCTTTGAAGGTCACAGGGGGATCGGAGGGCCTTGCCCGTTCTCCCTTCTTGAATGACTGGCAACGCCCATAGCACCCTGGGTGCTTGCGGGGTGGCAGAGTCCAGCACTGGGGCTCGGGGGTCCCAAATCCCTGGCATTGTGGTGCCAGGCTCCTTGGGAGGGGCCCCTCGGGGGCCGACCTCGGGTTAGGGTTCTTCCCCAGGAGGCTGGCAAGCCCGGCGCTAAGTGGCTCTGGCAATGTAACAAAAATGCCATACACTTATCTGAAAGAAATAACAGTGTACAGGAACCCTCTTAGCCCTAACATCATCCTTTCTGAATATGGAAGCCAGCTCCAAATTGCTCGTGGAAGTCTGACGAAAGGGCTAAGCACTTTTCTCTGAGTCACCACACTGTACAGGGAAAGACCAATGTACATCATCTTTCACGAGTAGGAAGCATTAATGAAAACGTTCTGGAATTTCGAGGACTCTGACCCATCCTTATTGGTAATAAACCATCGTGTACAGGAAAACACCTTCAACTCTCATCAGCCTCCTCAATCCTGATTCCGATTCAACTTTGGGTGTGTAGGACTAGGGAAATGTCCACATCTTATTGCTAAGAAAAACGATGTCAGGGTAATGCCCTTCAAGTCACCTCAGCCTTCCTGAAGACGGAAGCAGGAATCAAGGTGGTTATGTTACCTTGAGGTAAGGAAGATGAGCATATAAGTGAGAAACAACAGTGGGCAGGACCTCTCTTCCAAGGAACAGTATCTTTGCTTAATGTTGAATCCCTATGGTAAGTGGTTGTGGGCATTTGTGAGGTCAAAATCTTAAGTGTTTTGTAAAACCTCTTGGTCATTCACAGATGAGACTAAGGTAGTTGGGTACTTCTAGGCAGTGATTTGTGCACTGTCGAAAATATGAAAAGATAAAAGAGACAGATGAGGTCTCCTCAGGCATTGTCCTTTATCCTCATCCTCCGTGAGGATGGCCATCTCTGGACAGCTCAATGGCAGGGTCTCATTCACAGTGGGGGCATCTGTTCCTCACAGACATCAGGCAGGGAAATGGATTTGGTTCTCTGTGCCAGCCCAGCCACAGCTGAGTGTCACAGCACCCTCTCGTGGGCTCATAAGAGTTCCATTGTCACCAGGCAGGTCATTGTATTTGATAAACCACTGTGAGAGTTTGCAATTGCCTTCATCTGCAACCTCCTAGAGGCAAATGCAGGTGTCTCGTACCATGTGAAGTCATGTGAAGGCATTGTGAGAAAGTGTCCTTTTGCTTAAGAAAAACATGGCTGGGGCTCCTGGCTGGCTCAGCCAGTTAAGCATGTGCTTTTGGCTCAGGTTATGATCCCAGGGTTCTGGGATCGAGCCGAGGCTCCCTGCTCAGCAGGAAAGAAGGTAGGGAAATAGCTTAGAACCCACAGAGAATGTGAATGAAGGGGAGTGAAATGGAACTTGGTCTGTGTTTTGCTTTAGGGATTGGAAGTTAGTTTTTTCTCAATTCTGATTGTTCTTGAGACAGAAAAGCTGTATTGGTTTTTTTTTACCTTTAATTTTTTTCTAATAACAATTTTTTATTATGATATGTTAGTCACTATACAGTATTTCCTTAGTTTTTGATGTAGTGTTCCGTGATTCATTATTTGCATATAACACCCAGTGCTCCATGCAATATGTACCTTCCTTAATACCCATCACTGGCCCATCCCAATCCCCCACCCCTCTCCCCTCTGAAGCCCTCAGTTTGTTTCCCAGAGTCCATAGTCTCTCGTGGTTCATTCCCCCATCTGTTTAGGGTCCATTGTCTAAAGGGACAGACAGTGGAATTTCACCAAATATAAGATCGAAATTTCATTGTTCATTATAGATGCCGCCAAGTAGTTCCCAGACATTTCATTCTACTGTAGTAATTCATTATACCTGTGCAGGTGCACGTGGAAGATAAATGATGAATGTATACTGGTAATAAAACACGCCCCTCAGTAGTAGAATAATAGAGGATGAACATGTGTAAAATTATTCGACTACAGCGTCCATGCTTTCCCTTTGGTTCCTTATTACTATGAATTTGGACAATTTTTGTTCTCTAGGCTTAAACCTCATTGTCAGTATTCAGAGTTTTTCAATGCTGATCTTCTCCTGTATAAATTACCAAAAACCTAAAATATGTATAAACTTTAAAAAATGCTATATTGAAAATTATAGCAGGGAAGTTCCATTTTGTGAATATTGTGTCAATGGATCTCTATTTTGACATCAGTGTTCATTAGAAATGATGACATTTCATGTGAGTATAAATATCAATGTGAAAAAGAAAAGGTAGGAAGAACCTTGAATGTTTAAGTAATTGGTGAAATGACAGGTGTGTGTGTGTGTGTGTGTGTGTGTGTGTGTGTGTGTGTGTGTGTAATTGATTTTCAGTGAATGGTTCAGCTTCTTGTAGGACCTCCGAGAGAGCCCAGGTGAACCTTTCAATGGGTTGGTATCTGTTTTCAGAACATGGGAATCTCTTAGTCCAATAGTCAATCAGGCAAGCTTTGAGGTCTTGAAGAGTTTCAGTCCTCAGCGATGGTGTTGCAGACCCTTGTGAGCAAACCCTAGGGTATGCTCAGAGCCCTCATTAGCAGGTACCAACTTGTGAGTATTTCAGACAGCATTTCCCAAAGAAGTACCTCTTGAGTCTCTGTCCTTGTCAGTTCCCTACACGTCCTTACACTAGTTATGTGATCAGTGTGTTTCAGGATAATCCCCACATGTGATTTTTGCTATTTCCTACTAGTCCTATCTGTTTCTCATCTTGTTCTTTTATGGTAGGGGTTGGGAAGCAACCTGTGTGGTGTAGGAGGGGGCGTGGAAGTTGTCTGCCTTCAGAGGACTGAATGATGCCTAGAAATTGTACTGTAGTTTGAGGTCAATTATCCATCCTCTGAGTGTCAGGAATTCCATCACTTTACTTTGATGCTAGTCTGTTCTTCAAGCTGTCCTCAGAAATAAGGACGTCATCCATCTAGGGAATACTGGTTTGTGTGTATGTTTTCATTTTAGGAAAGGCTTTGCTGTTCCTGAAAATAATACTGTAGAGCACCCTTTCCTGTTCTTATTGGCCATCAGTCAATCTTTTGTGAAGTATTCATTTGTAAATAGACTTTTTATGGTTGATGAGCAGGAATTCTTTATTGACAAGTCTTTGTCAGTGTGTATATTGCAAATCTTTACTTCCCAGACTGTGGTTCACTTTTTCATTTTCTTATGGTCATAAGATAAGGAGAAATGTCACATTTTTATGAAGTCCCACTGAATTCTTTTAAATGGTTAGTGCACCCTATATCCTACCCCAAGATTGACAGGTTCTGCATTTTCTTTCAGAAACTGTCCAATGGGAAGCTACAATCCATCTCAAATTTATAAATTGCATTTTAATTCTAATAGGGTATTTATAGACTGTTTTGGATTTTCTATGTACACAATCGTATTATCTGTGAATAGTCACAATTATCCCCTCAATTCTTATACTTTTTGTTTCTCTTGCCATAAAACACTTGTAGATTCTCTGATGCCACGTTGAATAGAGCAGCATTGTTTGAAGATTTAATATACCTTTCTCAATATCTAACAGAAAAAGCAGACAAAACATTGGTAACAAATGTGACCTAATTGACATATAGGGAACATTCCATAATAAGTGCAGAATACATTATTTTCAAGTGGTCATAGACTCTTTACCCAAATAGATGATAGGTGGGGCCACGAATCATTCTACAAATGTTAAACCCTGAAATTAACTAGATTCTATTCTTAGACCACAGGGGAATTGAGCCACAGTCATAGCGAAAAGAAAACCAGGAAGTCCTTCAATGTTTAAAATTAAATGGAAGTTTGCTACATATCCTAAAGGTCAGAGAGGGAATCTCAATGGAAATTCTGAACCTTTTCTACATGAGGGCTCACACACAATGGCACTTTCTTTGTGAAGAGCATTATAATAACCTAGACAGGAGTTGAGCCTTAAGTCAGAGTTCTGCCTACCCCAGCCACACCTGGCAGCCTTGGCCTGTGGTACCCCTCAGCTGTCCTTTCTGGCGGCCCTGAGCTAAGGGGGTCAACATGGCCATATGGAAATGGGAAGCTCCCCACTCATAGTGATGGCAGTGCCCCCTCCCCAGCTGCCCATTCTGGTGGCTCTGAGCTAAGGGGGTCAACATGGCCGTATGGAAATTAGAAGCTGCCCACTATTAGTGATGACGTTGCTATCGTATCATCCTCACCAGTCCAACAATATGATTTCTGAGTGAAATATGACACAAGAGTGATTTCTTGGCCTTCCTTCAGGTTTGAAAATCATCTGGTGAGTCATCTATTAGAAATATGGATTCAACATGTGTTCTTTCTTCTGGAAAAGAAATAGACCCAATAGCAATTAGGGCTTCCTGAGAACCTGTTCTTGAGAGACATCATACTGGCTCTTTGTAGCATTCTGCCTCTTAAACTTCTCAACTAGGGTGTAGATATTTTTAGGCACATTTTCAGACGGTTAGAAAGGGACTCAGATGATATGAGTCTCAGAGGATTTTAGTGTCAGAAACCTAAATGGGATCCCCAAATTGACTCCAAATCGCTTGTTGTTCCATACAGGGTACTATTTCCCTCTTATCTCTGGTCTTCTCGATCTGGAAACCTATCAAGTATCAGGATTTTCTTGTCATGTGGACAACTGGAATGAATTCAGCGGGCCTTTTCACGTCTGCCCATGGTGATCATTAAGATCATTATCTCAGTAGAGGATCTCTGGGTAAGATACTCAAAGATCCTAAGGAATACAGACAGTATAATATTTTCCTGGTATTAAAGTTACTGAAACCAACTATCTTTTTTAGTCGATTCAGGCTCTGGTATGTTCAGAGGGTACTGTAAAACAAGTCTGAAATAGTATTTAAAAACACTCAGCTCAGCCTCTTCTACAAAGTGAGCCAATGCTTATAAACATGGCTAAAATATTCCCTTACCTACGATGACTTCCCAGCCATCGTAGTGTTTATATGGTATGACTGTGACTTGCATTAGTCAACATTTGTAGAGAAAGAACTTAGTGCATCCAGGGGTCACTTCATGTTGAAATTAGTTTGTGACAATGAGCTACTGTGTTTTATTCTGCAGTCCAAGGGAATGGTGCCAGGCATCTCTAAGGTGTCTAGCAGTTCTACAATTCTGATTTTAAGTGGTCTGTGTGCTTCAGAGATTTGGTCAGGAGAAGGGCAGGAGTTCAGAGACTGTGAACACTTCTGTTACATGTGCTGACCATGGAGCACGCAGGATTCCGTGGGCATCATTTTGATTTCTTGGTACTCTTGTGAAAGGTGCTTTTGTCTCAAATTCCTCTATTTAGGAGTAATTATAATGATAAAAGGAATTTTTATTGTATATCATCTGTGGGCCCTGATCCTGAGCTCCCAGGGAAGCTATCCTTTAACAATTACCCAGCTCAAAATGACTGGGCAAAACCTCAAAGCATGGGCCTTGTTTCTGCCCCAAGCACATGTTGTACATCTGCTTCGAGAAGAAAACAATAACCAAAAAATGCCAACATAAATATAAGAAAAAATAAAGAACCTCTTTGGCTCCCATAAGATTAAAGACATACTGACATGTACACACTGAAAACATAAGAAAGAGTCTGTCACTTTCTGGAATCTAAGAAGATCCTCATTGTGGTGTGTAACTCTGTATGTAAAACAAAACAGAAAAAAATATATAAGCCTGCCCCAAATGTTCCTTCTCCGGAGCACTCACTTCTTGGTGAAGATTGTGTCTCTGAGGCAGCTGTCCTGACTTGGGTTTGAATAAAGGTCCCTTCCTTTCTCTCTAAAATGTTTTTAAAAGTTCAGTCACGCAGTGTCGACAGTAACAGTGTTTTCTATTTAAGTGAGAAATAAATGTTCCACTCTATTTGCATTGGGAATAGACGAATTGAGGGTTTCTTTAGAAGAGTAAGTCTGCTTTCCAGAAAAGGCAAGGACATTGGTCTATTGAGAATGAAGATAATTACTGCTAAACAACAAGTATGTGTTGCCCCTTTGCCCAGAAACCGAAGCAGGTGTGCAGGCTTTAGGTCAGAGGTGCCTTCTTCTCCCCAGCTGACAGCACTTCTCTGCTCTGGCTCCAAGACACCCGAGGTTTTGAACGTCAGCATCGGAGTCAGCGAGGCAGCTTGTCACAGGACGCCAGTGTTCAGAGAAAGCACAGGTATGTTTGGCAAAATGTCCTATCTATGTCAGGGCTGGAGGTAAAACCTCTCATTATCCCAAAACCTCCTGGGCTTTTCTCTTTTCTCTAGTTGAGCCACAAAGTAAAAGTGAAGTAGCTGCCAGCATTCTGGGTTTGGTGCAAGAATTACTTAGTTTCCCTGCAGGTAGAACTTTGCAGGGGATCACAATTTCTCTGTCCATTTATTGCTGACAAATGTATTTTGACCATCTGTTTCCTAGGAACCCTCTTTAATTAGAAAGGGAAGGTGAGATTCACTCTGTGCCTGTTTGTAACATCTAATTTGTTCCTTCATCTAACAGTGTTTATTCAATTGGGCCTAAGATATGGTTGAGTGGCCAGCATCTAGATTTAGGTGGTTTTTTTTCATCTGATACAGACTTGGATGATGTCATTTGACAAAGGTGATGTTTCATCATTGATTAGTTTTTTCATCAGAAGAGTTAAAATTAGGGTGGAGGGGAAATTGAAAATTATCCAAAGCGGCCTGTTCCTGTTTAAAAGTTGAGCTTGACTTTCTAGTTTTACTAAATGTATTATCTCAATATTTTGAGGTGCCATATTCTCCCTGTAGTTTCTTTGGTGGTGGAGTCAGAAGGAGAGTCTGGGAATTCTTTTGGATAGTGGCATGCTGGTGGCTTCAAGGGGCTTGGCGTCAGGAGCCTTGGGGTGAAGTCTGCAACTGCTTGCCTGACCCTGGGTGCATCTCCCAGAGGTTTTGTTTCCTCTTATTAAATTGCCCGCAGATAATGTTCTGCTTAAAGGGGAACCCTCCCATCCTATTGGTGGGAATGCAAAGTGGTGCAGCCAGTCTGGGAAAAGTCTGGGGGTTCCTCAAAAAGTTAAACATTGAACAACCACATGATCCAGCAATTGCTCTCCTAGGTATTTACCCAAAGGATACAGAAATGCAGATTCGAAGGGGGTCCATGCACTATGATGTTCATGGCAGTAATGTCCGCAGTAGCCAAACTATGGAGAGAATCCCAAAGTCCATGCACTGATGAATGGATAAAGGAGATGTGGGATACATATAAATAATGGAATATGACCCAGCTTCAAAAAGAATGAAATCTTACAATTTGCAAGGATGTGGATGGATCTAGAGTGTATTAAGCTAAGCAAAATCAGTGAGGAAAGACAAATATCCTATGCTCTCACGCTTGTGGAATTTCAGAAAAAAAACAGATGAAGAGAGTTGAGGGGTGATGAGAGAGGCAAACAAGGAAATAGACTCAACCGTGGAGAACAAACTGAGTGTTGCTGCAGGGCAAGGGTGTGGGGGGAAGTGTTAAATGGGTGAGGGGTATTAAGGAGGGCACTTGTGATGAGCACCGGGTACTGTATGCAGGTGAGGAATCACTAAATCCTACTCCTGAAGCAAATATTCCATGGCATGTGAACTAACTGGAATTTAAGTAAAAGAAGAAAGGAAAAAGTGTTCTGCTTCATGAAGAGTGAGGTAAAATTGTAGTGATTTGGGCTGTACTATTCTATAGAGGATAGATGTAAAACACCCTGTTGTAGGATACAATAGAGTCTTATCACATGAGGAGTCCTCAGAAAGCTGCAATGAAAGATTCAGATCTCAGAGCATGTTCGTGTTCCACTGATATGTTACAGTTTGCACAGGTAGGAAGGAAGGTGGAGAGAAAAGAAACAGAAGGGGAAAGTAGGTGTGAACCTTTCATTAGTTAGCGTTATAGCTCTCTCATGAAAAACTTGAACCAGTGTGATTTTGGAAGCAGCGGGGGAATCGGGAGCTTTGCAGGAGACAGGGGGGAGTTCCAGGTCTGGGTAAAGCTGACAGGGGTCCCAGAGGAGAGCTGAATGCATTCTGCAGCAGGGTGTGTTCAGGGTGGGCTCCAGGGGTGGCTGTGGGTCTCCTGGGTGAGAGTTGTGACAGGTGAGGGCTGTGTGCAAGTTCCTGGCTGAGGACAAGTGAGGCACAGGCGGAGAGCTGGCAGAGAACCTTCTTCTGAGCCACCAGCTTCACCCAACACACACAGCCTCATCTTCTGTCCCTGTCACTCCAATTCAGACTTCTCCGAAGGTGAATGAGAACACATCAAGAGCATTCTGAACAGAAGGGAAAGCATGTGCAAAGGCTCTGGGGCAGGAGAATTCCAGGTATGTCCAGGAGCAGCAAGAAGGCCCTGTGGCCACAGGAGACAGCTTAGGACATGAGCTCAGAGAGGTGACAGAGGGTGACAGAAAACTATTCCAGGGCTATAACCCCATGAGACGCTGTTTCACTGGGCCATCCTGGGTACAGTGTTGAGAATAGATGACAGAGGGTTGAAGATGGCAAGGCAGGTCAATGACAAAGCTTTTCCAGGAACTCAGACACTATGGACCAGACAGGTGGCCTTGGATGGAGTGGTTAGACCTATTCTGGGTCCATTTTGAAGATGGAGCTCACAGGATTTGCTGATGGGTTAGCTATTAGGAGCAGGAGAACAGAGGAATTGAGCAACTCCCAGCTGTTGTGTGTTGTCCTGATGAAGGGGAAGGAGAGGGTTTCTCAGGGGGTAGGAGGTAGTCCGTGTTCTGCATGCTGAGGAAGGTGCCTTTCCGGTGGATCTGCTGAGGGTTGTGTCTGGGAGGACCTTTCACATCTACTCCCTCAGCAATGCTGAAGTACAAGTATCCCCCACTTTTTAAACGTTCACAAAGACACTGGGCTTTCTTGAAAGAACTACATTATTACCCAGGTTCAGTAAGAGGAAGAGACCTGAAGAGGATTTCCCTCTTATGAAAAAAGGTGAACAGTGAGAATCACGTTCAGCATCTGTTTTGGGAAGAAGCACAACAGAGGCAGCGTGCACCCCAACCAGCTCCTTCCACTGGGAACCGCTCTCCGCATCCAGCCACCAGCACTTTGAATTGTGTCTGTGAGCCTCTGCTGTGCTTTATCTTCATTTATGCTGGGCCTCCATTGGAAACTTGTGTGCTGAGGCCTAAGAAAAGCCAAAGAGAAGGAATTTTGGAGTCTGAGCACACTGTCTAATTGTTCGTGTAAATTAATGGTCATTCCTTCTTGACACCATTTCTGGTGTGCATGGTTTCTCAGAAGCCCTGTACTTTCAAAGAGCAGGGAAACCTATACCCCATGCTGCGGGGTTAGTTTAGTCTCCATGCTGCACAGAACATTTCATGACTGTCGGATTTTCTCACTCAAACATTGAGACTTTGACCGCCTTCACCCGTTTCTACCACCCCATCCCCGAATCTGGCACCTACCAATCTGCTCTCATTATCTATGCGTTCAGTATTTATTTATTCCACGTGGAATGTACATGAGAGCATCTGGTATTGGTCTTTCTGTGTCTGAGTTACTTGGCATAAGGCCCCCAAGGTCTGTGTTTCCATGTCTGGTTCTTGTGAATAATGCTGCAGTGAACGTGGGAGTGCATCTGTCTTTTTGAGGCAGCATTTTTGTGTTCTTCAAATCAATTCTCAGTAGAGCCACTACTGGGTCATGGGGTAGTTGCATTAAATTTTTCAGGAACCTCCATACCATTTGTCACAGTGGCTGCACCAATTTCCATTCCCACCAACAGTGCACAGTGTCTCCTCGTCTGCACACCCTTGACCCCACCTGGTGTCTGTCTCTGGCACAATTGCTGTTCCAACAGTTGAGAGAGGATAGCCAATTGTGGGTTTGACTGATGTTTCCCTGACGATGATTAGTGATGTCGAACAACTCCTTCTGTCTGTTGGCACCTGTGTGCCATCTTTGGAAAGTATCTATTCACATATTCCTCCCATTTTTTTAAATAGTTTTTTTGTTTTGATTTGTATGAGTGTTGTGTGTATTTTGGATATTAGCCTCTTCTCACACATATGATTCACAGATAATTTTTTCTTATTGGGTCAGTGGCCTTTTAAGCTTTTGATGGTTTCTTTTGCTGTGTGGAAGATTTCAGTTTGATATTGTTCCACTTGTTTATTTGTGCTTTTGTTGCCTTTGCATTTGGTGTCCGATCTGAAGACTCTTTGCCAAAACCAATGTCGAGAGACTTAGTACCTGTGTCTTCTTGGAAGTTTATGGATTCAGGTCTTATGTTCAAATCATTCATCATTAAAAATTTTGTGTGTGGTGTAAGAAAGTGACCCAGTTATATTCTTCTGCATTTAGTGTCCAGTTTGCCTGTTACCGCTCACTGAAGACACAGTCCTTCCCTCATTGCATATCTTCTGCTGCTGTGTCGTAAGTTAGGATCATCTACGTGTGGGTAAGTTTCTGAGCTTTCTGTTCTGTTCCACTGACCTGGTGTCTGTGTTTATGCCAGTACCATCCTGTTTTGATGACAACAGCTTTGTAATGTAGCTTGAAATCCAGGTGTGTGTTGACTGCACCTTTCTTTCTTCACGTTGCTTTGGGTATTTGGGGTCTTTTGTGATTCCATACAAGTTTGAGGACTGTTTTCTATTTCCTCGAGTAATGCCACTGGAATTCAGACAGGCATTTCATCACATCTGTCGATTTCTTTGGGTACGATGGACATGTTCACATAATTAACTCTTCCAGTTAAGGAGCATGGCGTATGCTACCATTTGTTTGTGTTGCCTTCCAAATCTTTGACCCATACATTCTGCCCCCCTGGACACACATATTTTTCATTTCTTTTCTGCCATGTGTTGAGTGTACTATGTCTTTCTCATTCTTGGTTACTTTTATTTCTAGATTTTTTGATGCAATTGTAAATGGCATTGTTTTTTTAATTTCTCTTGGCGAAAGTGTGTCATCAGTATACAGAAATGCAAGAAGTTGGGTCATCTGGGTGGCTCCATATGTGAAGCGTCTGCCTTCAGCTCAGGTCATGATCCCAGAGTTCTGGGATTGAGCCCCGTGTTGTGCTCCCCGCTTAGTGAGGGTCTGCTTCTCCCTCTTTCTGACACTCCCCCTGCTCGTGCTTTTTCTCTTCCTGTCAAATAAATAAATAAAATCTGAAATAAATAAAGACAACAGATCTTTGTATATTGACTTTATATCCTGCAGCTTTCTTGAATTTGTTTATTCTAACAGGTTTTTTTTTTTTTTGAGGAATCTTTCCGGATTTCCTGTCATTTGCAAATTGTGACAGTTTCCTTATGGATTTCATATCTTTCTCTTTTTTAAAAATTGTTATTCACCCTACAGTACTTCATTTGTTTTTGATGTAGTGTTCCATGATTCATTGTTTGCATATAACACCTAGTGCTCATTATGACACGTGCCCTCCTTTTTTCTTTTAAAGAATTTATTTATTTATTCGACAGAGATAGAGACAGCCAGCAAGAGAAGGAACACAAGCAGGGGAGTGGGAGAGGTAGAAGCAGGCTCATAACGGAGGAGCCTGATGTGGGGCTCAATCCCATAATGCCAGGATCACGCCCTGAGTCGAAGGCAGACGCTTAACCACGGTGCCACCCAGGTGCCCCCTGCCTTGTTAAATTTAACCATTCTAACTGGTGTAAGGTGGTATCTCATTGTCGTTTTGATTTGTATTTGCCTGATGGCAAGTGATGTGGAGCATTTTTTCATATGTCTGTTGGCCATTTGTATCTCTTTGTGTCTTCTGCCCATTTTTTGGGTGTTGAGTTTGACGAGTTCTTTATAGATCTTGGATACCAGCCCTTTATCTGTAATATCATTTGCAGATATCTTCTTCGATTTCATAGGTTGCCTTTTTGTTTTGTTGATCATTTGCTTTGCCGAGCAGAAGCTTTTTATCCTGATGAAGTTCCAATACTTCAATTTTGCTTTTATTTCCTTTGCCTTTAGAGACGTGGCTTGCAAGAAGTTGTTGTGTCCAAGGTTCAAGAGTTCTTTTGATTTTGATATGAGACAGGAATCCATTATCTTTCTTTCCTGATTGTATTCGAGCCCTCTGTCTTTCTTGGTGAGTCTACCTAAGTGTCAGTTTTGTTTCTCTTTCCAAAAAAGGCAGCTCTCATTTTCATTGTTTTTTTTTTTTGTCTTTTTAGTCTCCGTTGGATTTATTTATGCATCCTTTTTGTTATTTCCTTATTTCTACTAATTTGGGGCTTTGTTTGTTGTTTTATTTTCTACTTCTTTACCAAATAAATCAGGTTGTTTTTTGGAGAGCATCATATGGATTGATGAAGACTTGAGTTTCTATGAATGTCCCCCATAAAGCTACTTTTGCTGCATCCCATAAGTTTTGTAGGTTGTCTTTTTCATCAGTGTCAAGGTACTTCTAAAATTTTTTTTGATTTCTTCTTTGACTGTTGGTTGTTCTGTAGCATGTTGTTAAATCTCCACATATTTATTTAAGATTCTTTAAGTATCTGACAGCGAGAGAGGGAACGCAAGCACGGGGGTGGGAGAGGGAGAAGCGGGCTTCCCACTGAGCAAGGATCCTGGGATCACGACCTGAGCTGAAAGCAGATCCTTAACGACTGAGCCACCCAGGCCCCAAAAATCTCCACCTATTTTTGACTGTCTCATTTTTTTCTTGAGACTGATTTCTATTTTCATATCATTGTGGTTGGACAAGATTTGAAGCAGAAGGTGAAGAGAGCATTCAGATGAAAGGTTTGTTTCCTGGAGGGTTTTCTGCGGGCAGACCATGAGTTCCGTGGGACGGAGGAAGGTTTTGTGAGACGGGGGTGGGGTTAACCCTTGTTAGAATTACTGACTAGTACCATGCAGGCTGTATGCCAATGTTCACACCATAGTCCTGATGGACTTGTACTTCATTAGAAATATTTTCTAGGAGGTGTAGGCATAGCCTTCACTTAAAGAAAGGTGCCATGTGGGTTCATGGCATGACCCCAGGTCAGCAACAAGGATGTATGGTATTGTGGGTGATCAGAACAGGCTTTCTGTGGGAAGTGACAGAAATAAGGTATGGTGAGCTCCATGACCATAGGTGAGGTCCCGAGTGACCCACTGGGTGTTGGGTTCTGTGGATCTGTCTCATCATGTGCTGTGGAATTCAGGGACACCCTCCTCTCTGTGGATTTGTGTGGAGACAGGTAGACATCAGTGTCTGGCCAGGCATGAGGGTTGCACTGGACCACCACCAGAGGTGCAGCGTGCAGGGGAGCCACTGCTTGGTTTCCACGAAAGCTGACCAGGGTCTGTGACCATGATTCCTAGCAGCTGCAAGGGGAGAGGAGGCCGGGGGTAGTGCACACTTCCTAGACTTGTGTTCAGGACTAGTCTGGAGCACACTGAAGTCAACCACACCGAGCACAGAAGGCATCCAGTCAGTGTAGCTGTGGGCACTGCTCCCATGGTACTTTCGGGCCGGATCCATGCTGCCACCTCCTGCATTTCATCATCATCTTCAAGGTCATGTGCCTCTGCTCTTGCCCCATGGCCTCCGGGGTATTGTCCGTCCTCTATCTGTCCCTCGTCCCCGGTGCCCTGTGCAGTCCGATGCCAGGGTAGCCTTCTTGAGACAAACATCTGGCCCTGATGGAACACTTCCATGGATCTCGTGTGATGCGAGGATGATGCCCTTCCCTAAAAGGGGGCTGCAGATCCCCATCAGGAGAGCCATGTCTCCCTTTTCAGCATGGCCTGCCCACCCCTCAGTCTTGTTCAGGGAAGCTCTCCCCACTTCCTGAGATGACAGCTCTGAACTTAAAAATGAATGTTATTTTACATAAATCTATGCCTTAGTTCATCCATGGCATGTCTTTCAACCCCGTTAGTGGGTTTTTTTTTTTTTTTAGCAGTTCTGAAGGGCTGTCTGCTCAATGAGGGGATGACCTGGGCAGGGCAGCTTTCCCTCTCATCTCCCTCAGCATGTCTCTGAGCCCTGGGGCCAGCTGTCCCACTGAGGATTGAGGGACCTGAGGCAGCCCATCCTGAGCCCAGGCTGTGTCAGTTCATAGACGGATGCGTTTTGGAGCGGTGGGCAGCTGGCATGGGCCAGGGACAGGCAGGGTCTCCTTCTCATTCCTTCCCTCCCTTCCTCCCAGAGGTAGCTCAGAGCAGCCTTCAACCCCTACATCTCCAGATCCCTTGACCTGTGCTTCCTGTGTTCAGCTGGTGACCTTGGAGTTTCCCATGGATTCTATCTCCTGTAACCTCTCCTGTAGCAGTTCGTGGATCAGAGGAGGGGTCGGACCCTCTCTGTTTTAGGTCTTCTTCCTGTCCCGCACCAAGCCCACCCACCTTTGCATCTTCCATGTATGTGCTTGGAAGCAAGCCCATCCACAGGGAACCTATTAGCCAAATGGATCCAGGCAATGAACATTGAAGTAGAGATCCAGGATCCATAATAAACCTGCTCTGAAACCTGTCCCAAAGTCTGTGACTCTCTCACACTGAAACAGAAACAATAATAGCTTTCTGGACTGTAAAGTGACATGTGTCTCTACTTCCAATCTTGAATGCATAGGTGCTGAGCCTGGACAGAAAAGGACCATGGCTCCCGTGGGCTGGGATCCACAGTAAGAACTCAGTGAAATCTGAATTCAAGGCATAGAGTGAATAATTATTGTAGAGTGAATCCTCCGAAGTACAGCTTATGCACAGTGCACAGGGAAAGCTTTTTCAAAGAGGTTCCTGAAAGAAAAATCTTTTGTTAAAATTTAGTTTAATTCCAGTAGAGCTAACATACAGTGTTACATTCGTTTCAGGTGTCCAATAGTGATTCAGTAATTCCATATATTACTCAGTGGTCGTCAAGAAAAGTGTCCTCTTAATCCCCTTCATCTATTTCACTCATCCCTCTATTCACCTCCTCTCTGGTAACCATCCGTTTGTTCTCTGTTGTTAAGAGTTTGTATTTTGGTGTGTCTCCTTTTTCTCTTTTAGTTATTTATTTTTGTTTGTTTCTTAAATTCCCTATTAGAGTGACATCGTATGGGATTTGTCTTTCTCTGACTGACTGACTTTAGTTAGGATAATACTCTCTAGCTCCATCCATGTGGCTGAAAATGGCAAGGTTTCATTCTTTTTCAAGCCGAGTAATACTCCATTGTGTGTGTATGTGTGTGTGTCTCTCTCTGTGTGTGTGTGTGTGTGTGTGTGTGTGTGTGTGTGAATACACACATCTATCATCTCATTTGTAAATTTTTCTACAGGCACTTGTGTTGCTTCCATATTGTGATATTGTAAATAATGGTGCAAGACACATAGGGGTGCACGTATCCTTTTAAGTTACTGTTTTCCTATTCTTTGGGTAAATATGTGTAGTGTGATTGTTGGATCATAGGGTAGTTCTATTTTTAATTTTTTGAGGAACCATCATACTGTTTTCCACGGTGGCCATCACAGTTTGCATTCCCACCCACAGTTTGCGAGGATTCCCCTTTATCCACATCCTCCCAATACCTGCTCTTTGTTGTGCTTTTGATGTTAGCCATTCTGACAGGTTTGAGGTATTACCTCATTGTCCTTTGGAATTACATTTTCCTGATGATGGGTGATGGTGAACATCTTTTCACGGGACTGTTGGCCATTTGTATTTCTTCTTTGGAGAAATGTCTGTCCATGTCTTCTGCCTATTTTTTAACTGGATTATTTGTTTTTTGGGGGTCGAGTAGTATCAGTTCTATATGTTTTGGACACTATCCCTTTATTGCATATGATGTTTGCAAATATCTTCTCCCTTTGAGTAGGTTGTCTTATGATTTTTACGTTTTCATTGTTCTTCTGCCATGTGGAAACTATTTATTTTGCTGTATTCCCAATAGTTTATTTTTGCTTTCATTTCCTTTGCCTCAGGACACAGTCTAGAAAAACGTTGGTATGGTCCATGTCAAGAAGTTACTGTCTTCCCTCCTGTAGGATTTTTATGGATTCAGGTCTTATATTGAGGTCTTGAAACTGTTTTGTGTTTGTCTGTATTGTGTAAGAAAGCAGTCTAATTTTATCCTTTTGTGCGTAGCTGTCTAGTTTTCCCAACACCATTTGTTGTAGTGACTGCTCATTTCCCTTTTGATATCGTTGCTTGCTTTGTGGAAGATTCATGGACCACATAATTGTGGGTTTCTGTCTGAACTTGTGTCCTGTTCCTTTGGTCGCTGTGTCCAGTTTTGTGCCGTACTGTCTTGTTAGGATGACTGCAGCTTTGTAGTATAACCTGAAATCTGAAATTGTGAGTCCTCCAGCTTTGTTTTCTTTTCCACATTGCACTGGCTGTTTGGAATCTTTAGTGGTTCCATACAAATGTTTAGGATTGTTTATTCGAGGTCTTTTGTTCTTTAATTTAAATTCAATTAGCCAACTTACAGTACATCATTAGTTTCAGATGTAGTCTTCAATAAATTTTCAGTGGTGTGTAACACCCAGTGCTCATTGTATCGTGTGACCTCCTTAATGCTACTCACCCAGTTACCCCTCCCAACTTCTCTTCCAGCAATCATCAGTTTCTTGCGATAGTTAAGAGTCCATCATGGGTTTTCTCCCTCTCTGATGACTTCCCATTCTATTTTCCCTTCCTTCCCCTATGGTCATCTTCCTTGTTTCTGATATTCCACATAGGAGTGAAAGCATATGATCATTGCCTTTCTTTCATTGACTTATTCCACTCAGCATAATACCCTCCAGCTCCACCCAGGTCGGTGTGATGGTAAGTACTCATCCTTTCTGATATCTGAGTAATATTCTATTATATATATGATCCACATCTTCTTTATCCATTCATCTGTCCATGATCATCTGCACTCCTTCCACAGTTTGTCTATGATGGATATTGCTGCTATGAATACTGGGGTGCATGTGTCCCATCTTCACTACCTCTGTCTCTTTGGGGTCGATACCCAGTAGGGCAATTGCTGGGACATAGGGTAGCTTTATTTATAACTTCTTGAGGAAACTCCGTACCATTTTCAAGAGTGGCTGTACCGGACTGCATTCGCACAGGGGTGTAAGAGGGTTCCCGTTTCTCCACATCCTCTCCAAGATGTGTAGTTTCATTTCTTCTTATTTTTAGATATTCGGCCTCGTGTGATATGGCATCTATAGTGGTTTAGATTTGCATTTCCCTGAAGCCAAGTGATATGAAGCATTTATGCATGTATCTTTTGGTCACCGCTACCTCATCATTAGTGAAGTGACTTCTCATTTTAATCCATCTCAAGACCTAAAGCTGGGTAAGTCTCTGAAGCTGGATGATGCCATCGGTTGGAAGTGTGGAGAATTTCAAAAGATCTCCGTGGAGAGCAAGTTTAAAGGTCAGTGTGAAGCTACTAATTGGATCCGGGGAGATCTCTGAAAGTGGGGATTGCCTGGGATGGGCTGAGGGGGGCCCTCCGATTTTCCTATGAATCCTTGCTGCAGCCCAAAATGGACAGTTTCCTGCTGTGGGGCAGGCTGAGTCCTCTAGTCGTGCAGAGGTGAGCCCAATGCCTGGTGCCTTGGAGGCAGGCAAACGGGGAGGGACCGTCAGCAGAAGACCCAGGGTTAGGTTAGGCCTCAAGGACAGCAGGTCTGAACTGCCCAGTGCTCAGAGAGCTCCCAGGCCGAGTGAGATGAGGGCACAAGGGCGGGTGAGTGTGAGCCTTGGGTTTCATCCGGAAGGGCCCACAAAGGTCGGGGTTCACCAGAAGGGGCTCTCAGGGTTTGCCCCAATTCTTGCCCTGAATGCTCTGTTCCCCAAAATGGTGCAGTTAACTGTGGGCTGCAGGCTGAGTCCTACGGTGGGGCTTGGGTGTCCCCAATCCCCCAGAGTGGCGTGCCAGGACCCTGGGGAGGGACCCCTCTGTGGCCAACCTAGGGTAAGGGTTAGGGTCCAGGAGCCCGGCAGGGACATACTGCAGGCTGTGCGGCGAGCTCTGTGGAGGGCTGAGAGGAGGCCATGGGGGAGGGTGAGCATGGGCCTCAGGGTTGGGGCACGGGGGACTGCCAAAAGTGGGGATGGGCTCTGGGGGCCTCCCCAAATTCTCGTGCCCTGTAGGCTCCGTAGAGCCCCCAGGGGCACGGTTTCCTGTCGGGTGGCAAGCTGAGTCCTGCGGTGGGGCACAGGTATCCCAATTCCCCAGGGCTGCAGTGTAAGCCTCCTGGGGAGGCCCCCACACCCACGGCCGCGCTAAGGCTAGGGTTAGGCCCCAGGAACCCCGCAGGCCTGATCTGCTGGCTGTATGGCTAGTTACCCGGGCTGAGGTGAGGGTGTGGGGAGGGTGAGCGTGGGCCTCAGGGTTGGGGTGCGGGAGGCCGCCATTGTTCGCTGGTGGCTCAGGAGGGCCCTCCTGGTTCTCCCACCCTGAATGCTCTATGGCCTCCCAAGGTGCACGGTTTCCTGCGTGGTGGCAGACTGATTCCTGCTGTGGGGCTCAGGTGTCCCGAATCCCCGCGGCTGCGACTTCAGGCTCCTGGGGAGGGGCCCCTCCACAAATGAACTAGGGTTAGGGTTTGGGCCCAGGAACCCCGCAGGCCAGATCTGCCCACTATGTGGCGAGCTCCGCCGCGGTCTGAGGTGAGGGTGCGGGGTGGGGTGAGCATGGGCTTCAAGGTTGGGTTTAGGAATCGCCGAAGTTCGCCTGGGGCTCTGGGAGCCCTCCTGGTTCTCCCGCCCTGAATGCTCTACAGCCTCCCAAGGGGCACTGTTTCCTGTGAGCTGGCAGGCTTTATCCTGCAGTGGGGCTCAGGTGTCCCCAGTCCCTGGGGCTGTGGCACCGGGCCCCAGGGGAGGGGCCCCCCCAGCCGACATAAGGACAGGTCTAGGCCCCAGGAACCCGACAGGCCTGATCTGCCAGCTCTGCGACGAGCTCGGTGGCAAGCTGAAGGGAAGGCGTGTGCGGCGGGATGAGCGTGGGCCTCAGGGTTGGGGTGTAGGGGGCCACCGAGGATCGCTTGGGTCTCAGGGGGGCCCTACCAGTTCTCTTGCACGGGATGCTCTGTGGCGCCCCAAGGGGCATGGTTTCCTGAGGGGTGGCAGGCTGAGTCCCGTGGTGGGGCTCAGGTGTACCCAATCCCCGGGGTTAGGGTATGGATCAGGGTATGGATTAAGGTTAGGGTATGGGTTACGGTTAGAGTACGGGTGAGGGTAGGGGTTAGGGTTAGGGTAAGGAGAGGGTACGGGTTAGGGTTGGGTTTAGGGGTTACAGGTTAGAGGTTATGGGTTAGGGTACAGATTAGGGTTTAGGGTATGGGTTAGGGTTTAGGGTTTGGGTTTAGGGTTAGGGTTAGGGTTGGAGTACGGGTTAGGTTTAGGGTACAGGTTAGGGTTAGGGTACGGGTTAGGGTACGCATTAGGGTACAGTTTAGGGTACGGGTTAGTGTACGATTTAGGGTAAGTGTTGACATACGGATTTGGGTATGGTTTAGGGTACGGGTTAGGGTTACGGTACGGGTTAGGGTTAGGGTATAGTTTAGGGTTATGGTGCAGGTTAGGTTACGGTTTAGGGTTGGGGTTAGGGTACGCGTTAGGGAACGGGTTAGGGATAGGGATAGGGTATGGTTTATAGTTAGTGTATGGGTTAGGGTTCGGGCTAGGGTACAGGTTAGGGTTAGGTATGGGTTAGGGTCTGGGTTAGGGATAGGGCACGGGTTAGGGTATGGGTTTGGGTACGGGTTAGGGTATGGGTTAAGGTTAAGGTAAGGGTACTGGTTAGGGTTAAGGTACGGGTTACAGTTTAGGGTTTAGAGTTACGGTTAGGGTACAGGTTAGGGTTAGGGTACGGGAAGGGTTAGGGTACGGTTTATGGTACGAGTTAGGGTATGGGTTAGAGTCCGGGTTTAGGGTTTAGGGTTAAGGTTAGGGTACAGGTTAAGGTACTTGTTAGGGTTACGGTTAAGGTTAGGGTACGGTTTAAGTTATGGGTTAGGGTACAGTTTAGGGTTAAAGTTAGGGTACGGGTTAAGGTATGGGTTAGAGTACGTGTTACGGTTACGGTTAGAGTTAGGGTACAGTTTAGGGTTAGGGTTAGGGTACAGGTTAGGGTTAGGGTTAGGGTACGGGTGAGGGTACAGGTTAGGGTTAGGTTTAGGGTTAGCTTACGGGTTAGGGGTAGGGTTAGCTGAAGGGGTAGGGTGAGGGGTAGTGTTAGGGGTATGGTAGGGGTTGGGGTAGGGTTAGGGTTTAGGGTTAGTGTTTGGGGTTTGGGGTTAGTGGTTAGGGTTAGGGTTTCATGTTTAGGGTTTCGGGATTAGGGTTAGGGCTTAGGGTTTAGGGTTTAGTGTTAATGTTAGGGTTTAAGGTTTAAGGATTAAGGATTAAGGTTTAGGGTTAGGTTTAGGGTAGGGTTAGGGTTAGGGTAAGGGTTAGGGGTTAGAGTTACGGTTAGGATTAGGGTTTAAGGTTCAGGGTTTAAGGTTATGGGTTAGGGTTTAGGGTTAGTGTTAGACCTCAGTAGGCCAGCAGGACTGATGCGCCGGCTGTGCGGCGAGCGGAGTTGTGGGCCGAGGTGAGGGCGCTGGCGAGCGAGGGAATAGTATGCAGTGTTTTGGCGCGAGGGGCCTTTTACGTCACTAGAGGCTCGGAGGACCCTGCCCGTTCTCCCGCCCTGAATGACCGGAGGCGCCCCTAGCGACCTGTGTGGTGGCGGGGTGTCAGTGTGAGTCTGGCAATGCGGTTTAGGTGTCCCCAATGCTGTGCATTGCAGCGCAAGGCCCCTTGGGAGGGGCCCCTCTAGGGCCGTCCTAGGGTTAGTGTTAGCACCCAGGAGTCCGGCAGGCATGTTCCGCCAGCTGTGCGGTAGCAGAAGGCCAGGCCGAGGTGAAGACGCCAGCGAGCTGGAGCGTGGGCCCAAGCATTTTGGCACAGGGGGGCCTTGGAAGGTCGCCGGGGGATTGGAGGGCCCTGCCGGTTCTCCCGCCCTGAATGGCCAGAGGCGCCCTTAGCGGCCCGGGTGGTGGCAGGGCGGCACGGTGAGTATAGCGCTGGGGCTCGGGGGTCCCCAATCCCTGGCGTTGCTGTGCCAGGCCCCTTGTGAGGTTCCGCTCGGGGGCCAACCTAGGGTTAGGGTTAGCCCCCAGGAGGCTGGCAGGCCCGATCCGCTGGCTGTGCGTGAGCAGAGGGGCGGGCCGAGGTCAGGGCGCTGGTGAGCAGGAGCATGGGCCCAAGCATTTTGGCGCATGGGGGCTTAGAAGTTCACTGGGACTCGGAGGGCCCTGCCCGTTCTCCCACCCTGAAAGACCGGCAGCACGCCTAGTGGCCTGGTTTGCAGCGGGACGGCAAAGTGAGTCCTGGCTTGGGCTCGGGGGTCACCAATCCCTGGCACTGAGGCACCAGGCCCCTTCGAAAGGGCCCCTCATAGGCCACCCTAGGGGTAGTGTTAACCCCCAGGAGGCGGGCAGGCCTGATGTGCCGGCTGTGCAGCGACCGGAGGGGCGGGCCAAGGTGAGGGCGCTGGGGAGCGGGAGCGTGGGCCCAAGCGTTCTGGCGCAGGCGGCCTTTGAAGGTCGCCGGGGGCTCGGAGGGCCCTGCCCGTTCTCCCACCCTGAAAGACCGGCAGCACGCCTAGTGGCCCGGGTTGCGGCAGGGCAGCAGGGTAGAGTCTGGCGCTGGGGCTTTGGGGTCCCCAATCCCAGGTGTTGCGGCGATAGGCGACTTGGGATGGGCCCCTCGGTGGCCGAACTAGGGTTAGAGTTTGCACCGAGGAGGCCGGAAGTCCGGATCCACCCGCTCTGCAAGGAGCGGAGGGGTGGGCTGAGATGAGGGCGCTGGCGAGCAGGAGCGTGGACCCAAGCGTTTTGGTGCTGGGGCCTTCAAAGGTCGCCGGGGGCTCGGAGGGCCCTGCACGTTCTTCCGCCCTGAATGCCCGACGGCACACCTAGCGGCCCGGGTTGCAGAGGGGCAGCAGTGTGAGTCCGGTGCTAGGGCTCAGGGGTCCCCAATCCCCGGTGTTGCAGCGCCAGGCCCCTTGGAGGGGCCCCTCGGGTGCGACCTAGTGTTAGGGTTAGCCCCCAGGAGGCCCTCAGGCCCGATTCGCCAGCTGTGTGGCGAGCGGAGGGTCGGGCGGAGGTGAGGCCGCTGGCGAGCAGGAGCATGGGCCCAGGAGTTTTCGAGGGGGGGTCCTTCGAAGGTCGCCAGGTGCTCAGAGGGCCGTTCACGTTCTTCCGCCCTGAATGACAGGTGACTACCCTGGCGGCCCGGTTAGAGGAGGGGCGGTAGGGTGAGTCTAGCGCTGGGGCTCGGGGTCCCCAGTCCTCGGCGTTGGGGTGCCAGGCCCCTTCGGAAGGGCTCTAGGGGGCTGACCAAGCATTACTGTTAGCCCCCAGGAGGCTGGCAGACCCGATCTGCCGGCTGTGTGTCGAGCAGAGGGGCAGGCCTAGGTGAGGGCGCTGTCGAGCGGGAGTGTGGGCCCAAGCGTTTTGGCACGGGGGGCCTTCGAATGTTGCCAGGGGCTTGGAGGGATCTGCCCGTTCTCCCTCCCTAAATGACCGACAGTGCTCCTAGTGGCCTGGGTGGTGGCGGGGCGACACGGTGAGTCCGGCGCTGGGGCTCGGGTGTCCCCAATCTCAGGCATTGTGGTGTCAGGCCCCTTCAGAGGGGCCCCTCAGGGGCCAACCTAGGGTTATGGGTAGCCTCCAGGAGGAGGGCAGGCCTCATCCACCGGCTCTGCACGAGTGGAGGGGCGGGCCAAGGTGAGGGCACTGAGGAGCAGGAGCATGGGCTCAAGCGTTTTGGATGGGGGGGCCGTTGAGTGTCGCCATGGACTCAGAGGGCCCTGCCCATTCTCCCGCCCTGAATGACCAGCGGCACCCCTAGCGGCCCGGGTGGCAGCGGGGCGGCAGGGTGAGTCCGGCGCTGGGGCTCGGGGGTCCTTAATACCCAGCGTTGCGGCGCCAGGCCCCTTGGGCGGGCCCCTCGGGGGCCGACCTAGGGTTAGGGTTAGCACGCAGGAGGCTGGCAGGCTCGTTCCACCATGTGCGGTGAATGGAGGTGTGGGTCGAGGTGAGGTAGCTGGTGAGTGGGAGTGTGGGCCAGAGCATTTTGGTTTTGGCTCGGGGTGCCTTCGAAGGTCCCAGGTGGCTCGGAGGGTGCTGCCCGTTCTGTCGCCCTCAAGGACTGGCGACGCCCCTAGTTCCCCATGTGGCGGTGGGGTGGCAGGGAGCTTCCGGCGCTGGGACTTGGGGGTTCCCAATCCCTGGCATGCGGCGCCAGGCCACATGGGAGGGGCCCCTTGGGGGCGACCTAGGGATAGGGTTAGCCCCCAGGAAGCCAGCAGGCCTGATCCGCCAGCTCTGCAGCGAGTGGAGGGGTGGGCCGAGGTTAGGGCGCTGGCGGGCAGGAGTGTGGGAGCCAGAGTTTTTGCGTGGGGGGCCTTCGAATGTCGCAGGGTGATCGGAGGGCCCTGCCCATTCTCCCTTCCTGAATGGCAACGACCCTATTGCCCTCGGTGCCTATGGGGTGGCAGAGTGAGTACAGCACTGGGGCTCGGGGGTCCCAAATCCACGGCATTGCGGTGCCAGGATCCTTGGGAGGGGCCCCTCGGGGGTGACCTAGGGTAAGTGCTAGCCCCCAGGAGTCTAGGAGGCCCGTTCCGCCAGCTCTGCAGCAGGCGGAGGGGCAGGCCGAGGTGAGGGCGCTGGCGAGAGGGAGTGTGGGCCCAAGCATTTTGGCACAGGGGCCTTCGAAGGTCGCCGGGGGCTTGGAGGGCCCTGCCCGTTCTCTTGCCCTGAAAGACTGGCGGTGCCCCTAGCAGCCTGGGTTGCCGCGGGGCAGCAGGCTGACAAAGGTGCTGGGCTCGGGGGCCCCAATCCCCGGCGTTGTGGCACAAGGCCCCTTGGGAGGGGCCCCTCGGGGGCCGAGCTAGGGTTAGGGTTCGTCCCCAGGAGACCGGCAAGCCCGGCTATAAGTGGTTCAGGCAATGTAACAAAAATGCCATACACTTATCTGTAAGAAATAACAGTGTACAGGAACCCTCTTAGCCCTAACATCATCCTTTCTGAATATGGAAGCCAGCCCCAAAGTGGTCGTGGAAGTCTGACGAAAGGGCTAAGCACTTTTCTCTGAGTCACCACACTATACAGGGAAAGACCAATGTACATCTTCTTTCACGAGTAGGAAGCATTAATGAAAAGGTTCTGGAATTTCGAGGACTCTGACCCATCCTTATTGGTAATAAACCATCGTGTACAGGAAAACACCTTCAACTCTCATCAGTCTCCTCAATCCTGACTCCCATTCAACTTTGGATGTGTAGGACTAGGGAAATGTCCACATCTTATTGCTAAGAAAGAACGATGTCAGGGTAATGCCCTTCAAGTCACATCAGCCTTCCTGAAGACGGAAGCAGGAATCAAGGTGGTTATATTACCATGAGGTAAGGAAGATGTGCATAGAAGTGAGAAACAACAGTGGGCAGGACCTCTCTTCCAAGGAACAGTATCTTTGCTTAATGTTCAATCCCTATGGTAAGTGGTTGTGGGCATTTGTGAGGTCAAAATCTTGAGTGTTTTGTAAAACCTCTTGGCCATTCACAGATGAGACTAAGGTAGTTGGGGACTCCTAGGCAGTGATTTGTCCACTGTCAAAAATATGAAAAGATAAAAGAGACAGATGAGGTCTCCTCAGGCATTGTCCTTTATCCTC
The DNA here is from genome assembly GCF_024610735.1 of Ursus americanus. Lineage (NCBI taxonomy): Eukaryota > Metazoa > Chordata > Mammalia > Carnivora > Ursidae > Ursus > Ursus americanus. Next base: position 1,239,069 of record NW_028273646.1, on the reverse strand, counting down.
ATCCTCCGTGAGGATGGCCATCTCTGGACAGCTCAGTGGCAGGGTCTCATTCACAGTGGGGGCATCTGTTCCTCACAGACATCAGGCAGGGAAATGGATTTGGTTCTCTGTGCCAGCCCAGCCACAGCTGAGTGTCACAGCACCCTCTCGTGGGCTCATAAGAGTTTCATTGTCACCAGGCAGGTCATTGTATTTGATAAACCACTGTGAGAGTTTGCAATCGCCTTCATCTGCAACCTCCTAGAGGCAAATGCAGGTGTCTGGTACCATGTGAAGTCATGTGAAGGCATTGTGAGAAATTGTCCTTTTGCTTAAGAAAAACATGGCTGGGGCTCCTGGCTGGCTCAGCCAGTTAAGCATGTGCCTTTGGCTCAGGTTATGTTCTCAGGGTTCTGGGATCGAGCCCGGGTTCCGTGTTCAGCAGGAAAGGAGTTAGGGAAATAGCTTAGAACCCACAGAGAATGTGAATAAAGGGGAGTGAAATGGAATTTGGTCTGTGTTTTGCTTTAGGGATTGGAAGTTAGTTTTTTTCTCAATTGTGATTGTTCTTGAAACAGAGAAGCTGTATTGGTTTTTTTTTACCTTTAATTTTTTTCTAATAATAATTTTTTATTATGATATGTTAGTCACTATACAGTATTTCCTTAGTTTTTGATGTAGTGTTCCGTGATTCATTATTTGCATATAACACCCAGTGCTCCATGCAATATGTACCTTCCTTAATACCCATCACTGGCCCATCCCAATCCCCCACCCCTCTCCCCTCTGAAGCCCTCAGTTTGTTTCCCAGAGTCCATAGTCTCTCGTGGTTCATTCCCCCTTCTGTTTAGGGTCCATTGTCTAAAGGGACAGACAGTGGAAGTTCACCAAATATAAGATCGAAATTTCATTGTTCATTATAGATGCCGCTAAGTAGTTCCCAGACATTTCATTCTACTGTAGTAATTCATTATACCTGTGAAGGTGCACGTGGAAGACAATTGATGCATGCATACTGGTAATAAAACACGCCCCTCAGTAGTAGAATAAGAGAGGATGCATATGTGTAAAATTATTCGACTACAGCGTCCATGCTGTCCCTTTGGTTCCTTATTATCTATGAAATTGGACAATTTTTGTTCTCTAGGCTTAAAACTCATTGTCAGTATTTAGAGTTTTTCAATGCTGATCTTCTCCTGTATAAGTTACCAAAACCTAAAATATGTATGAACTTTAAAAAACGCTATATTGAAAATGACAGCAGGGAAGTTCCATTTTGTGAATATTGTGTCAATGGATCTCTATTTTGACATCAGTGTTCATTAGAAATGATGACATTTCATGTGAGTATAAATATCAATGTGAAAAAGAAAAGGTAGGAAGAACCTTGAATGTTTAAGTAATTGCTGAAATGACAGGTGTGTGTGTGTGTGTGTGTGTGTGTGTGTGTGTGTGTGTGTGTGTAATTGATTTTCAGTGAGTGGTTCAGCTTCTTGTAGGGCCTCCGAGCGAGCCCAGGTGAACCTTTCAATGAGTTGGTATCTGTTTTCAGAACATGGGAATCTCTTAGTCCAATAGTCAATCAGGCAAGCTTTGAGGTCTTGAAGAGTTTCAGTCCTCAGCGATGGTGTTGCAGACCCTTGTGAGCAAACCCTAGGGTATGCTCAGAGCCCTCATTAGCTGGTACCAACGTGTGACGATTTCAGACAGCATTTCCCAAAGAAGTACCTCTTGAGTCTCTGTCCTTGTCAGTTCCCTACACTTCCTTACACTAGTTATGTGATCAGTGTGTTTCAGGATAATCCCCCCATGTGATTTTTGCTATTTCCTACTAGTCCTATCTGTTTCTCATGTTCTTCTTTTATGGTAGGTGTTGGGAAGCAACCTGTGTGGTGTAGGAAGGGGTGTGGTAGTTGTCTGCCTTCAGAGGACCGAATGATGCCTAGAAATTGTACTGTAGGTTGAGGTCAATTGTCCATCCTCTGAGTGTCAGGAATTCCATCACTTTACTTTGATGCTAGTCTGTTCTTCAAGCTGTCCTCAGAAATAAGGACGTCATCCATCTAGGGAATACTGGTTTGTGTGTATGTTTTCATTTTAGGAAAGGCTTTTTCTGTTCCTGAAAATAATACTGTAGAGTACCCTTTCTGGGTTTTATTGGACATCAGTCAATCTTTTGTGAAGTATTCGTTTATAAATAGACTTTTTATGGTTGATGAGCAGGAATTCTTTATTGACAAGTCTTTGTCAGTGTGTATATTGCAAATCTTTACTTCCCAGACTGTGGTTCACTTTTTCATTTTCTTATGGTCATAAGATAAGGAGAAATGTCACATTTTTATGAAGTCCCACTGAATTCTTTTAAATGGTTAGTGCACCATATGTCCTACCCCATGATTGACAGGTTCTGCATTTTCTTTCAGAAACTGTCCAATGGGAAGCTACAATCCATCTCAAATTTATAAATTGCATTTTTAATTCTAATAGGGTATTTATAGTCTGGTTTGTATTTTCTATGTACACAATCATATTATCTGTGAATAGTTACAATTATCCCCTCAATTCTTATACTTTTTGTTTCCCTTGCCTTCTAACAGTGGTAGATTCTCCGATGCCATGTTGAATAGAGCAACATTGTTTGAAGATTTTAATATACCTTTCTCAATATCTGACAGAAAAAGCAGACAAAACGTTGGTAAAAATGTGACCTAATTGACATATAGGGAACATTCCATAATAAGTGCAGAATACATTATTTTCAAGTGGTCATAGACTCTTTACCCAAATAGATGATAGATGGGGCCACGAATCAATGCTACAAATGTTAAACCCTGAAATTAACTAGATTCTATTCTTAGACCACAGGCGAATTGAGCCACAGTCATAGCGAAAAGAAAACCAGGAAGTCCTTCAATGTTTAAAATTAAATGGAACTTTGCTACATATCCTAAAGGTGAGAGAGGGAATCTCAATGGAAATTCTGAACCTTTTCTACATGAGGGCTCACACACAATGGCACTTTCTTTGTGAAGAGCATTATAATAACCTAGACAGGAGTTGAGCCTTAAGTCAGAATTCTGCCTGCCCCAGCCACACCTGGCAGCCTTGGCCTGTGGTCCCCCTCAGCTGTCCTTTCTGGTGGCCCTGAGCTAAGGGGGTGAACATGGCCGTATGGAAATTAGAAGCTCCCCACTCTTAGTGATGACGTTGCTATCGTATTGTCCTCACCAGTCCAACAACATGATTTCTGAGTGAAACACGACACAAGAGCGACTTCTTGGCCTTCCTTCAGGTTTGAAAATCATCTGGTGAGTCATCTATTAGAAATATGGATTCAACATGTGTTCTTTCTTCTAGAAAAGAAATAGACCCAATAGCAATTATGTGTTCCTTAGCACCTGTTCCTGAGAGACATCATACTGGCTCTTTGTAGCATTCTGCCTCTTAAACTTCTCAACTAGGGTGTAGATATTTTTAGGCACATTTTCAGACGGTTAGAAAGGGACTCAGATGATATGAGTCACAGAGGATTTTAGTGTCAGAAACCTAAGTGGGATCCCCAAATTGACTCCAAATCCCTTGTTGTTCCATACAGGGTACTATTTCCCTCTTATCTCTGGTCTTCTCGATCTGGAAACCTATCAAGTATCAGGATTTTCTTGTCATGTGGACAACTGGAACGAATTCAGCGGGCCTTTTCACCTCTGCCCATGGTGATCATTAAGATCATTATCTTAGTGGAGGACCTCTGGGTAAGATACTCAAAGATCCTTAGGAATAGAGACAGTATAATATTTTTCTGGTATTAAAGTTACTGAAACCAACTATCTTTTTTAGTCCATTCAGGCTCTGGTATGTTCAGAGGGTGCTGTAAAACAGGTCTGAAATAGTATTTAAAAACACTCAGCTCAGCCTCTTCTACAAAGTGAGCCAATGCTTATAAACATGGCTAAAATATTCCCTTACCTACGATGACTCCCCAGCCATCGTAGTGTTTATATGGTATGACTGTGACTTACATTAGTCAACATTTGCAGAGAAAGAACTTAGTGCATCCAGGGGGCACTTCATGTTGAAATTAGTTTGTGACAACGAGCTACTGTGTTTTATTCTGCAGTCCAAGGGAATGGTGCCAGACATCTCTAAGGAGTTCTAGCAGTTCTACAATTCTGATTTTAAGTGGTCTGTGTGCTTCAGAGATTTGGTCAGGAGAAGGGCAGGAGTCCAGAGACTGTGAACACTTCTGTTACATGTGCTGACCATGGAGCAGGTAGCTTTCTGTGGGCATCATTTTGATTTCTTGGTACTGTTGTGAAGGTGCTTTTGTCTCAAATTCCTCCATTTAGGAGTAATTATAATGATGAAAGTAATTTTTATCTTATATCATCTGTGGGCCCTGATCCTGGGATCCCAGGGAAGCTATCCTTTAACATTTTACCCGGTTCAAAATGATTGGGCAAAACCTCAAATCATGGGCCCTATTTCTGCCCCAAGCACATGTTGTACATCTGCTTCAAGAAGAAAACAATAACCAAAAATGCCAACATGAAGATAAGAAAAAATAAAGAACCTCTTTGGCTCCCATAAGATTAAAGTCATACTGACATGTACATACTGAACATGCATGAAATCATTGCATTTCCTAAAGCCCAAGCCTTGGAGGGTCTGAGAGCCACTGATCTTGCCCAGAACCAGGCACACCCCAGCAGGGAGGTCTGGTGCAGAAAGGGAAGGGGCAGGACTCTGAGGGTGGTCTGCAGCTAGAGTGGTCCCTGGAATGGGCCAGGTGTGTGTGGGGAGCCCAGCCCAGGACCCCACCTATGCCTATGCTGGGTGTTGGGTAGAGGAGGCACCTCTTGGGGCCCCTGCACTTTCAGGGTTCCAGGGGCTTGAGGGCGGCTTGCCTGGCTTCCCAGGGGCTGGGGCACCACCCTCCCTGACAAATCACCTCTTGGGAGTGGAGCTACGTCTCTGTGGGCTGTTCCAGAGTTGCAGTGGGGTGCAAACCTGGGACAGAAGAAGGGGAACTGGGAGAGAGAGAGTTGCCCTGCGGAGGTCCCGGCTGGTTAGAGAGCAGCGTGCACCGTGGGTGGGGGGGTCTGGGGGTAGGGTGCGCCCCAGGTGGGAGGCAGGGTTCTGGAAGGGCACCTGGAGAGGGTTCATTGTGGGAACTCAGGTGAGTTTTCTTTTTCCTTTTAAAGTCTCTTCTGCCCCATGTTCTCAACTGGCCTTATTCCCCATACCTGTGAACTCCAGGGCGCCCACTCACCTGAGCTTTTGTGGGATTGGTTGCAGAATTTCAGGGTTTCCCCTGTTCCCCGGGAAGAGTGCGGGTAAGGACCTCACAGAGTCCCCACCTTCAGTGATGTGTCCCACGGTTCTCTGACACAGTGCAGGTGATGCATCTTGAGAAGTACCCCAAGTTCAGCAGGGTGTGCCCTGGTCCCCCAGGCACAGGTGTGGCAGTAGCAAGCCCCAGAGCCGTCCCCCAACTTCAGCATTTTGCCCCGTGTGCCCCCAGGTTAGTGGTAATTGGCTGTTAGAATCATGCAGGAAAATCCTCCAGGTGGGGGCCTGAAGGAGGGCGTAAACCAGACCCCACTCTAATTGCATTGGGAATAGATGAATTGAGGGTTTCTTTAGAAGAGTAAGTCTGCTTTCCAGAAAAGGCAAGGTCATTGGTCTATTGAGAATGAAGATAATTACTGATATACAACAAGTATGTGTTGCCCCTGCACCCAGAAACCGAAGCAGGTGTGCAGGCTATAGGTCAGAGGTGCCTTCTTCTCCCCAGCTGACAGCACTTCTCTGCTCTGGCTACAAGACACCCGAGGTTTTGAACGTCAGCATCGGAGTCAGCGAGGCAGCTTGTCACAGGACGCCAGTGTTCAGAGAAAGCACAGGTATGTTTGGCAAAATGTCCTATCTATGTCAGGGCTGGAGGTAAAACCTCTCATTATCCCAAAACCTCCTGGGCTTTTCTCTTTTCTCTAGTTGAGCCACAAAGTAAAATTGAAGTAGCTGTCAGCATTCTGGGTTTGGTGCAAGAATTACTTAGTTTCCCTGGAGGTAGAACTTTGCAGGGGATCACAATTTCTGTCCATTTATTGCTGACAAATGTATTTTGACCATCTGTTTCCTAGGAACCCTCTTTTATTAGAAAGGGAAGGTGAGATTCACTCTGTGCCTGTTTGTAACATCTAATTTGTTCCTTCATCTAACAGTGTTTATTCAATTGGGCCTAAGATATGGTTTAGTGGCCAGTATCTAGAGTTAGGTGGCTTTTTTCATCTGATACAGACTTGGATGATGTCATTTGACAAAGGTGATGTTTCATCATTGATTAGTTTATTCATCAGAAGAGTTAAAATTAGGGTGGAGGGAAAATTCAAAATTATCCAAACCGGCCTGTTCCTGTTTAAAAGTTGAGCTTGACTTTCTAGTTTTACTAAATGTATTATCTCGATATTTTGAGGTGCCATATTCTCTCTGTAGATTCTTTGGTGGTGGAGTCAGAAGGAGAGTCTGGGAATTCTTTTGGATAGTGGCATGCTGGTGGCTTCAAGGGGCTTGGCGTCAGGAGCCTTGGGGTGAAGTCTGCAACTGCTTGCCTGACCCTTGGTGCATCTCACAGGTGTTTTGTTGCCTCTTATGAAATTGCCGGCAGATAATGTTCTGCTTAAAGGGGAACCCTCCCATCCTGTTGGTGGGAATGCAAAGTGGTGCAGCCAGTCTGGGAACCAGTGTGGGGGTTCCTCAAAAAGTTAAACATTGAACAACCACATGATCCAGCAATTGCTGTCCTACGTATTTACCCAAAGGATAAAAAAATGCAGATTCGAAGGGGGTCCATGCACCATAATGTTTATAGCAGCAATGTCCACAGTAGCCAAACTATGGAGAGAATCCCAAAGTCCATGCACTGATGAATGGATAAAGCAGATGTGGGATACATATATATAATGGAATATGACCCAGCTTCAAAAAGAATGAAATCTTACCATTTGCAAGGATGTGGATGGATCTAGAGTGTATTAAGCTAAGCAAAATCAGTGAGGAAAGACAAATATCCTATGCTCTCACGCTTGTGGAATTTCAGAAAAAAAACAGATGAAGAGAGTTGAGGGGTGATGAGAGAGGCAAACAAGGAAATAGACTCAACCTTGGAGAACAAACTGAGTGTTGCTGCAGGACATGGGCGTGGGGGTAAGAGTTAAATGGGTGAGGGGTATTAAGGAGGAATCTTGTGATGAGCACCGGGTACTGTATGCAGGTGAGGAATCACTAAATCTTACACCTGAAGCGAATATTCCATGGCATGTGAACTAACTGGAATTTAAGTAAAAGAAGAAAGGAAAAAGTGTTCTGCTTCATGAAGAGTGAGGTAAAGTTGTAGTGATTTGGGCTGTACTATTCTATAGATGAGAGTTGTAGAACACCCTGTTGTAGGATACACTAGTTTCTTATCACATAAGGATTCCTCAAAAATCTGCAATGAAAGATTCAGGTCTCAGAGCATGTTCATGTTCCACTGATATGTTACAGTTTGCACAGGTAGGAAAGAAGGTGGAGAGAAAGGCAACAGAAGGGGAAAGTAGGTGTGAACCTTTCATTAGTTAGCGTTATATCTTTCTCATGAAAGTCTTGCGCCAGTGTGATTTTGGAAGCAGAGTGGGAATCCGGGAGCTTTGCAGGAGATGGGGGAGTTCCAGGTCTGGGTAAAGCTGACAGGGGGCCCAGAGGAGAGCTGAATGCATTCTGCAGCAGGATGTGGGCAGGGTGGGCTCCAGGTGTGGCTATGGGTCTCCTGGGTGAGAGTTGTGACAGGTGTGGGCTGTGTGCAAGTTCCTGGCTGAGGACAAGTGAGGCACAGGCGGAGAGCTGGCAGAGAACCTTTTTCTGGGCCACCAGCCTCACCCAACACACACAGTCTCATCTTCTGTCCCTGACGCTCCAATTCAGACTTCTCCGAAGGTGAGTGAGAACACATCAAGAGCATTCGAAACAGAAGGGAAAGCATGTGCAATGGCTCTGGGGCAGGAGAATTCCAGGTATGTCCAGGAGCAGCAAGAAGGCCCTGTGGCCACAGGAGACAGCTTAGGACATGAGCTCAGAGAGGTGACAGAGTGTGACAGAAAGCCATTCCAGGGCTATATCCCCATGAGACCCTGTTTCACTGGGCCATCCTGGCTACAATGTTGAGAACGGATGACAGAGGGTTGAAGATGGCAAGGCAGGTCAATGACGAAGCTTTAACAGGAACTCAGGCACTGTGGACCAGACAGGTGGCCTTGGATGGAGTGGTTAGACCTATTCTGGGTCCATTTTGAAGATACAGCTCACAGGATTTGCTGATGGGTTAGCTATTAGGAGCAGGAGAACGGAGGAATTAGGGTAACTCCCAGCTTTTGTGGGTTGTCGTGATCGAGAGGAAGGAGAGGGTTTCTCGGGAGGTAGGAGGTAGTCCGTGTTCCGCATGCTGAGGAAGGTGCCTTTCCCGGTGGGTCTGCTGAGGTTTGTGTCTGGGAGAACCTTTCACATCTCGTCCCTCAGCAATGCTCAAGTACAAGTATCCCCCATTTTTAAACGTTCATAGTAAGACACTGGGATTTCTTGAAAAACTATGTTATTACCCAGCTTCAGTAAGAGGAAGAGACCTGAAGAGGATTTCCCTCTTATGAAAAAAGGTGAACAGTGAGAATCGCATTCAGCATCTGTTTTGGGGAGAAGCACGACAAAGGCGGTGTGCTCCCCAACCAGCTCCTTCCGCTGGGAACTGCTCTCCGCATCCAGCCACCAGCACTTTGAATTGTGTTTGTGAGCCTCTGCTGTGCTTTATCTTCATTTATGCTGGGCCTCCATTGGAAACTTGTGTGCTGAGGCCTAAGAAAAGCCAAAGAGAAGGAATTTTGGAGTCTGAGCACACTGTCTAATTGTTCCATGTAAATTAATGGCCATTCCTTCTTGACACCATTTCTGCTGTGCAAGGTTTCTCAGAAGCTCTGTACTTTCAAAGAGCAGGGAAACCTATACCCCATGCTGTGGGGTTAGTTTTAGTCTCCATGCTGGACAGAACATTTCATGACTGTCGGATTTCTCACTCAAACATTGAGACTTTGACCGCCTTCACCCGTTTCTACCACCCCATCCCCGAATCTGGCACCTACCAATCTGCTCTCAGTATCTATGTGTTCAGTATTTGTTTATTCCACGTGGAATGTACATGAGAGCATCTGGTATTGGACTTTCTGTGTCTGAGTTACTTGGCATAAGGCCCCCAAGGTCTGTGTTTCCATGTCTGGTTCTTGTGAATAATGCTTTAGTGAATGTGGGAGTGCATCTGTCTTTTTGAGGCAGTATTTTTGTGTTCTCCGAATCAATACTCAGTAGAGCCATTACTGGGTCATGTCGTAGTTGCTTTTATTTTTTCAGGAACCTCCATACCGTTTGTCACAGTGGCTGCACCAATTTCCATTCCCACCAACAGTGCACAGTGTCTCCTCGTCTGCACACCCTTGACCCCACTTGGTGTCTGTCTCTGGGACAATTGCTGTTCCAACAGTTGTGAGCGGATAGCCGATTGTGGGTTTGACTGATGTTTCCCTGACGATGATTAGTGATGCCGAACAACTTTTTCTGTCTGTTGGCACCTGTGTGCCATCTTTGGAAGGTATCTATTCACATATTCCCCACATTTTTTATACTTTTTTTTTTGTTTTGATTTGTATGAGTGTTGTGTGCATTTTGGATATTAGCCTCTTCTCACACATATGATTCACAGATATTTTTTTCTTATTGGGTCAGTGGCCTTTTAAGTTTTTGATGGTTTCTTTTGCCGTGTGGAAGATTTCAGTTTAATGTTGTTCCACTTGTTTATTTTTGCTTTTGGTGCCTTTGCATTTGGTGTCCGATCTGAAGACTCTTTGCCAAAACCAATGTCAAGAGACTTAGTACCTGTGTCTTCTTGGAGGTTTATGGATTCAGGTCTTATGTTCAAATCATTCATCCATTAAAAATTTTGTGTGTGGTGTAAGAAAGTGACCCAGTTATATTCTTCTGCATTTAGTGTCCAGTTTGCCTGTTACCGCTCACTGAAGACACAGTCCTTCCCTCATTGCATATCTTCTGCTGCTGTGTCGTAAGTTAGGATCATCTACGTGTGGGTAAGTTTCTGAGCTTTCTGTTCTGTTTCACTGACCTGGTGTCTGTGTTTATGCCAGTACCATCCTGTTTTGATGACAACAGCTTTGTAATCTAGCTTGAAATACAGGTGTGTGTTGACTGCACCTTTCTTTCTCCAGGTTGCTTTGGGTATTTGGGGTCTTTTGTGATTCCATACAAGTTTGAGGGCTGTTTTCTATTTCCTCGAATAATGCCACTGGAATTCAGATAAGGATTTCATCACATCTGTCAATTGCTTTGGGTACGATGGACATGTTCACATAATTAACTTTTCCAGTTAAGGAGCATGGCGTAAGCTTCCATTTGTTTGTGTTGCCTTCCAAATCTTTGACCCATACATTCTGCCCCCCTCGACACACGTGTTTTTCATTTCTTTTCTGCCATGTGTTGAGCGTACTATGTCTTTCTCATTCTTGGTTACTTTTATTCCTAGATTTTTTTTTCATGCAATTGTAAATGGCATTGCTTTTTTATTTCTCTTTGCGAAAGTATGTCATCAGTATACAGAAATGCAACAAGTTGGGTCATCTGTGTGGCTCCATAGGTGAAGCGTCTGCCTTTAGCTCAGGTCATGATCCCAGAGTTCTGGGATCGAGCCCCATGTTGGGCTCCCTGCTTAGCGAGGGTCTGCTTCTCCCTCTTTCTGACACTCTCCCTGCTCCTGCTTTTTCTCTTCCTGTCAAATAAATAAATAAATAAATAAATAAAATCTGAAAAAAATAAAGACAACAGGTCTCTGTATATCGACTTTATATCCTGCAGCTTTCTTGAATTTGTTTATTCTAACAGTTTTTTTGTGTGGAATCTTTTGGGATTTCATGTCATTTGCAAATAGTGACAGTTTTCCTGTATGGATTTCATATCTTTCTCATTTTTAAAATGATGTTAGTCACCCTAGAGTACTTCATTTGTTTTTGATGTAGTGTTCCATGATTCATTGTTTGCATATAACACCTAGTGCTCATTATGACACGTGCCCTCCTTTTTTTAAAAAAAAGAATTTATTTATTTATTCGACAGAGATAGAGACAGCCAGCGAGAGACGGAACACAAGCAGGGGGAGTGGGAGAGGAAGAAGCAGGCTCACAGCGGAGGAGCCTGATGTGGGGCTCGATCCCATAACCCTGAGCTGAAGGCAGACGCTTTACCGCTGTGCCACCCAGGTGCCGCAATATGTACCCTCCTTAATACCCATCACCAGGATAACCCATTCCCCTTCCCCTCCCTTTCTGCAGCCTTCAGTTTGTTTCCCAGTTTCAGTAGTCTCTCATGATTCATCTCCCCCTCTCATTCCCCCCTTCACTTTTCCCTTCCATCTTCTAATGTCCTCCATGCTATTCCTTCCGTTCCACATAGGAGTGAAACCATATGATAATTGTCTTTCTCTGCTTGACTTAATTTTACTTAGCATAATCCCCTCCTGGTCCATCCACGTTGGTGCAAATGGGGGGTATTCATCCTTTCTGATGACTGAGTAATATTCCATTGTGTAGATGAACCACATCTTATTTGTCCATTCATCTGCTGAAGGACACCTTGGCTCCTTCATCAGTTTGGCTATTATGTACATTGCTGCTATGAACATTGGGATACAGGTGCCCCTTCTTTTCATTACTCTGTGTCTATGCGGTAGATACCCAGTAGTGCAATTGGTGGGTCATAGGATAGCTCTGTGTTTAACGTCGTGAGGAACCTCCATATTGTTTTCAAAAGTGGCTATACCAGCTTGAATCCTCACGAGTAGTGTAAGATGGTTATGCTTTCTCCACATCCTCTCTGACTTTGTTTTATTTCCTGTCTTGTTAATTTTTTTTCAAGATTTTATTGATTTATTCCACAGAGATAGAGATAGACAACGAGAGAGGGAACACAAGCAGGGGGAGTGGGAGAGGAAGAAGCAGTATCATAACGGAGGAGCCTGATGTGGGGCTCGATCGCATAATGCCAGGATCACGCCCTTAGCCGAAGACAGACGCTTAACCACTGTGCCACCCAGTTGCCGCCTGCCTTGTTAATTTTAACCATTCTAACTGGTGTATGGTCGTATCTCATTGTCGTTTTGATTTGTATTTGCCTGATGGCAAATGATGTGGAGCATTTTTTCATGTGTCTGTTGGCCATTTGTATGTCTTCTCTGGAGAAGTATCTCTTTGTGTCTTCTGCCCATTTTTTGGGTGTCGAGTTTGAGGCGTTCTTTATAGATCTTGGATACCAGCCCTTTATCTGTAATATTATTTGCAGATATCTTCTTCAATTCCATAGGATGCCTTTTTGTTTTTTTGATCATTTGCTTTGCCGAGCAGAAGTTTTTATCCTGATGAAGTGCCAATAGTTCATTTTTGCTTTTATTTCCTTTGCCTTTAGAGACGTGGCTTGCAAGAAGTTGTTGTGTCCACGTTTGAAGAGCTCTTTTGATTTTGATATGATACAGGAATCCATTATCTTTCTTTCCTGATTGTATTCGAGTCCTCTGTGTTTCTTGGTGAGTCTAACTAAGTTTGTCAGTTTTGTTTATCTTTCCAAAAAAGGCAGCTCTCATTTTCATTGGTTTTTGTCCTTTTAGTCTCCGTTGGATTTATTAATGCATTCCTTTTTGTTATTTCCTTATTTCTACTAATTTGTGGCTTTGTTTGTTCTTTTTTTTTTTCTAATTCTTTACCACATAAATCAGGTTGTTTATTGGAGAGCATTCTCATGGATTGATGAAGACTTGAATTTCTATGAATGTCCCCCATAAAGCTACTTTTGCTGCATCCCATAAGTTTTTGTAAGTTGTCTTTTTCATCAGTGTCAAGGTACTTCTAAAATTTTTTTGATTTCTTCTTTGACTGTTGGTTGTTCAGTAGCATGTTGTTAAATCTCCACACATTTATTTAAGATTATTTAAGTATCTGACAGAGAGTGAGACAGCGAGAGAGGGAACGCAAGCAGGGTGGTGGGAGAGGGAGAAGTGGGCTTCCCACTGAGTAAGGAGCCTGATTCGGGGCTAGATCCCAGGATCCTGGAATCACGACCTGAGCTGAAAGCAGATCCTTAACAACTGAGCCACCCAGGCCCCCCAATCTCCACCTATTTTTGACTGTCCCATTTTTTTCTTGAGACTGATTTCTAGTTTCATATCATTGTGGTTGGACAAGATTTGAAGCAGAAGGTGAAAAGAGCATTCAGATGAAAGGTTTGTTTCCTGGAGGGTTTTCTGAGGGCAGACCATGAGTTCCGTGGGGACGGAGGAAGGTTTTGTGAGACGGGGGCTGGGGTTAACCCTCGTTAGAATTACTGACTACTACCATGCAGGCTGTGTGCTACCGTTCACACCGTAGTCCTGATGGACTGGTACTTCATTAGAAATATTTTCTAGGAGGTGTAGGTATAGTCTTCACTTAAAGAAAGGTGCCATGTGGGTTCATGGCATGACCCCAGGTCACCAACCAGGATGTTTGGTATTGTGGGGGATCAGAACCAGGCTTTCTGTGGGAAGTGACAGAAATAGGGTATGGTGAGCTCCATGACCATAGGTGAGGTCCCTAGTGACCCACTGGGGGTTGGGTTCTGTGGATCTGTCTCATCATGTGCTGTGGAATTCAGGGACACCCTCCTGTCTGTGGATTTGTGTGGAGACAGGTAGACATCAGTGTCTGGCCAGGCACGAGGGTCACACTGGACCACCACCAGAGGTGCAGCGTGCGTGGGAGCCACTGCTTGGTTTCCACGAAAGCTGACCAGGGTCTGTGACCGTGATTCCTAGCAGCTGCAAGGGGAGAGGAGGCCGGGGGTGGTGCACACTTCCTAGAGTTGTGGTCAGGACTAGTCTGGAGCCCACTGAAGTCAGCCACACTGGGCACAGAAGGCACCCAGTCAGTGTAGCTGTGGGCACTGCTCCCATGGCACTTTCAGGCCGGCTCCATGCTGCCACCTCCTGCATTTCATCATCATCTTCAAGGTCATGTGCCTCTGCTCTTGCCCCATGGCCTCCGGGGTATTGTCCGTCCTCCATCTGGCCCTCGTCCCTGGTGCCCTGTGCAGTCCAATGCCAGGGTACCCGTCTTGAGACAAATATCTGGCCCTGATGGAACACTTCCATGGATCTCGTGTAATGTGAGGGTGATGCCCTGCACTGGAAGGGGGCTACATGTCCCCAATCAGGAGAGCCATGTCTCCCTTTTCAGCATGGCCTGCCCGCCCCTCAGTCTTCTTAGGGAAGCTCTCCCCACTTCCTGAGATGACAGCCCTGAACTTAAAAATGAATGTCATTTTACATATCTCTATGCCTTAGTTCATCCATGGCATGTCTTTCAACCCCGTCAGTGGGTTTTTTTTTAGAAGTTCTGAAGGGCTGTCTGCTCAAGGAGGGGATGACCTGGGTGGGGCAGCTTTCCCTCTCATCTCCCTCAGCATGTCTCTGAGCCCTGGGGCCAGCTGTCCCACTGAGGATTGAGGGACACGAGCCAGCCCTTCCTGAGCCCAGGCTGTGTCAGCTCATAGACTGATGCATGTCAGAGTGGTGGGTAGCTGGCATGGGCCAGAGGCAGGCAGTGTCTCCTTCTCATCCCTTCCCTCCCTTCCTCCCAGAGGTAGCTCAGAGCAGCCTTCAACCCCTGCATCTCCAGATCCCTTGACCTGTGCCTCCTGTGTTCAGCTGGTGACCTTGGAGTTTCGCATGGATTCTACCTCACGTACCCTCTCCCATAGCAATTCCTGGATCAGGGGAGGGGTCGGACCCTTGTCTGCTTTTGGTCTTCTTCCTGTCCAGCACCAAGCCCACCCACCTTTGCATCTTCCATGTATGTGCTTGGAAGCAAGCCCATCCACAGGGAACCTATTAGCCAAATGGATCCAGGCAATGAACACTGAAGTAGAGATCCAGGATCCATAATAAACCTGCTCTGAAACCTGTCCCAAAGTCTGTGAGTCTCTCACACTGAAACAAAAACAATAATAGCTTTCTGGACTGTGAAGTGACATGTGTCTCTACTTCCAATCTTGAATGCATTGGTGCTGAGCCTGGACTGAAAAGGACCATGGCTCCCATGGGCTGGGATCCACGGTAAGAACTCAGTGAAATCTGAATTTGATTCATGTAGTGAATAATTATTGTAGAGCGAATCCTCCCAAGTAGGGCTTATGCACAGTGCACAGGAAAAGCTTTTTCAAAGAGGTTCCTGAAAGAAAAAATCTTTTTTAGAAATTTATTTTAATTCCAGTAGAGCTAACATACAGTGTTACATTCGTTTCAGGTGTACAATAGAGTGATTCAGTAATTCTATAAATTACTCAGTGGTCATCAGGAAAAGTGTCCTCTTAATCCCCTTCACCTATTCCACTCAACCCTCTATCCACCTCCTCTTGTAACCATCCGTTTGTTCTCTATTGTTAAGAGTTTGTATTTTGGTGTGTCTCCTTTTTCTCTTTTAGTTATTTATTTTTGTTTGTTGCTTAAATTCCCTATTAGAGTGACATCTTATGGGATTTGTCTTTCTCTGAATGCCTGATTTTAGTTAGGATAATACTCTCTAGCTCCATTCATGTGGCTGCAAATGGAAGGTTTCATTCTTTTT
Source organism: Ursus americanus (assembly GCF_024610735.1). Taxonomy (NCBI): domain Eukaryota; kingdom Metazoa; phylum Chordata; class Mammalia; order Carnivora; family Ursidae; genus Ursus; species Ursus americanus. The sequence continues at coordinate 1,223,353 of NW_028273646.1, read as the reverse complement.
CAAGCTGAGTAATACTCCATTGTGTGTGTGTATGTGTGTGTGTGTGTGTGCACGTGCGTGTGTGTGAATACACATCTATCATCTCATTTGTCAATTTTTCTACAGACACTTGGGTTGCTTCCATATTGTGATATTCTAAATAATGGTGCAAGGAACATAGGGGTGCACGTATCCTTTTACGTTACTGTTTTCCTATTCTTTGGGTAAATACGAGTAGTGTGATTGTTGGATCGTAGGGTAGTTTTATATTTAATTTTTTCAATAACCTTCATACTGTTTTCCACGGTGGCCACCACAATTTGCATTCCCACCCACAGTTCACGAGGATTCCCCTTTATCCACATCCTCTCAACACCTGTTCTTTGTTGTGCTTTTGATGTTAGCCATTCTGACAGGTTTGAGGTATTACCTCATTGTCCTTTGGATTCACATTTTCCTGATGATGGGTGATGGTGAACATCTTTTCACGGGACTGTTGGCCATTTGTATTTCTTCTTTGGAGAAATGTCTGTCCATGTCTTCTGCCTATTTTTTAACTGGATTATTTGTTTTTTGGGGGTCGAGTAGTATCAGTTGTATATGTTTTGGACACTATCCCTTTATTGCATATGATCTTTGCAAATATCATCTCCCTTTGAGTAAGTTGTCTTACTATTTTTACGTTTTCATTGTTCTTCTGCCATGTGGAAACTTTATTTTGCTGTATTCCCAATAGTTTATTTTTGCTTTCATTTCCTTTGCCTCAGGACACAGTCTAGAAAAACGTTAATATGGTCCATGTCAAGAAGTTACTGTCTTCCCTCCTGTAGGATTTTTATGGATTCAGGTCTCATATTGAGGTCTTGAAACTGTTTTGTGTTTGTCTGTATTGTGTAAGAAAGCAGTCTAATTTCATTCTTTTGTGCGTAGCTGTCTAGTTTTCCCAACAAAATTTGTTGTAGAGACTGTCCTTTTCCCTTTTGATATCGTTGCTTGCTTTGTGGAAGATTCATGGACCACATAATTATGGGTTTCTGTTTGAACTTGTATCCTGTTCCTTTGATCGCTGTGTCTATTTTTGTGCCATACTCTCTTGTTAGGATGCCTGCAGCTTTGTAGTATAACCTGAAATCTGAAATTGTGAGTCCTCCAGCTTTGTTTTTCTTTTCCACATTGCACTGGCTGTTCGGAATCTTTAGTGGTTCCATACAAATGTTTAGGATTGTTTATTCAAGGTCTTTTGTTCTTTAATTTAAATTCAATTAGCCAACTTACAGTACATCATTAGTTTCAGATGTAGTCTTCAATCAATTTTCAGTTGTGTGTAACACCCAGTGCTCATTGTATCGTGTGACCTCCTTAATGCTACTCACCCAGTTACCCCCCCCCAAACTTCTCCTCCAGCAATCATCAGTTTCTTGTGATAGTTAAGAGTCCATCATGGGTTTTCTCCCTCTCTGATGACTTCCCATTCTATTTTCCCTTCCTTCCCCTATGGTCACCTTCCTTGTTTCTGATATTCCACATAGGAGTGAAAGCATATGATCATTGTCTTTCTTTCATTGACTTATTCCACTCATCATAATACCCTCCAGCTCCACCCAGGTAGGTGTGATGGTAAGTATTCATCCTTTCTGATGGCTGAGTAATATTCCACTATAGATATGATCCACATCTTCTTTATCCATTCATCTATCCATGGTCATCTGCACTCCTTCTGCAGCTTGTCTATTATGGATATTGCTGCTATGAACACTGTGGTGCATGTGTCCCATCTTCACTACCTCTGTATCTTTGGGGTAAATACCCAGTAGTGCAATTGCTGGGACATAGGGTAGCTTTATTATAACTTCTTGAAGAAACTCTGTACCATTTTCAAGAGTGGCTGTACTGGACTGCATTTGTACAGGGGTGTAAGAGTGTTCCCATTTCTCCACATCCTCTCCAACATATATAGTTTCATGTCTAGATATTCGGCCTCGTGTGATATGGCATCTATAGGGGTTTAGATTTGCATTTCCCTGAAGCCAAGTGATATGAAGCATTTATGCATGTATCTTTTGGTCACCAGTACGTCGTCATCAGTGAAGTGACTTCCCATTTTAATCCATCTCAAGACCTAAAGCTGGGTAAGGCACTGAAGCTGGATGGTGCCATCGGTTGGAAGTGTGGAGAATTTCAAAAGATCTCCTTGGAGAGCAAGTTTAAAGGTCAGTTTGAAGCTACTAATTGGATCCGGGGAGATCTCTGAAAGTGGGGGTTGCCTGCGATGGGCTGAGGAGGGCCCTCCGATTTTCCTATGAATCCTTGCTGCAGCCCCAAATGACAGTTTCCTGCTGTGGGGCAAGCTGAGTCCTCTAGTCGTGCAGAGGTGAGCCCAATGCCTGGTGCCTTGGAGGCAGGCAAACAGGGAGGGACCCTCAGCAGAAGACCCAGGGTTAGGTTAGGCCTCAAGAGACAGCAGGTCCAAACTGCCCAGTGCTCAGAGAACTCCCAGGCCGACTGAGATGAGGGCACAAGCGTGGGTGAGTGTGAGCCTTGGGGTTTCATCCGGAATGGCCCACAAATGTCGGGGTTCACCAGAAGGGGCTCTCAGGGGTGCCCCAATTCTCTTGCACTGAATGCTCTGTTGTGCCCCAAAACGGTACAGTTTCCTGTGGGCTGCAGGCTGAGTCCTACAGTGGGGCTTGTGTGTCCCCAATCCCCCGGAGTAGGGTGCCAGGACCCTGGGGAGGGGCCCCTCTGTGGCTTACCTAGTATAAGGTTTAGGGTCCAGGAGCCCGGCAAGGACAATCTGCAGGCTGTGCAGCGAGCTGTGTGGAGGGCTGAGAGGAGGCCATGGGGGATGGTGAACATAGGCCTCAGGGTTGGGGCACGGGGGGCTGCCAAAAGTGGGGACAGGCCCTGGGGGCCTCCCCATGTTCTCATGCCCTGTAGGCTCCGTAGAGCCCCAAGGGGCACTGTTTCCTTTCCAGTGGCAAGCTGAGTCCTGCGGTGTGGTACAGGTACCCCAATTCCCTGGGGCTGTGGTGTAAGGCTCCTGGGAGTCCCCCACACCCGCGGCCGACCTAGGGCTAGGGTTAGGCCCCAGGAGCCCCGCAGGCCTGATCTGCTGGCTGTATGGCGAGCTACATGGGCTGAGGTGAGGGTGCAGGGAGGGTGAGCGTGGGCTTCAGGGTTGGGTTGCGGGAGGCCGCCAACGTTCGCTGGTGGCTCAGGAGGGCCCTCCTGGTTCTCCCACCCTGAACGCTCTATGGCCTCCCAAGGCGCACGGTTTTCTGCGGGGTGGCAGACTGAGTCCTGCTGTGGGGCTCAGGTGTCCCGAATCCCCGCGGCTCTGGCTCCAGGCTCCTGGGGAGGGGCCCCTCCACAGATGAACTAGGGTTAGGGTTGGGGCCCAGGAACCCCGCAGGCCAGATCTGCCCGCTATGTGGCGAGCACTGCCGCGGGCTGAGGTGAGGGTGCGGGATGGGGTGAGCATGGGCTTCAAGCTTGGGTTTAGGGATCGCTGAAGTTCGCAGGGGACTCTGGGGGCCCTCCTGGTTCTCCCGCCCTGAATGCTCTACAGCCTCCCAAGGAGCACGGTTTCCTGTGGGCTGGCAGGCTTTATCCTGCAGTGGGGCTCAGGTGTCCCCAGTACCTGGGGCTGTGGCACCGGGACCCAGGGGAGGGGCCCTACCCAGCCAAACTAGGGTCAGGTCTAGGCCCCAGGAACCCGGCAGGCCTGATCTGCCGGCTCTGCGACGTGCTCAGTGGCAAGCTGAAGGGAAGGCGTGGGGCGGGATGAGCGTGGGCCTCAGGGTTGGGGTGTAGGGGGCCGCCGAGGATCGCTGGGGTCTCAGAGGGGCCCTACCAGTTCTCCTGAACGGGATGCTCTGCGGCGCCCCAAGGGGCATGGTTTCCTGAGGGGTGGCAGGCTGAGTCCCGTGGTGTGTTCCAGGGGTACCCAATCCCCGGGGTTAGGGTACGGATTAGGGTACGGGTTAAGGTTAGAGTATGGATTATGGTTAGGGTATGGGAGAGGGTATGGTTTAGGGTTAGGGTAAGGAGAGGGTATGGGTTAGGTTTGGGTTTAGGGGTTACAAGTTAGACGTTATGGGTTAGGGTACAGATTAGGGTTCAGGGTACGGGTTAGGGTTTAGGGTTTGGGTTTAGGGTTAGGGTTAGGGTTGGAGTAGGGGTTAGGTTTAGGGTACGGATTAGGGTTAGGGTACTGGTTAGGGTACGCATTAGGGTACGGTTATGGTTAGTGTTGGCATTCAGATTAGGGTACGGTTTAGGGTACGGGTTAGGGTACGGGTTAGGGTTAGGGTACAGTTTAGGGTTATGGTACAGGCCAGGTTATGGTTTAGGGTTAGGGTTAGGGTACGGGTTAGGGAATGGGTTAGGGATAGGGATAGGGTACAGTTTAGGGTTAGGGTATGGGTGTGGGTACGGGTTAGGGTACAGGTTAGGGTTAGGTATGGGTTAGGGTATGGGTTAGGGTCCGGGTTAGGGATAGGGTACAGGTTAGGGTATGGGTTAAGGTTAAGGTAAGGGTACTGGTTAGCGTTAGGGTACGGGTTACGGTTTAGGGTTTAGGTTTACGGTTAGGGTATGGGTTAGGTTTAGGGTACGGGTACGGTTAGGGTACGGGTATGGTACGAGTTAGGGTATGGGTTATGGTCAGGGTTCAGGGTTAAGGTTAGGGTATGGGTTAGGGTACTTGTTAGGGTTAAGGTTAAGTTTAGGGTACAGTTTAAGTTATGGGTTAGGGTACAGTTTAGGGTTAGGGTTAGGGTACAGGTTTGGGTACGCGTTAGAGTACGTGTTAGGGTTAGGGTACAGGTTAGGGTTCGGGTTAGGGTATGGGTTAAAGTTAGGGTTAGAGTATGGGTTAGGGTAAGGGTTAGGGTTACGTTACTGGTTAGGGGGTTAGGGGTAGGGTTAGCTGAAGGGGTAGGGTTAGGGGTAGGGTTAGGGTTATGATAGGGGTCGGGGTATGGTTAGGGTTTAGGGTTAGGGTTTGGGGTTTGGCTTAGTGGTTAAGGTAAGGGTTTAGTGTTTAGGGTTTCGGGTTTAGGGTTAGGGGTTAGGATTTAGGGTTTAGTGTTAATGTAGAGTTTAGGGTTTAAGGATTAGGGTTTAGGGTTAGGTTTAGGTTAGGGTCAGGGTTAGGGTAAGGGTTAGGGGTTAGTGTTAGGGTTAGGGTGAGGGTTAGGGGTTAAGGTTTAGGGTTTAAGGTTAGGGGTTAGGGTTTAGGGTTAGACCCCAGTAGGCCAGCAGGACCGATGCAACGGCTGTGCGGCGATCAGAGGAGTGGGCCAATGTGAAGGCGCTGGTGAGCGGCAGCATGGGCCCAACCATTTTGGTGCAGGAGGGCCTTCGAAAGTCGCCGGGGCCTCGGAGTGCCTTGCCCGTTCTCCCGCTCTGAATGACTAGCGGGGCCCCTAGCGGCTCGGGTGGCTGAAGGGCAACAGGGTGAGTCCGGCACATGGGCTTGTGGTCCCCATCCTCGGCGTTGCGGAGCCACGCCACTCGGGAAGTGCCTCTCGGGGGCTGACCTACACTTAGGGTTAGTCCCCAGGAGGCCGGCAGGCCCGATACACCACATGTGCGGTGATTGGAGCGGTGGGCTGAGGTGAGGGTGCTGGTGAACATGAGCCTGGGCCGAAGCGTTTTGGTTCCGGGCACCTTCGAAGGTTGGAGGGAGTTCGGAGGGCCCTGCCAGTTCTCCAACACTGAATGAATGGTGGTGCCCCTAGCGGCACGTTTAGGAAGGGACCCTCAGGGGCCGTCCTAGGGTGTAGGGTTAGCGCCCAGTAGGCCGGCAGGCCAGATCTGCCAGCTGTTCGAAGGGCAGAGGTGTGGGCCGAGTTGAGGGCGATGGCGAGTGGGAGCATGGGCACCAGGGTTTTGGCGCCCTGGGCCTTGCAATGTTGCCATGGCTCGGAGGGCCCTGCCCTTTCTCCTGCCCTGAATAACCAGCGGCGCCCCTAGTGGCTCCGTTGGCGGTGGGGCAGCAGGGTGAGTCCTGCACTGTGGCTTGGGGATCCCCAATCCCCGGCGTTGCGGGGGCAGGCCCCTTGGGAGGAGCTCCTCGTGGGCTGACCTAGGGTTAGAGTTAGCCCCCAGGAGGCTGGCAGGCCCAATCCTCTGGCTGGGCGGCGAGAGGTGGGCGGGCAGAGGTAAAGGCGCTGCCGAGCGGGAGCGTGGGCCCCTGCATTTTGGCGTGGGAGGCTTCAAATGTCGCTGGTTTCTCCAGGGCCCTGTCGTTCTCCCGCCCTGAATGACCGGCGGCGCCCCTAGCGGCCCGGGTGGCGGCATTGAGGCAGGGTGATTCTAGCTCTGGGGCTTGGGGTCCCCGATCCCCAGTGTAGCAGCAGCAGGACCCTTGGGAGGGGCCCCTGAGGGGCCGACCTAGGATTAGGGTTAAGACCCAGGAGGCCGGCAGGCCCAATCCGCCCGCTGGGCTGAGAGCTGAGGGGCAAGCCAAGGTGAGGGCGTGGGGAGTGGGAGCGTGGGCACCAGCGTTTTGGACCAGGGAGCCCTTGAAAGTCACCGGGGGCTCAGAAGGCCCTGCCCCTTCTCTCGCCCTGAATGACCTGTGGCGTCCCTAGCGGCCCGGGTGGCGACAGTGCGGCAGGGTGAGTCTGGATCTGGGGCTCTGAGTCACCAAACCCCAGCGTTACAGAACCAGGCCCCTTGGGATGTCCCCCATGGGGCCGACCTAGGGTTTTGGTTAGCCCCCAGGAGCCCGGCAGGCCTTATCCACCAGCTCTGCAGCAACCAGAGGGGCGGGCCAAGGGGAGGGCGCTGGTGAGCAGGAGCGTGGGAGCCACCTTTTTGCGCAAGGGTGCTTTGAAGGTCGCAGGGGAAACGGAGCACCCTGCCAGTTCTCCCACACTGAATGATCCGTGGCTCCCCTAGCGGCCTGGGTGGTGGCGCGGCAGCAGGTGAGTCCGGCGCTGGGTCTCAGGGGTCCCCAATCCACTGTGTTGCGGCGCCAGGCCCCTTGGGAGGGGCCCCTCGGGGGCTGACCTAGGTTAGGGTCAGCCCCCAGGACGCCAGCAGGCTCAATCCGCCAGCTGTGCGGCGAATGGAGTGGTGGGTCGAGGTGAGGTCTCTGTCGAGAGGGAGCTTGGGCCCAAGCATTTTGGCTCCGGGGGCCTTTTAATGTTTCTGGGGACTCGGCGGGCCATGCCCATTCTCCTCCCTGAGTGACCGGCAGTGCCCCTAGCTGCCCAGGTGGCAGCGGGGCGGCAGGGTGAGTCAGGCGCTGTGGCTCGGGTATCCCCAATCCCCGGTGTTGCGGTGCCAGGCCCCTTGGGAGGGGCCCCTCGGGGGCCAACCTAGGGTTAGGTTTAGCCCCTAGGAGGCTGGCAGGCCCTATTCGCCAGCTGTGTGGAGACTGGAGTGTCGGACCGAGGTGAGGGCGCTGGTGAGCGGGAGCGTGGGCTCGGGTGTTTTGGCGCGGGGGGCTTTTGAAGGTCACCGTGTCTCGGAGGGCCCTGCCTGTTCTCCCGCCCTGAATGAACGGCAGCACCCCAAGCCCCCGGGTGGCAGCTGGGTGGCAGGGTGAGTCAGGTGCTGAGGCTCAGGATCCCCAATCTCCGGCGTTGGAGCGCCAGGCCCCTTGGGATGGGCCCCTCGGTGGTCAATCTAGGGTTACGGTTAGCCCCCAGAAGGCCAGTGGTCCCAATCAGCGGCTGTGCAACACGCGAAGGGTTGGGCCGAGGTGAGGGCGCTGGCGAGCCTTAGCATGAGCCCAAGCCAAGCACGGGGGGCCTTTGAATGTCAGCGGGTGCTCGGAGGGCCCTAACCATTTTCTTGCTCTGATTGAACGGTGGGCCCCTAGCGGCTCGGGTGGCTGAAGGGAAGCAGGGTGAGTCTGGCACTTGGGCTCGGTGTCCCCATCCCCAGCGTTGCGATGCCAGGCCCCTTGGGAAGGGCCCCAGGGGTGCCAACCTATGGTTAGGGTTAGCCCCCAGGAGTCCGGCAGGTCCGATACACCACCTGTGCGTCGAGCGGCGAGTTGGGCCGAGGTGAGGGTGCTGGTGAACATGAGCCTGAGCCCAAGTGTTTTCGTTTGGGGCGCCTTCGAAGATCGGCAGTTTTCGGAGGGCCCAGCCCGTTCTCCCACCCTGAATGAACGGTGGCATCCCTAGCGGTCCGGGTGGGGCGGGGCGGCAGGGTGTAACTGACGATGGGGTTGGGGGTCCCCAATCCCCAGCATTGGGCCGCCAGGCCCCTTAGGAGGGGCCCTTCGGGGGCCAACCTAGACTTAGGGTTAGCCCCTAGGTGGCCAGCAGGCCCTATTCGCCAGCTGTGTGGAGAGCAGAGTGGCGGACCCAGGTGAGGGTGCTGGTGAGCGGGAGCGTGGGACCTAGCATTTTGGTGCGGGTTGCCTTTGAAGGTCGCAGGGGACTGGAGGGCCCTGCCCATTCTACCACTCTGAATGAGGACGGCGCCCCTAGCGGGCCGGGTCGCGGCAGGGCGGCAGGGTGAGTCTGGCGCTGGTGCTCGGGGGTCCCCAATCCCTGTCGTGGTGGCGCCAGACCCCTGGGAGGGGCCCCTCCACATCCAACCTACTGTTAGTCCCCAGGAGGCCGGCAGGCCCGATCCGGCGGTTGTGCGGCTTGTGGAGGGGCTGGCCGAGGTGAGGGCGCTGGTGAGCGGAAGCGTGGGCCAAAGCATTTTGGCGTGGGAGGACTTCAAATGTCACCGGAGGCTCGGAGGGCCCTGCCCATTCTCCAACCCAGATGACCGGCGGCGCCTCTAGCGGCCCGGGTGCTGGCGGGGCATCAGGGTGCGTCCGGCAGGTTGCTTTGGGGGTGCCCAATCCCCCGCATGGTGGCGCCAGGCCCCTTGGGATGGGCCCCTCAGGAGCCAAGCTAGGGTTATGGTTAGCTCCAGGCGGCCGGCAGGCCCGATCCACCAGCTGTGCGGCGAGCGGAGGGGCGGGCCGAGGTGGGGGCGCTGGGGAGTGGGAGCGTGGGCCCAAGCATTTTAGTGTGGGGGGCCTTCAAAAGTCGGCGGGGGCTTGGAGGGCCCTGCCCGTTCTTCTGCCCTGAATAACCGGCGGCGCCCCTAGCACCCCAGGTTGCGGTGGGGCGGCCGTATGAGTCCGGCGCTGGGGCTCGGGGGTCCCCAATCCCAGGCCTTGCAGCTCCAGGCTCCTTGGGAGGGGCCCATCGGGGGCCGACCTAGGTTTAGGGTTAGCCCCCAGGAAGCTGGCAGGCCTGATCCGCCGGCTGTGTAGCCAGCAGAGGGGCAGGCCGAGGTGAGGGCGCTGTCGAGCGGGAGCCTGGGCCCAAGCATTTTGGCGTGGGGGCATTCGAAAGTCACTGGGGGTTAAGAGCGCACTTCCCGTTCTACCTCGCTGAAAGCCCAACTGCGTACCTAGCGGCTCGGGTTGCGGAGGGGCGGCAGGGTGAGTACGGTGCTGGGGCTTGGGGATCCCTAATCCCCGGCATTGCAGCACCAGACCCCTTGGGAGGGGCCCCTCGGGGGCTGACATAGGGTTTGGGTTAGCCTCCAGGAGGCCGGCAGGCCCGATCCACCAGTTGTGCAGCGAACGGAGGGTCAGGCGGAGGTGAGGCCACTGGCGAGCGGGAGCATGGGCCCAGGTGTTTTGGCGTGGGGGTCCTTCAAAGGTCGCCGGAGGCTCAGAGGGCCCTGCACGTTCTTCCGCCCTGAATGACCGGCGGCTACCCTAGCGGCCCGGGTAGAGGACGGGCGGTATGGTGAGTCAGGCGCTGGGGCTCGGTGTCCCCAGCCCTCGGCGTTGGGGCGCCAGGCCACTTTGGAAGGGCTCTAGGGGGCCGACCGAGCATTACTGTTAGCCCCCAGGAGGCCGGCAGACCCGATCTCCCAGCTGTGTGGCGAGCAGAGGGGCGGGCCATGGTGAGGGCGCTGTTGAGTGGAATCGTGGGCCCAAGAGTTTTGGCGTGGGGGGCATTCAAAAGTCGCTGGGGGCTCAGAGTGCCCTTCCCGTTGTACCGCGCTGAATGCCCGATGGCGCACCTAGCGGTGCGGGTTGCAGAGGGGCGGCAGGGTGAGTCCAGTGCTGGGGCTCGGGGGTCCCCAATCCCAGGCGTTGCGGATCCAGGGCCCTTGGGATGGGCCACTCTGGGGCCAACCAAGTGTTATTGTTAGCCCCCAGGAGGCCAGTAGGCCCAATCCGCCGGCTGTGCGGCAAGTGGAGGCGTGGGCCCAGGTGAGGGCGGTTGAGAGCAAGAGCGTGGGCTCAAGTGTTTTGGCACGGGGGGCCTTCGAAATCATCGGGGGTTCAGCGGGCCCTTCCTGTTCTCCCACCCTGAATGACCAGCGGCACCCCTAGCAGCCTGGGTGGTGGCGTGGCGGCAGGATGAGACTGGCAATGGGGCTCGGGGGTCCCCATTCCCTGGCATTGCGGCGCCAGGCCGCTTGGAGGGGCCCCTTGGGTGCCGAGCTTGGGTTAGGGTTAGCCCCCAGGAGGCTGGCAGGCCTGATCGGCCAGGTGTGCGGCGAGTGAAGTGGCGTGCAGAGGTGATGGCACTGGCGAGCGGGAGCGTGAGCCTAAGCGTTTTGGCGCTGGGGGCATTTGAAAGTCGCCGGGGGCCCAAAGCGCCCTACAGGTTCTCCCACCCTGAATGACCGGTGGCGCCCCTAGGGGCCGGTAGGGGAGGGGCAGTAGAGTGAGTCCAGCGCTAGGGCTCGGGGGTCCCCATCCCCGGCATTGTGGCGCCAGGCCTTTGGAAGGGACCCCTCGGGGTCCGACCTAGGGTTAGGGTTAGCCCCCAGGAAGCAGGCCGGCCCGATCCGCTAGCTTTCGGCAAGCGGAAGGGCGGCCTGAGAAGAGGGCGCTGACAAACAGGAGCGTGACCCCAAGCGTTTTGGTGCGGGGGGCCTTCGAATGTCGCCGGGGGCTCGGAAGCCCCTGCCCGTTCTCCCGCCCTGAATGACCGTGGCGCCCCTAGCGGTCCGGGTGGCGGCGGGAAGGCAGGGTGAGTCCCACGCAGGGGCTTGTGTGTCCTCAATCCCCGGCGTTGTGGCACTAGGCCCCTTGAAAGGGGCCCCTCGGGGGGGACCTGGGTGTAGGGTTAGCCCCAGGAGGCCGGCAGGCCCAATCCGCAGGCTGTGTGGCATACGGTGGGGCGGGCCGAGGTGAGGCCGCTGGCGAGTGGGAGCATGGCTCCAAGCATTTTGCAAAGTGGGCCTTCGAAGGTCGTCGAAGTCTCGGAGGGCCCTGCCCGTTCTACTGCCCTGTATAACCGGCGGCACCCCTAGCACCCTGGGTGGCGGTGGGGCAGCCGGGTGAGTCCAGTGCTGGAGCTTGGGGGTCCCCAATCCCAGGCGTTGCTGCTCCAGGCCCCTTGGGATGGGCCCCTCGAGGACCGACCTAGGGTTATGGTTAGTCCCAGGTGGCCGGCAGGCCCGATCCGCCGGCTGTGTGGCGAGCGGAGGGGCGGGCCAAGTTGAGGGCGCTGGCGAGCTGGAGCGAGAGCCCAAGCGTTTTGGCATGGTGGGCCTTCGAAGGTCGCTGGGGGCTCGGAGGGCCATTCCCGTTCTCCCATCCTGAATGAGGACGGCGCCCCTATCGGGCCGGGTCGTGGCGGGGCAGCAGGGTGAATCAGGCGCTGGTGCTCGGGGGTCCCCAATCCCCAGCGTGGCGGTGCCAGGCCCCTTGGGAGAGGCCCCTTGGGCGCCAAAGTAGGGTTTGGGTTAGCCCCAGGAGGCCGGCAGGCGTACGGAGGTGCTGGCCGAGGTGAGGACGCTGACGAGGGGGAGCGTGGGCCCAAGAGTTTTCACTCGTGGGCCTTCTATGTTCGCTGGGGGCTCGGAGGGCACTGCACGTTCTCCCGCACTGAATGACCGGCGGCACCCCTAGCGGCCAGGGTGGCGGTGGGGCTGCAGGGTGATTCCAGCGCTGGGGTCGGGGGTCCCCAAACCCCGGCGTGTTTTGCGCCAGGCACCTTGGGAGGGGCCTTCGTGGGCCGACCTAGTGTTAGGGTTAGACCAAAGGAGGTCGGCAGGCCCGATCTGCCAGGTGTGCAGTGAGTGGAGTGGCGGGCCGAGGTGAGGGCGCTGGCGACAGGGTTCATGGGCCCAAGTGTTTTGGCGCTGGGGGCCTTCGAGGGTCACCAGGAGCTCTGAGGCCCTGCCCGCTCTACTGCCCTGAATGACCGGCGGCGTCCCTAGTGGCCTGGGTGGCGGCAGGGCGGCAGGGTGCGTCCAGCGCTGGGGCTCGAGAGTCCCCAATCCCTGGCGTGGCAACGCCAGGCCCCTTTGGAGGGGCCCTCAGGGACCGAACTAGGGTTAGGGTTAGCCCCCAGGAGGCCGGCAGGCCTGATCTCCCAACTGTGTGGGGAGTGGAGAGGTGGGCCGAGGTGAGGGTGCAGGGGAGCGGGTATGTGGGCCCAAGCATTTTGGGGCTAGGGCCTTCGATGGTCGCCGGGGGCTCGGAGGGCCCTGCACATTCTCCCGCCATGAAGGACCAGCGACGCCCCTAGCTCCCTGGGTGGCAGCGGGGTGGAAGGGTCAGTCCGGCACTCGTGCTTGGGTTTCCCCAATCCCCAGCGTTGCGGTGCCAGGCCCCTTGGGAGGGGCCCCTCGGGGACTGTCCTAGGGTTAGGTTAACCCCCAGGAGGCCAGCAGTCCCGATCCGCCGACTGTGCAGTGAGCAGAGGGATTGACCGTGGTAGGGCGCAGTCGAGCGGTAGCGTGGTACCTAGCGTTTTGGTGTGGGGGGCCTTCTTATTTCACCGGAGGCTCAGAGGGCCCTGCCGGTTATCCCGCCCTGAATGCCCAGCGGCGCCCCTAGCGGCCCATGTGGCGGCGGGGCGGCAGGGTAAGTCCAGCGCTGCTCCTCGGGGGTTTCCAACACCCAGCGTTGCGGCGCCAGGCCACTTGGGATGGGGCCCTAGGAGACCTACCTAGGGTTAGTGTTAGCCCCCAGGAGGCTGGGAGGCCCGATCTGCTGGCTGTGCAGCGTGCGGAAGGGCGGGCCGAGGTGAGGGCACTGGAGAGTGGAAGCGTGGGCCCAAGCGTTTTGGCGAGGGAACCCTTCGAAAGTTGCCGCGGCTCGGAGGGCACTGCCCATTCTCCCGCTCTGAATGACCGGCAGCACCCCTAGCAGCCCTGGGAGCAGCGTAGCGGCAGTGTGAGTCTGGTGCTGGGGCTCCGGGGTCCCAAATCCCCGTCGTTGCGGAGCCAGGCCCCTTGGGATGGGCCCCTAGCGGGCCTACCTAGGGTTAGTGTTAGCCCCCAGGAGGCTGGGAGGCTTGATCCGCAGGCTGTGCAGCAAGTGGAGGGGTGGGCCGAGGTGAGGGCACTGGTTAACGGAAGTGTTGGCCGAAGCGTTTTGCCTGGGGGGGCTTTCGAAGGTTGCCGGGGGCTCGGAGGGCCCTGCCCGTTCTCCCGCCTTAAATGACCATAGGGGCCCCTTGTTGCCCCGGTGGCAGTGGAGCAGCAAAGTGAGTCTGGCGCTGCGGCTCGGGGGTCACCAATCCCCAGCGTTGCGGCCCCAGGCCCCTTGAGAGGGCCCCCTCGGGTGCCGACCTAGGGTTAGGGTTACCCCCAGGAGGCCAGTAGGCCCAATCTGCTGGCTGTGCGGTGAGCGGAGGGGCAGGTTGAGATGAGGGCGTTGGCGTGTGGGAACTTGGGCCCAAAATTTTGGAGCGAGGGGCCTTCGAAGGTCACCAGGGGCTCAGAGGGTCCTGCCCGTTCTCCCGCCCTGAATGACCGGGGGTGCCCCTTGTGGCCCGGGTGGCAGTGGGGGGCATGGTGAGTCCGGCGCTGGGGCTCAGGAGTCCCCAATCCCCATCGTTGTGGCGCCAGGCCCCTAGGGAGGGGCCAATAGGGGGCTGACCTAGGGTTTGGCTTAGCCCCCAGAAGGCCCTCAGGCCCGATCCACCAGCTGTGTGCGGAGCGGAGGCGAGGGCCGAGGTAAGGGCGCTGGCCAGCGGGAGCGTTGGCCCAAGCGTTTTGGTGCGGGGGGCCTTCGAAGGTGGCCGGTGACTTGGAGGGCCCTTGCCATTCTCCCTCCCTGAATGAATGGCGGCGCCCCTAGGGGCCCAGGTGGCTGTAGGGCGGGAGGGTGATTTGGGCGCTGGAGCTCGGGAGTCCCGAATCCCCGGTGTTGCAGCAATAGGAACCTGGGATGGGCCCCTCCGGCGCCCACCAAAGGTTAGGGTAACACCCAGGAGGCTGGCAGTCCAGATCCACAGGCTGTGCAGCGAGCGGAGGGGCGGACCGAGGTGAGGGCGCAGGCGAGCGGGAGCATGGGACCAAGCGTTTTGGCGCGGGGGGCCTTCGAAGGTCGCCAGGGGATCGGAGGGATCTGCCAGTTCTCCCTCCCAGAATGACCAACGGTGTTCCTAGTGGCCCAGGTGGTGGCGGGGCAACACAGTGAGTCCAGCGCTGGGGCTCGGGGGTCCCAAATCCCAGGCATTGCGGTGCCAGGCCCCTTCGGAGGGGCCCCTCAGGGACCAACTTAGGGTTATGGGTAGCCCCAGGAAGAGGGCAGGCCTCATCCACTGGCTCTGCAGCGAGTGGAGGAGCGAGCCAAGGTGAGGGCGCTGAGGAGCGGGAGCGTGGGCTCAAGCGTTTTTCATGGGGGGGCCTTCGAAGGTCGCCGTGGGCTCGGAGGGCCCTGCCCGTTCTCCCGCACTGAATGACCAGGGGCACCCCAAGCATCCCGGGTGGCGGCGGGGCAGCAGGGTGAGTCCGGCGCTGGGGCTCGGGAGTCCCTAATACCTGGCGTTGTGGCGCCAGGCCCCTTGGGACGTGCCCCTCGGGGGCTGATCTAGGGTTTGGGTTAGCCCCCAGGAGACTGGCACGCTCATTCCGCCCATGTGCAGTGAATGGAGGTTTGGGTCGAGGTGAGGTAGCTGGCGATCGGGAGCGTGGGCCAGAGCATTTGGCTTTGGATCGGGGTGCCTTCAAAGGTCGCACGTGGCTCGGAGGGTCCTGCCCATTCTGTAGCCCTGAAGGACTGGCGACACCCCTAGCTCCCCATGTGGCAGCGGGGCAGCAGGGTGCATCCGGCGCTGGGACTTGGGGGTCCCCAATCCCTGGCATGTGGCGCCAGGCCACTTGGGAGGGGCCCCTTGGGGGTGACCTAGGGATAGGGTTAGCCCCCAGGAAGCCAGCAGGCCGGATCTGCCAACTCTGCAGCGAGCGGAGGGGTGGGCCGAGATTAGGGAGCAGGCGAGCAGGAGCGTGGGAGCCAGAGTTTTGCGCGGGGGGCCTTCGA
This sequence comes from Ursus americanus, assembly GCF_024610735.1. Lineage (NCBI taxonomy): Eukaryota > Metazoa > Chordata > Mammalia > Carnivora > Ursidae > Ursus > Ursus americanus. The sequence goes on along the minus strand of NW_028273646.1, from coordinate 1,208,157 downwards.
AGTTCGCAGGGGGATCAGAGGGCCCTGCCCGTTCTCTCTTCCTGAATGACTGGCAATGCCCCTAGCGCCCTGGGTGCTTGCGGGTTGGCAGAGTGAGCCCAGCCCTGGGGCTCGGGGGTCCCAAATCCCCAGCATTGCGGTGCCAGGCTCCTTGGGAGGGGCCCCTTGGGGGCCGACCTAGGGTAAGTGTTAGCCCCCAGGACTCCAGCAGGCCCTTTCCGCCAGCTCTGCAGCAGGCGGAGGGGCAGGCCGAGGTGAGGGCACTGGCGAGAGGGAGTGTGGGCCCAAGCGTTTTGGCGTGGGGGGCCTTCAAAAGTCGCCGGGGGCTTGGAGGGCCCTGCCCGTTCTCTCGCCCTGAAATACTGTCGGTGCCCCTAGCAGCCCGGGTTGCTGTGGGGCGGCAGGGTGACTCCGGCGCTGGGCTCGGGGGCCCCAATCTCCGGCGTTGTGGCACCAGGCCCCTTGGGAAGGGCCCCTCGGGGGCCGACCTAGGCTTAGGGTTCATCCCCAGGAGGCCGGCAAGCACTGCGATAAGTGGCTCTGGCAATGTAACAAAAATGCCATACACTTATCTGTAAGAAATAACAGTGTACAGGAACCCTCTTAGCCCTAACATCATCCTTTGTGAATATGGAAGCCAGCCCCAAAGTGGTCGTGGAAGTCTGACGAAAGGGCTAAGCACTTTTCTCTGAGTCACCACACTATACAGGGAAAGACCAATGTACATCATCTTTCACGAGTAGGAAGCATTAATGAAAAGGTTCTGGAATTTCGAGGACTCTGACCCATCCTTATTGGTAATAAACCACCGTGTACAGGAAAACACCTTCAACTCTCATCAGCCTCCTCAATCCTGATTCCGATTCAACTTTGGGTGTGTAGGACTAGGGAAATGTCCACATCTTATTGCTAAGAAAGAACGATGTCAGGGTAATGCCCTTCAAGTCACCTCAGCCTTCCTGAAGACGGAAGCAGGAATCAAGGTGGTTATGTTACCATGAGGTAAGGAAGATGAGCATATAAGTGAGAAACAGCAGTGGGCAGGACCTCTCTTCCAACGAACAGTATCTTTGCTTAATGTTGAATCCCTATGGTAAGTGGTTGTGGGCATTTGTGAGGTCAAAATCTTAAGTGTTTTGTAAAACCTCTTGGCCATTCACAGATGAGACTAAGGTAGTTGGGGACTCCTAGGCAGTGATTTGTCCACTGTCAAAATATGAAAAGATAAAAGAGACAGATGAGGTCTCCTCAGGCATTGTCCTTTATCCTCATCCTCCGTGAGGATGGCCATCTCTGGACAGCTCAGTGGCAGGGTCTCATTCACAGTGGGGGCATCTGTTCCTCACAGACATCAGGCAGGGAAATGGATTTGGTTCTCTGTGCCAGCCCAGCCACAGCTGAGTGTCACAGCACCCTCTCGTGGGCTCATAAGAGTTTCACTGTCACCAGGCAGGTCATTGTATTTGATAAACCACTGTGAGAGTTTGCAATCGCCTTCATCTGCAACCTCCTAGAGGCAAATGCAGGTGTCTGGTACCATGTGAAGTCATGTGAAGGCATTGTGAGAAATTGTCCTTTTGCTTAAGAAAAACATGGCTGGGGCTCCTGGCTGGCTCAGCCAGTTAAGCATGTGCCTTTGGCTCAGGTTATGATCCCAGGGTTCTGGGATCGAGGCGAGGCTCCCTGTTCAGCAGGAAAGGAGTTAGGGAAATAGCTTAGAACCCACAGAGAATGTGAATAAATGGGAGTGAAATGGAATTTGGTCTGTGTTTTGCTTTAGGGATTGGAAGTTAGTTTTTTCTCAATTGTGATGGTTCTTGAAACAGAGAAGCTGTAGTGGTTTTTTTTTACCTTTAATTTTTTTCTAATAATAATTTTTTATTATGATATGGTAGTCACTATACAGTATTTCCTTAGTTTTTGATGTAGTGTTCCATGATTCATTATTTGCATATAACACCCAGTGCTCCATGCAATATGTACCTTCCTTAATACCCATCACTGGCCCATCCCAATCCCCCACCCCTCTCCCCTCTGAAGCCCTCAGTTTGTTTCCCAGAGTCCATAGTCTCTCGTGATTCATTCCCCCTTCTGTTTAGGGTCCATTGTCTAAAGGGACAGACAGTGGAAGTTCACCGAATATAAGATCGAAATTTCGTTGTTCATTATAGATGCCGCTAAGTAGTTCCCAGTCATTTCATTCTACTGTAGTAATTCATTATACCTGTGCAGGTGCACGTGGAAGACAATTGATGCATGTTTAGTGGTAATAAAACACGCCCCTCAGTAGTAGAATAATAGAGGATGCACATGTGTAAAATTATTCGACTACAGCTTCCATGCTTTCCCTTTGGTTCCTTATTATCTATGAAATTGGACAATTTTTGTTCTCTAGGCCTAAAACTCATTGTCAGTATTCAGAGTTTTTCAATGCTGATCTTCTCCTGTAAAAGTTACCAAAAACCTAAAATATGTATGAACTTTAAAAAACGCTATATTGAAAATGACAGCAGGGAAGTTCCATTTTGTGAATATTGTGTCAATGGATCTCTATTTTGACATCAGTGTTCATTAGAAATGATGACATTTCATGTGAGTATAAATATCAATGTGAAAAAGGAAAGGTAGGAAGAACCTTGAATGTTTAAGTAATTGCTGAAATGACAGGAGTGTGTGTGTGTGTGTGTGTGTGTGTGTGTGTGTGTGTGTGTGTGTTTGTGTGTGTGTGTAATTGATTTTCAGTGAATGGTTCAGCTTCTTGTAGGGCCTCTGAGAGAGCCCAGATGAACCTTTCAATGAGTTGGTATCTGTTTTCAGAACATGGGAATCTCTTAGTCCAATAGTCAATCAGGCAAGCTTTGAGGTCTTGAAGAGTTTCAGTCCTCAGCGATGGTGTTGCAGACCCTTGTGAGCAAACCCTAGGGTATGCTCAGAGCCCTCATTTGCTGGTAGCAAGGTGTGACGATTTCAGACGGCATTTCCCAAAGAAGTACCTCTTGAGTCTCTGTCCTTATTAGTTCCCTACACTTCCTTACACTAGTTATGTGTTCAATGTGTTTCAGGATAATCCCCACATGTGATTTTTGCTATTTCCTACTAGTCCTATCTGTTTCTCATCTTGTTCTTTTATGGTAGGGGTTGGGAAGCAACCTGTGTGGTGTAGGAAGGGGTGTGGTAGTTGTCTGCCTTCAGAGGACCAAATGATGCCTAGAAATTGTACTGTAGTTTGAGGTCAATTGTCCATCCTCTGAGTGTCAGGAATTCCATCACTTTACATTGATGCTAGTCTGTTCTTCAAGCTGTCCTCAGAAATAAGGACGTCATCCATCTAGGGAATACTGATTTGTGTGTATGTTTTCATTTTAGGAAAGGCCTTGCTGCTCCTGAAAATAATACTGTAGAGCACCCTTTCCTGTTCTTATTGGCCATCAGTCAATCTTTTGTGAAGTATTCGTTTATAAATAGACTTTCTATGGTTGATGAGCAGGAATTCTTTATTGACAAGTCTTTGTCAGTGTGTGTATTGCAAATCTGTACTTCCCAGCCTGTGGTTCACTTTTTCATTTTCTTATGGTCATAAGATAAGGAGAAATGTCACATTTTTATGAAGTCCCACTGAATTCTTTTAAATGGTTAGTGCACCCTATGTCCTGCCCCAAGATTGACAGGTTCTACGTTTTCTTTCAGAAACTGTCCAATGGGAAACACAATCCATCTCAAATTTATAAATTGCATTTTTAATTATAATAGGGTATTTATACACTGTTTTGGATTTTCTATGTACACAATCGTATTATCTTTGAATAGTCACAATTATCCCCTCAATTCTTATACTTTTTGTTTCTCTTGCCTTCTAACACTGGTAAATTCTCCAATGCAACGTTGAGTAGAGCAGCATTGTTTGAAGATTTTAATATACCTTTCTCAATATCTGACAGAAAAAGCAGACAAAACATTGGTAAAATGTGACCTAATGGACATATAGGGAACATTCCATAATAAGTGCAGAATACATTATTTTCAAGTGGTCATAGTCTCTTTACCCAAATAGATGATAGGTGGGGCCAAGAATCAAGTCTACAAATGTTAAACCCTGAAATTAACTAGATTCTATTCTTAGACCACAGGGGAATTGAGCCACAGTCATAGGAAAAAGAAAACCAGGAAGTCCTTCAATGTTTAAAAATTAAATGGAACTTTGCTACATATCCTAAAGGTGAGAGAGGGAATCTCAATGGAAATTCTGAACCTTTTCTACATGAGGGCTCACACACAATGGCACTTTCTTTGTGAAGAGCATTATAATAACCTAGACAGGAGTTGAGCCTTAAGTCAGAGTTCTGCCTGCCCCAGCCACACCTGGCAGCCTTGGCCTGTGGTCCCCCTCAGCTGTCCTTTCTGGTGGCCCTGAGCTAAGGGGTCAACATTGCCATATGGAAATGGGAAGCTCCCCACTCATAGTGATGGCGGTGCCCCCTCCCCAGCTGCCCTTTCTGGTGGCTCTGAGCTAAGGGGGTCAACATGGCCGTATGGAAATTAGAAGCTCCCCACTCTTAGTGATGACGTTGCTATCGTATTGTCCTCACCAGTCCAACAACATGATTTTTGAGTGAAATATGACACAAAAGCGACTTCTTGGCCTTCCTTCAGGTTTGAAAATCATCTGGTGAGTCATCTATTAGGAATATGGATTCAACATGTGTTCTTTCTTCTGGAAAAGAAATAGACCCAATAGCAATTATGGCTTCCTGAGCACCTGTTCCTGAGAGACATCATACTGGCTCTTTGTAGCATTCTGCCTCTTAAAATTCTCAACTAGGGTGTAGATATTTGTAGGCACATTTTCAGGTGGTTAGACAGGGACTCAGATGATATGAGTCACAGAGGATTTTAGTGTCAGAAACCTAAGTGGGATCCCCAAATTGACTCCAAATCCCTTGTTGTTCCATACAGGGTACTATTTCCCTCTTATCTCTGGTCTTCTCGATCTGGAAACCTATCAAGTATCAGGATTTTCTTGTCATGTGGAAAACTGGAACGAATTCAGCGGGCCTTTTCACGTCTGCCCATGGTGATCATTAAGATCATTATCTCAGTGGAGGACCTCTGGGTAAGATACTCAAAGATCCTTAGGAATACAGACAGTATAATATTTTCCTGGTATTAAAGTTACAGAAACCAACTATCATTTTTAGTCGATTCAGGCTCTGGTATGTTCAAACCGTGCTGTAAAACTGGTCTGAAATAGTATTTAAAAACACTCAGCTCAGCCTCTTCTACAAAGTGAGCCAATGCTTATAAACATGGCTAAAATATTCCCTTACCTACGATGACTTCCCAGCCATCGTAGTGTTTATATGGTATGACTGTGACTTACATTAGTCAACATTTGCAGAGAAAGAACTTAGTGCATCCAGGGGGCACATCATGTTGAAATTAGTTTGTGACAATGAGCTACTGTGTTTTATTCTGCAGTCCAAGGGAATGGTGCCAGACATCTCTAAGGTGTCTAGCAGTTCTACAATTCTGATTTTAAGTGGTCTGTGTGCTTCAGAGATTTGGGCAGGAGAAGGGCAGGAGTCCAGAGACTGTGAACACTCTGTCACCTGTGCTGACCATGGAGCAGGCAGCCTTCTGTGGGCATCATTTTGATTTCTTGGTACTCTTGTGAAAGGTGCTTTTGTCTCAAATTCCTCCATTTAGGAGTAATTATAATGATGAAAGTAATTTTTATCTTATATCATCTGTGGGCCCTGATCCTGGGCTCCCAGGGAAGCTATCCTTTAACATTTTACCCGGCTCAAAATGACTGGGCAACACCTCAAAGCATGGGCCCTATTTCTGCCCCAAGCACATGTTGTACATCTGCTTCGAGAAGAAAACAATAACCAAAAATGCCAACATAAAGATAAGACAAAATAAAGAACCTCTTTGGCTCCCATAATATTAAAGTCATACTGACATGTATATACTGAAAATGCATGAAATCATTGCATTTCCTAAAGCCCAAGTCTTGGAGGGTCTGAGAGTCACTGACCTTGCCCAGAACCAGGCACACCCCAGCAGGGAGGGCTGGTGCAGAAAGGGAAGGGGCAGGACTCTGAGGGTGGTCTGCAGCTAGAGGGGTCCCTGGAAGGGGCCAGGTGTGTGTGGAGGCCCCAGCCCACGAGCCCACCCATGCCTGTGCCTGGTGTTGGGTAGAGGAGGTTCCTCTTGGGCCCCCTGCACTTTCAGGGTTCCAGGGGCTTGAGGGCCGGTTGCCCAGCATCCAAGGAGCTCAGGCACAGCCCTCCCAGACAATTCACCCCTTGGGGGTGGAGCTACATCACTGTGGGCGGTCCCAGATTTGCAGTGGGTTGCAGACCTGGGGCAGAAGGGGCACTGAGAGAGAGAGAGTTGCCCTGTGGAGATCCCTGCTGGTGAGTGAGCAGCATGCACTGGGGTGGGGGTCCGGGTCACGATGCGCCCCAGGTGGGAGGCAGGGTTCTGGAAGGGAACGTGGAGAGGGTTCATTGTGTGGACTCAGGTGAGTTTTCCTTTTCCTTTTAAAGTCTCTTCTGCCCCATGTCCTCAACTGGCCTTATTCTCCATCCCCGTGAACTATAGGGCGCCCGCTCACCTGAGCTTTTGTGGGATGGGTTGCAGAATTTCAGGGTTTCCCCTGTTCCCCTGGAAGAGTGCGGGAAAGGACCTCACACAATCCCCACCTTCAGTTCTCTGACACAGTGCAGGTGATGCCTCTTGGGCATTAACCCGAATTCAGCAGGGTGTGCCCTGGTCCCCCAGGCACAGGTGTGGCAGTAGCAAGCCCCAGAGCCGTCCCCCAACTTAGCATTATGCCCCCTGTGCCCCCAGGTTAGTGGTAATTGGCTATTAGAAGCATGCAGGAAAATCCTCCAGGTGGGGGCCTGGAGGCGGGCGTAAACCAGACCCCACTCTAGTTGCATTGGGAATAGACGAATTGAGGGTTTCTTTAGAAGAGTAAGTCTGCTTTCCAGAAAAGGCAAGGTCATTGGTCTGTTGAGAATGAAGATAATTACTGCTAAACAACAAGTATGTGTTGCCCCTTCGCCCAGAAACCGAAGCAGGTGTGCAGGCTTTAGGTCAGAGGTGCCTTCTTCTCCACAGCTGAGAACACTTCTCTGCTCTGGCTCCTAGACACCCGAGGTTTTGAACGTCAGCATCAGAGTCAGCGAGGCAGATTGTCACAGGACGCCAGTGTTCAGAGAAAGCACAGGTATGTTTGGCAAAATGTCCTATCTATGTCAGGGCTGGAGGTAAAACCTCTCATTATACCAAACCTCCCGGGCTTTTGTCTTCTCTAGTTGAGCCACAAAGTAAAATTGAAGTAGCTGTCAGCATTCTGGGTTTGGTGCAAGAATTACTTAGTTTCCCTGCAGGTAGAACTTTGCAGGGGATCACAATTTCTCTGTCCATTTATTGCTTACAAATGTATTTTGACCATCTGTTTCCTAGGAACCCTCTTTTATTAGAAAGGGAAGGTGAGATTCACTCTGTGCCTGTTTGTAACATCTAATTTGTTCCTTCCTGTAACACTGTTTATTCAATTATGCCTTAGATATGGTTGAGTGGTCAGCATCTAGAGTTAGGTGGCTTTTATCATCTGATACAGACTTGGATGATGTCATTTGACAAAGGTGATGTTTCATCATTGATTAGTTTATTCATCAGAAGAGTTAAAATTAGGGTGAAGGGAAAATTCAAAATTATCCAAACCGGCCTGTTCCTGTTTAAAAGTTGAGCTTGACTTTCTAGTTTTACTAAAAGTATTATCTCGATATTTTGAGGTGCCATATTCTCTCTGTAGTTTCTTTGGTGGTGGAGTCAGAAGGAGAGTCTGGGAATTCTTTCGGAGAGTGGCATGCTGGTGGCTTCAAGGGGCTTGGCATCAGGAGCCTTGGGGTGAATTCTGCAACTGCTTGTCTGACCCTGGGTGCATCTCCCAGAGGTTTTGTTTCCTCTTATGAAATTGCCGGCAGATAATGTTCTGCTTGAAGGGGAACCCTCCCATCCTGTTGGTGGCAATGCAAAGTGGTGCAGCCAGTCTAGGAAACAGTGTGGGGGTTCCTCAAAAAGTTAAACATTGAACAACCCCATGATCCAGCTATTGCTCTCCTAGGTATTTACCCAAAGGAT